>NW_022589715.1:42909882-43094172 GCF_004348235.1 Phoca vitulina | reverse complement strand
TGGGAGGATGGGTTAGCCTGGTGATGGGTATTGAGGAGGGCACGTTCTGCATGGAGCACTGGGTGTTATGCACAAACAATGAATCATGGAACACTATATCTAAAACTAATGATGTAATGTATGGGGATTAACATAACAATAAAAAAATTAAAATAAAAAAAATATAATTTTCCAGCAGTTTAAAAAAAAAAAAAAAAAAACCCATCTGGGAAGGAAAAGAGACTTCCTGCAGGGATAAAGTGTAATATGCAGTTAGAAGAGGTGAGAGACTTGGCCATATGAGCAGGACCCTTGGCCACTGGTTTACATCAGTGTGAATGTCTGATAATTGGGCTCCCCAGGAAGCCGGCTGATACCATGTTTCTGGCTGGCTGCTCATGACTTCCAATGAGGGTCCTCCAAGATACTGGAGAAGGAACTCCCAGAACCTCAGGAAGTCCATTCATTAATACATCCAACAAAAATATATGGTGTCTCAATTAGGTGCTAGACACTGGTCTGAGAGCTGGATATATAAGGATAAAGATATAAAATAAATCAGCGCTGGGGATCTTAAGTACAACATGGTTACTATAGTTAATAACACTGTATTGTATACTTGAAATTTGCTAAGAGTAGATGGTGAGTATTCTTATCACACACACACACAAAGTTAACTATGTGAGGTGATGGATGTATTAATTAACTTGATTGTGGTAATCACTTCACAATGTATACTATAGCAAATCAACACATAGTACACCTTAAATAAATAAAATTTTGTCAGTATACCTCAATAAAACTGGTAAAAAAGGTTTCTGACCTCAAAAAGTTCAAAATCATTGTGTGCGTGTGCACACATTTGTCTTAAAATAACACTGCAAGGTTCTTTATGTAGTATGAAATCATTATTATGAGTGTAATTATCAAGGGTTTAGTGCTCATCCTTGCCAGTATCTATGCTAATACTTTTACTATCTACATTTTACAGATGAAGAAATTGAGATTTACAGACATCAGGTGACTGGTTCAGATTCCCACAGCAAATAGTGACAAATCCAGAATAGAGACGTCTCAGGACTTTTTGATAACAAAGACAAAATTCCTAACCCATCAGGGAAGAGGAGGTTCAATAAAAGGTCCACAGAAGAACCGACAGTGACGTATGTTTTTCATCCTATTTCTTATTTGTATTTTTGTCCAGATTGTTTCCTCATCCCAGCTTCAGTTTAGCCCAGACTGCCTGAATCTAAAAACAAATTATGCACATGAATTTCTCTTTCCTTTTTCAGAAACTAGTGTCATTCCATTTAGCAAATGCGAATAGTGCTTTGCTCTATCACATTGCTCAACTATAGCTTATTCTTAATAGCCTCTACTTTTCTTTGCTTGTGACTTAAAGGTTCTCAGTAATTACCTGTGGGCTGTTTAGATACATAGCCCCAGAGGCTGGTGTGGTCTTCTATTTGCTACATTAGGAAAATTCTATGGAACAGTAACATGAGTGACAGCACCAGTATGCCTTCAAGAAATGATGAGATTATGTAAAGCAAGGGTTTCCCCTACCTTCTGAACTAATTTTATCTTTTTGTGGCTATTTAGAACCCCAAGTGGCATCACCTGACTTTCTGATGCATCATCTGAAGACTATCCCCGATACTTTTATATTAATTAAAAGCCAAAATGCTTAACATGCAAACACTGTAGCAGCTGCCTCTCTCCAGGCAAGCCTGTTATTATATTCATGAAGTGTTTCCTGTAAGCCTTCTTAGACTTGCAGACACTGGGAAAGGAATTGTTTGGTCTGTCCATCACTGCAATTCCTCCTAATTGTTATTTGTATTATTCTGTAAGGCTTTCACTCCCTACAGATTCTGTGACAGTATTAATATTATAATGTACATAGCATATATTTTCCAAGAGTCTGAGGGTACTGTGTATAAAGTGGATTTCAATTCTTCCCAACAGGTACTGAAATGCTACAAACTAAACAGAATGTCTTTACGGAGGTTTGCATGAGTTAGAAAAGTATATCCTCTGCAAGGAAAACCTGCTGGTTCATTTTGCCTTCAGTATATTGAACACTACACCTACCCTGCTTTATTCAGAGTTAGATTTTTGCATAGGCAGAGTTAGTAGCCACCTACACTGTGTGTTTTGAGACACACAGGAATGATCATCTTGTTACAAACATATCCCCATTAGTTACCCAATCCTCCATTTTCCCATCTTCAAATTCTAGCCAAGAGAAGTATGAATGGTTAGAATAGCAAGAGAAAGAGAGGGTTGTCCATAGACAATTACTACAAAATAAGCCTATTACTTCTCCAATTAATACATCAGAACGGTTACGGTGTTGAACAGCAAATTTTGATCCTTTAGTTTTTGAAGCAATGAAAATTTCAGCCAAGGAAATGTCTATCTAGGAGAGTAAGATCCAACCTAATTTTAGGTAGTAGGGAGCAAGATGAGGCCACTGGCATGGAAGGTTTTGATAGAGGATTTCCCAAACTTGGAGAGGATACAACTCTTCCAGAGACTATAAAATCATTGATTCTTAGACCTCTCCATGGTCATTCTCACTTGGTAGATGTGGATTAGCACCTGGGAAGCCTCATTTTTTTTTTTTTTTTAAAGATTTTATTTATTTATTTGACAGAGAGAGACACAGTGAGAGAGGGAATACAAGCAGGGGGAGTGGGAGAGGGAGAAGCAGGTTTCCCGCAGAGCAGGGAGCCCGATGTGGGGCTCGATCCCAGGACCCTAGGATCATGACCTGAGCCGAAGGCAGACGCTTAACGACTGAGCCACCCAGGCGCCCCGAGGGAAGCCTCATTTTTAAACAAACACCCAGGTGGTTCTGATAGATCATTCTGGTCCATAAACCACTCCTTGAGAAATGATGCTCAGGGATAATAAACTAAGATACAGATGATGGAGGCCGAAGAAGAAGACATATCCAAGACACCTTAAACTGTTTCACAGTATTTCTAATGGCTGGTATTCCTAATACGCTCTCTTTTTTTTTTTTTTTAATTATGTTATGTTAATCACCATACATTACATCATTAGTTTTTGATGTAGTGTTCCATGATTCATTGTTTGTGTATAACACCCAGTGCTCCATTCACTACGTGCCCTCTTTAATACCCATCACCAGGCTAACCCATCCCCCCACCTCCCTCCCCTCTAGAACCCTCAGTTTG
Source organism: Phoca vitulina (assembly GCF_004348235.1). Lineage (NCBI taxonomy): Eukaryota > Metazoa > Chordata > Mammalia > Carnivora > Phocidae > Phoca > Phoca vitulina. The sequence continues at coordinate 43,090,987 of NW_022589715.1, read as the reverse complement.
TTTCTCAGAGTCCATAGTCTCTCATGGTTTGTCTCCCCCTCCGATTCCCCCCCTTCATTTTTCCTAATACGCTCTTTTGACTTAAACTGTTCATCCTGTATTTTTGCTCAATGAAACACCAACCTCACACTAACCATATTTTTTTCCTGTCTCCAAAAGAAATCTTTTTTTCCAGACAATCACTTGCTCTTTTCCAATTTTGCTGCTTATTCTTACATCTCTCTGTCTTTTAGATTTCTGGGTTTGGGGGCTTTCTGGTTTTGTTGTTTGTTTGTTTGTTTTCAGGTAAATGAATCTTTGGGCTCTCCTTTCTGCTTCCTAGAGACTGGCTTTTTGTTCATTATTGTAGCTCAGCTCTCTCTACTGTTTTTAGCGTATTGACTTCTGATCCATGATCTTTGGTAAGAAACTGCCTATTCTAACCCTGACCCAATGGGGCCTTTAAAGTGCAGGGTGACAGAATTCAACATAAACAGTCAAGTCATGATAAACCAAAAAAATGAGAGAACACTGAAAAAACATACAATGGAAGTTCTTTAAAAATTAAAAATAGAAATATCATATAACCTAATAATTCCACTAGCAGGTATTTACCCAAAGAAAACAAAAACACTAATTCAGAACGATATAAGCACCCCTATACTTATTGCTGCATTGTTCACAGTAGTCAACATATGAAAGCAGACCAAGTGTCCATCAATAGAAGAAAGGATAAAAAAAGATATGGCATGTGCACGCGCATGCACACACACACACACACACAGGAGTATTACTCAGCCATAAAAAGCATGAGATCTTGCCATTTGCAACAACATAGATGGACCTAGAAGGTATAACGCTAAGTGAAATAAGTCAGACAGATAAAGACAAATACCATACAATTTCATTCATATGTGGAATCTAAAACAAAAAACAAAACCCCACATATGCATAAACAGCAAAACCAGAATCAGACCTATAAAAACAGAGAACAAATGGATAGTGGGCAGATGGGGGATCTATACATATAACAATATGCACTCTATTGACTATTTCATTCTTGTACTAGAGTTTTCTGTATTCCAAAATACGATTCTGAGTTTAAAGATTTAAGAATATTTGTATTATTTTTTCTTATTTTGGTTTTCTGGAAATATCTAAGGCCTGTCTATCAATAGCTAAAATCCTGCTTTCTGAATCTATGTACCAGAAGTCTCAATGGCATTGATCTCTGGGAAAAACGCTATTTAAATTGTAAAAATATATTTTGTTCATTAATTTCAGTAATTCACTCTTTAATGAAGATGTATTTAAGGATGTCCTATTATGGTTCAGGAACTGTGCTTAGAGGCGAGAAATACAATGGTGAAGAAACACACCCTCTTGGAACTTGCCAACTATTATGACACAGAAATGACAAAAACACAGTTACATGAAGCAATTATTTAAATAAATTTTAAATGCTAAAGGAATCTTGAAATTCAATGGAAATATCATTTGCATTTTCCATTTTCTAATAAGAATACTTGTCTCTTCTCCTCTCTCTTAAAAAAAGAAAATGATTACAATACAAATTAAAGAATGACATGCTTCCCTCTTCAGAGAAACTTGCATAAGCCATCCAGAAGAAAATATTTATCCTAACTCTCTAGCTTAGAAACTTGTGACAATTCAAAGCTTAAGAGATTATACAGTAAGGTGTGCGTGAAAGGGAGAGATGGACAGGCATGGGCTTTTCTGTTTGTTTTCTGAACTGGTGGTAAAAACATCCTTCTCCAATTTTAATCCCAGAATTACCATGTGGAACCAGATGCAAAGCACTTGATTCGTTCGGAAGATTTAACAGGAAAGTGTCTCTAGTTAAATTTTGTTTTGTGCAATGTTCTCCACTGTCTGGGCATAGAGAAGCTAGCCATCTCATCCCAACCAGAAACTGTTTTGAGTCTAGAAATCCAATCACATACTTCAATATTCACTCTGAAGCTGAGATAAAGCTTTAAGGTTCACATGATAGGAAACAGGGTTGGTGTTCCTAAAGAGAAACTGAAGCTGTAAGATATATTTTAGTCCTGTTTTGCAAGAAAATTAGCCTAATGCTATCACCTTTTAAGCAGAACAAAAATTCTTAATAAAAAGCAAAGAGATATTTATCTTTCATATAGAAACTTTTATGTAATTTTTGGTTCTTTCACATGTAAGCTTTTTGAAGAGAGAAAAAAACAAATCATGTTAACCTTTACAGCATTAAAAAAGTGATAAACTGAAAGCATAATTAACTTTGTTCTTTTAACATAACATGGTTGCTTTGATAGATCCCAGCTTCCTAGCGTCTCCATAGGCCACTTTCTTTCTCAGTATGCACAGGTGAATAAAGAGATTAAACAATTTTTGTGACCTACACTAAGGTCATACTTTAATTATTATGCTAATTTCATGCACTAGATTCCGTAGGTATACTATTTTCCCACTAGTTAATAAAATAGACTTTAAAACATATCTGGAATATAAGGAGGAAGCCCTTTCATAAAGATACTCTGTTTGATTGATATGAAGGCCGCTGGAAAGAATTTCTATCTTGTTATTGATCCTCAAACTTCTAACTGATAAATCTCAATTAGAATTAATTTATTTAGTGCAGCTGCATCTCAAATGTCTACACTTTACTACTGAGGGAACCATTTTTATGAGATCTCCCTACTAGTTACTCTGTCAAATCAAATAACTAACCTGTTGGCAATCTTACAACTGACCAAACAGGCTAGAATAAATTAATGAAGCAAAAAGTCAGAAACACAGATTCTGTGCTTTCTTCACCTAATTCTGCAAAAGATTTTGAGGTTCCATATTGGTAAGGTCACAATCTATAATATCCCGGTATATAGGAAAGGGGATTGATTTTGCTGTATTTTGGGAGGTCTGTATAATCAAAGGGTCTCCTTTTCTAATAATATTTGAGAATTGAATCAACTCTAAATCCATATTGGCTGCAAAAGGGCAGAAACCTGGGTTCTGTTTGCAGTTTTTCCAGTAATTAACTGAATGCCCCTCCTCTTTTTAAAGACAGCTTCTTGGCATATAATTGACATGCACTGAACCAAACATATTTAAAATGTATAATCTCAAAAGTTTTGACATGGGGGCGCCTGGGTGGCTCAGTTGGTTAAGCGACTGCCTTCGGCTCAGGTCATGATCCTGGAGTCCCAGGATGGAGTCCCGCATCGGGCTCCCTACTCGGCAGGGAGTCTGCTTCTCCCTCTGCCCTCTTCCCTCTCATGCTGTCTCTCATTCTCTCTCTCTCAAATAAATAAATAAAATCTTTAAAAAAAAAAAAAAGTTTTGACATGTATACACTCATGAGACTATCACTATAGTTAAGATAGAGAAGATATTCATCACCCCACAAATTTTCCTGTGCTTCTTTCTACCCATCCTCCTGGCACCAGGCAACCATTGGTGCACTTTCTGTCACTATGTATTAGTTTGCATTTTCTAGGATTAATGTAATTGAGACAATACAGTATGTACTCTTTTTTGTCTGGCTTCTGTCACTGTGATAGTTAATTTTATGTGTCAGCTTGACTGGGCTAAGGGATGCCTAGATAACTGGTAAAATACTATTTCTGTGTGTGTGAGGATGTTTCCAGAAGAGATTAGCATTTGAATCAGTAAACGGAGTAAAGAAGATCGACCCTCACCAGTGTAGGTAGGCACCATCCTTTGACGGCTCCAATAGAACAAAAAGGCAGAGGAAGGATGAATTATTTTTCTTTCTCTCTCTCTGCTTGAGCTGGGATATCCATTTTCTCCTGCCCTCAGATATTGGAGCTGCTGTCTCAGGACTTCAGACTCAGACCAAATTGTACTGCAGCTTTCCTGGTTCTCCAAAACTTGCAGATGTCAGAGAGTGGTATATCTCAGCCTCCACGACTGCATGAACCAATCCCCATAATAAATTTTCTCTTACATAACTCTATCTATATCTATATATCCTATTGGTTCTTTTTCTCTGGAGGACCCTGATTGATACAGTCGCTTGGAATAATTATTTTGAGATCCACTCATGTTATTATGTGTATCACAAGTTAATTCCTTTCTATTGCTCAGTGCTATTCCATTGTATGGATATACTACTATTTGTTTATCCATCCACTTGTTGATGGACATTTTGGCTATTTCTAGTTTTTGTGTTTTACAATTAAAGTGGCTATGAACATCCAAATGTTTACTACAAGACACTGTAGTAAAATAAGCTTTCATTTCTCTTGAACAAATATTGGGGAATTGAATGGCTAGATTTACATGGTAGGTGTATGTTTAACTTTCTAAGAATCTGCCAAAATGTTTTCCAAAGTGGATGTATCATTTTATACTCCCATCAGCAGTGTACAAGAGTTCCCGTTCTTCCATAACCTTGCCAACACTTGGTATGATCATGATAATATGTGCCTTATCTGCTTCATAGTAATAAATGATTGTATCAGGCTGATACCTTACTCTGGAATTCTCTTTTGCATGTCAGAAACTGATACTTCTTTTTTTCCTCTCTTTGCATTACTTCTTAACAAATCTTAGTTTCCAATAAGGACAATAGGTGCATTGAGCCAATTACGGCTAAGGCCATCTATTTGGAAAGACATAAAGGTGAAGACATTATTAATCTCCCAAATATATATATGTATATATATATAAAATTAAAATTAAAGATCATAAATGATGGAAATAAATGATCATAAGATGGAAATAAATGATGGAAATAAGATGGAAATAAGAATGATGGAAATATGATAGATAAAAGATAAAAGGCTTTGTAAATCAGAAAAGATCATGTAACTAAACGAAAAGTCAGAACTGCTTTTAGTATTAATGGTAATAGTTGTTGTGATATTTTAGAACTACTGACCTAACATCCTAGGTCAAACAAGGTAAAGAGTGACCAAGTTCAAAAGCATAAGATAATATATTTTTTTTAAAGACAGTTTAACAAACTTATAGATTCTAGGTTTAAAGAACATGTAGGTAGGGGTGCCTGGGTGGCTCAGTCGTTAAGCGTCTGCCTTCGGCTCAGGTCATGAACCCGGGCTCCTGGGATCGAGCCCCGCATCGGGCTCCCTGCTCGGCGGGAAGCCTGCTTCTCCCTCTCCCACTCCCCCTGCTTGTGTTCTCTCTCTCTCACTGTGTCTCTCTCTGTCAAATAAATAAATAAAATCTTTAAAATAAAAAAAAAGAACATGTGGGTTCTGGGTGCCATGGTGAAGGTATATGAAAGGGAAGGCCATATAACTAGTGTGAAATGGATTCATTTTCCTTTTAAATAGCTAAGGAAAAATAATTTATTTGTTTTACTTTAATGATTTGCTCTTTTACGCAATATTTCTTTATTCTTCAAAAGCTATTAGAATGTGTTAATCATTTATGAACTTTGCTTTTGTTCTAAAACAACCAAAAAAACAAAAAACAAAAAACAAAAAGAACCAAAACTATAAATGTGAAATACAGAAAAACCCAGAAAGAATTAAATCAATTTCTTTCCTTTTTGGAAATTTAACTCTGTCAAGTAAACAGCACTTTTCTTTTTCTGATGATGCATATTAATTGCAAGTTATCAGCATGGTTTCCTATTCATCAGGGACAATTTTATAATTGTTATCCACAGAGAAGTAAAATAACAGAGGGCTTCTTATATTAACATGTAGGAAGTGTTACAAAAAGCACTGGGTGAACAAAGGGCTTCAAATTATTAGAAGGACATAATATTGGTTATACGTGTTCATAGAATGAGAAAGATATTTTTAGTTTCTTTCAATTTTTCAATTGCTGTGAAGCTGCATTATTTGAGTACTGATTCTTAGGGCTGGCTATCTTGCTAATGTTTAAGAATGAGGATGGAATGTCATATAAATGGGGTAAAAGAAGTACACTGAGGGATTGCTACATCTAATTTGAGCTCTGAATTTTCCCCCCATATTCATCTTGCAATTTTCAGCTCAAATTTTAACTTCTCTGAGAAACCTTCCCTGTTACCTCTGGTTACAAATTATATTTTCCTTCTTTGAAACATTGTATTCCTTTTTACCTTTGCCACTTATATGGCTCTAGTGTCATCTCGAATTAGCTTTATATACCTAGCTATTATTGCATCTCTGTACATCCTATTTATTCTACATTAAAAATTTCCATAGTTCTGAAACCATATTCTAAAGTTAGTTATGTCCCATCTACAAACTTTACTATAATTTTTATCATTACGTACATAATTTTCTGAGAAAATAATTTTCAGAAAATATTTACACATTGTCTCTGATCTAACAAAATGCCTTGAAACAAGTAAGAATTTTATACGTTACTCATCTAATGGCAGTTTATCCTTGAGTAATAAGATGCCTTTCAGAAAAAAGTGGGAACTTCAAAGAATTTTAGACACATGTCATTCCTAGTAGTCAACAGAGTGTCTAACATCTCAATTTCCCTCTTCTCTTTCAACAGAGGTCTCTGTTTATTGTTATCCAGGACCATATTTGATTTGGCAATTTGGTGTCTTGTCAGTGTTTTTCATGAAGCGTTCATGATGATGAGCTATGTGGGACAATAAAATAGAGAAAGAGCAGTGATGTCTCAAGCAGCCCCTGCTTAACCATCTATTTTGTCTGACCTGAAGTGAATGGCTCAAATAGTTGACAAATAGAGACAACGTGTGGACAATTTTTGTTTGCTTATTTACAGTCTACAAACTTATTTAACCACTACTGCTGAATATCCTCAAGACTTACACTAATGTCTCCAGAAATTAATGTAAAAGGAGTAATTGCAAAATCATTCATCAAGGAAAAGGAAATACATCACTTATAGAATGTGAGAAGAAATGCTGCCCCAACTGACAACTGGACAGTTGTGCTATGGTATCAATACCCTTGTCCTGGAAGAGCTGGGTAAGCCAGGGGCACGTGGCTTCCTATTTACTTCACTGGCCATTCAAATATCATCATTTTCTTGGGCATTGTGATGTGAAGAAGGCTGGAAAGCAAACAAGCCTTGAGAGCATGGGGATTGATCATTCTCCTCGTCACAAAACAAGCCTATCATTGGGGCGCCTGGGTGGGTCAGCCGTTTAGCGTCTGCCTTCGGCTCAGGTCATGATCCCAGGGTCCTGGGATCGAGCCCCACATTGGGTTCCTTGCTTGGCAGGGAAGCCTGCTTCTCCCTCTCCCACTCCCCCTGCTTGTGTTCCCTCTCTCGCTGTCTCTCTCTCTCTGTCAAAAAATCAATAAAAATCTTAAAAAAAAAAAAAAAAAACAAGCCTATCATTGACTTCATGCTGTAAAATTATACCAGCATGGGAAAGGAATTTCAGGAGGGAATTTCCTAATGAAGAGTTTTCTTTTGGGGTGTGAGAAAGGAAGGAGGAGGGAAATGGAAGAAAAGTCAAATAAAACACAATCGGGTTGGGGTGAATGACTCATATACTGATCTCTTGCACACAAATTAAAATAAAATTGGTTCAGTATGGGTTCCTGCAGTTGTTGCTAGAGAGGCAAAGAGAGGAAAGGAAAAGGTAGTTCCCATGCTGGAATTGCTGACACTCTTGTTGGGAAAATGACATACTGAAGCCCAGATGCACGGTCTCATACAGGACGTGCAAGCTGAGTTTTTCAGCATAGAAATGAAGAGATTGCTGAGGACTGTGCTGGTCAGGGGATGCAGGACCTCTGGGTGATTGATCTTATGGGGTGCGTAGGGCTAGGGAGAAGGAAATCTAAACAGGAGAAAAGGGAGGGAGGAAGTGGCAGCCATAAGGAAACAGAACGTGTCTAGCAAGCCACAAAACAGGGCTCACCCAGAGAAATAGCAAGAAACATGTGCAGAACCAAGCTGCGAGCTCCTAAGAGAGGCCCAGTCTTATTCCCTTTAGTCCCCAGTGATAGCCATTTGACCGGGAACACAGTAGGGCTCAGCTGTTTATTAAATGAGGTAGCAATGATTTATTAGAATTTTTTTGCAAGATTAGGGAGATTGAACTTTATGTTGTTTAAGGCTGGCAAAAAAAATCCCTGAAAGCTTTCAGAGAATATATATATATAATTTTACTGAAATAATCATTTTAATAGAAATGAACAATATGAAAAATACAAACAAAAATAAATATCCTTTTTGGGCACTTGGGTGGCTCAGTTGGTTAAGCGTCTGCCTTCAGCTCAGGTCATGATCCCAGGGTCCTGGGATTGAGTCCCGCACTGGGCTCCCTGCTCAGCGGGGAGTCTGCTTCTCCCTCTCCCTCTGCCTGCCTCTCTGGCTACTTGTGCTCTCTCTCTCTATCTCTGTCAAATAAATAAATAAAATCTTTAAAAATAAATAAATAAATAAATAACCTTTTTGCATGATATTTTAAGCTCTACAAGATGCTTCCATAATTACCAATTATTGCCCTCTTTTGGAGATATAGCATAATTGTTAAATAATCATTTAATTAAAGCTGAGAAATTGGACAATATAGCTATAGCAAGTTTCATGACAGTTATTTTGCATAACACTAAATGCTACCTGAGTAAAGGAATATAATAAAGTATTTCCTCTAACAATGATTTTTTTTAAAAAAATTCCATTCTCTATCCTTCATCAAACATGTCACCACGGTCCCATAGTAGAATCAATATAAACTAACAGAGCAACTTCAGTTTAGAGGTAGAGAAACTGAAACATAAGTAGTGATTTCACAGAAAAGTACATTGTCTTGCCCACAGTTACTCAAAACACTGAATCAACCAGACTTCAATTTAGAACCATCTCCCAAAAGGCTGCAGCTAGCATAATTTTCAGAGCTATTTCAAAAAGAAAGATAATGTGAACTAGAACACCCTAATTTTGTTCTGAACAAATTAAAGTTTTTTTTGTTTTTTTATTTAATTTCTTTTTTTTATTATGTTATGTTAATCACCATACATTACATCATTAGTTTTTGATGTAGTGTTCCATGATTCATTATTTGCGTATAACACCCAGTGCTCCATGCAGAATGTGCCCTCTTTAATACCCATCACCAGACTAACCCATCCTCCCACCCCCCCTCCCCTCTAGAACCCCCAGTTTGTTTTTCAGAGTCCATAGTCTCTCATGGTTCATCTCCCCCTCTGATCTCCCCTCCTTCATTCTTCCCCTCCTGCTATCTTCTTCTTCTTCTTCTCCTTCTTTTTTATTTTTAACCTATAATGTATTATTTGTTTCAGAGGAACAAATTAAAGTTTTAAGAACAACTTCATACATCTATAGTCAGCATTGCCTTACTGTATTTCATTATTATTTTTAAGATTATCCTAAATTAGTGTATTTACCAAAGGAATACATTAGTTTTAAGAAGAACACAGCACTATATAAGCTTAAGAATAATTACAGGTGTTTTCTCATTCTACTCGATTCCTACAGATTGGTTCAAGCTGAGGAAACATCAAACATGTTCCATAAGTTTTCTGTAAGATCATGTAGAAAGCTGTTCAAATTTGCATACTGAGTAATCATTTCTTTATTATTAAAAATAAAAGTAAGTGAAAACTTTACAAGTGCTCTTCAAAATCTTCAATGCTATTTTTTTCCATTATATATATATTTTTTATTATGTTATGTTAATCACCATACATTACATCATTAGTTTTTGATGTAGTGTTCCATGATTCATTGTTTGCATATAACACTCATTTCCATTACATTTTAAGGAAACATGGGTATGAATTTTTGCTTTCACTATAAGGTAAACAACAATATAAGAATGCCTTGGATTTTTTAAAAAATGTACTTGGAAATAATTTTAAACTTATAGAAGAACTGCAAAGATATTATAGAGAATTATTGTACGCTTTTCACTCAGTGTCCCCTCACATTAATATCTTACATTTTCATAGGACAATTATTAAAACAAAGTAAACTTGGTTCAATACCATTAACCAAATTACGTATTTTATTTAGATTTTACCAGGTTTTCCTTATTCTGTCCCAGAATCCAAACCAGAATTCCACCTCACATCTAGTTATTATGTCTTCTTAGTACCCTTAGAGGGACCAAGAACACTGACACTTGAAGAGTACTGATCACTTATTTTGTAGAATGTTCTTCAATTTGGATTTGTCTGATGTCTTCTCATGATTAGGATGAGGTTGTGCATTTTTGCAAGAATATTCCAGAAGTGATATACCCTTCTTGGTGCATTAAGTACCCTTGGAAGGTAAATGATGTTGTTGTGTCTTATTACTGGTGATTTTAATTTGGATGATTTAGTTTGGCTAGTGTCTGCTGTGTTTCTGCACTGTAAAAGTGACTATTTTCCCCTCTATAGTTAATAAATGCCCTGGGGGAGACACTTTGAGACTATGCAAATATTCTTTTTCTCTTAAACTTTTGCCCAATAATTTTAGCATCCACCTGTGATTTTGTCTGCTTTGACAGCATTTTTGTTGTTGTTGTAATTCAGACTATATAACTGAACCATATATTAAAAAAATATAAAAAGACCTGATTGCTTACAGATCTTAGATTTCTTCCCTTTCTCCCTTCCTCCCTCCCTCCTTCTCTCTCTTTTTCTTTTTTTCCCTGACAATGCAAACAAATGCCAGGGAATTTCTCTTGAGCACAAGATTTTCCACATTGTTATAGAAACTAAGTAATGATAGAGAATATTAATAATACTTTATATTCTGCATATTTTATGAGAAACTTAATAGATTCTTTTAGTTTTTAATCTATTTGGCTATTTGTATAGGAAACAATAAACCATTTTCCCCCACTTTGAGAGCTAAAATTTAGATTTTCCAGTTGCTGAATACAGTGAAACAATACATTACTTGATATTCTTCTTCTTGATTTATATTATATTATCAATTTCATTATCTTCAAATCATTTCTTTCTCCTGATGATAAATATTCATTACACCAAATTTATTAAATATTCACTATGCCTCAAGTCACAGAAATCAATTTTTGCTTATTGCATGCACATTTTGTAACTAAATATATGTTATCAATAGCGAGAACCTGGAGTGTAATTTGTTGTGGAGGAAAGCATGCTGGCCTTGAGAAAAAGCTTCTGTATTTCAAAATGATGTTGCATTTTAGGTACAAAAATAAAGCATTGATGTTTAAGTGGAGCTTTGCTAATTCAGCAGTATATTTTAACCATCAATATTTTTTGCCATTTTGTTAAACTAACAGAATTTAAGCTGCCAGTAAGCACATGATGGCTATAGATGCAATAAATCTTTGGAGAAAAATGGGAATTTTTCATCCAATTTCATGACAGGAATAACCAAACTAAAAAAGACAACAGTGTGCTCATTAGGATTTGTATATCTTATTAACTTATCTTAAACACTATTTGTATATCTTCTATTGTTCTTAAAGTTCATCTGATTCTTTTTAGCTTTCAGTTCTCTATCTGAATCTTAAATATTCAACTTAGCTCCTAACCTAATGTATAAAATCCATGCAGAAATCAATAAGAATAAATCTATGATGATCTATAATACTTAATGATTGATAAATTCTGAAAAACATTTCTAATAATTTGCTATAATAGCCATTAACCTCCATTAACTATTCATAGCATATTGTAGCAATTTAAATAATTTGACTTTTCAAATAACAATTTAAAGATTATTTTAGTGCTTCTTTCGGTTTATCAGCCATTAAGTATACCTTCAACCATTAATGTTAAAGAAATACAGTTCAAAGTTAATCCAGTGCAAATTTCTTGAGAATCATTTCTTTAAAGTGAAATGTAACTGCTCAAGTTAATCTAAAAACAAGATTTCATTAAAAATTAGCTATACTTTTGTTCTTCTACAAAGAACACCCTCTTGGTCTTTAATTGCTGTGGTCAAGAGGAGCTATATGCTTGTTGAACTTGATATGCAATTTTAAATTGAACTTGACTCCCTAGAGGAGGAGTACAGAATTCATTATAGAGGTCTTAAGACAAGTTTTGAAATTCAGTGTTATAATCATCCACTCCAAAGTTTTATTCCTCCTCTCATTTCACTTTTCTTTTGAATAAAATGTGAATGTCAATAGTTTGCTTAATAGAGTTTTGAGTAAAGTCAATAAGTGAAGCCAAAATGTTATTCAGTTGAGCCTCTTAGCTCTGTTATGGATAAAATCCTGTACATTTTTCATGATACTTATTAGAAAACTGGTTTGATTATTATCATTTAAATTTATTAAATACATTTCTGAGGACTACATTTAGTGAAACTTTCTCATGAGTTCCTTGGAAATGAAAACCCCTTGGGAAAATTATCTATTAAGTGAAACATGTTTTTGTAAGCATCACTATGCATTTATAATTCAAACGTATCTTTATATTTGCAAAACAACACATTTAGATCACATCTTACATAATGCAACCATCATTTGGTTCTGATTTATTAAACTGGAAAATGAAGTGTTTACTTAATTGGTATTTCTTTAACCTATACATATCTGCATATGTTACAAAGTAGGCAGTAAGAGTAAACAATCTGACTCTTGAAAGAACAATAAAATGGAGAGAGTGACTAACTAAAATTGAGGAGTAGTTTAGAAAGCATGTGAGCTTTTAGCTATCAGATTTGCCTATTTATCTCTGAGGTCAGATGCTTAAAAATACACTTCTATTATAGACCAGATTATCCAGATACATTTTTAATTGCAATTTATTATTTTAGAAATGATGCTTTTGAAAATTTTGAAGATTTTATTTATTTGACAGAGAGAGAGAGAGAGGGAGAGAGAGCACAAGCAGGGGGAGCAGCAGAGGGAGAGAAGCAGGCTCCTTGCTGAGCAGGGAGCCCAATGCGGTGCTCGATCCCAGGATCCTGGGATCATGACCTGAGCCTAAGGCAGACGCTTAACCGACTGAGCCACCCAGGTGCCCCTTTTGAAACTTTTTTAAAAAAGAAATGTTTGAAACTCGTTAGCTTTTCTATTGATACCAAAAGAAGGAGTACTCTTGTCAGATTATATATGTATTCAAATAGAAATAATATGAAGCCAGTCCCTTTGTAGTTACACTTTATAGTGATACCTCCAATACAATTTTTACAGTGTTCAGTTTTTCTCTTCAGGTGAAAATGAATGTAAAAACACACTGAGCTCCTCAATGCAATGCAGAACACAAAAGAAAAATTATCTTCAATATTGCCCCTGAAAGATGTTTACATTGGGAAGTATAGGAATTATGGCTGGATGGGTAAGGTCATCAGGATGTTTCAGAGAGGTCTGCTCCATACTGTTTTATTTGGCAGGGAAATCCAGAATCAGCAAAATTATTTTATAGAGAAGAAAGTGATTTGTTGGAAAATACTAACATACGAAGAAGAAATGAACCCATCTACTTAACACTAATAAAACAGTTATTATTTATCAGAGTACACAATGACCAGAAAGACATAGAGCACCATCTTCAAAAGCTGTCAATTAGTAGAAAAGACAGACAGGTAAATAACTAATTACAATAATGTGTAATAAAAGCCTTAAGAAAGATGTGTACAAGATATATTGGTCCTTAGAGAAGAGTAAGGACCTCTTGAAAATGTGATCTGGAAAGAAAAAGGCAGAATGGACAGAGGGTATTTTCTTTAGAGAAGACAGCCTGAATGAAAGCATTGAGGCCTAAAACAGGAAGGCACTGGTGAAGAACTGCCAGGTTCTCCAGTTCAAAGAGACGGAGCATGCGGTAAAGGCAGATGTCTTAGGTAGGCTGAAGCCAAATCAAAGAGGTTTTCTCTGCTCTGGCACTTATTCTGAGGTCATGAGAAATATACAGATTAATTGTCTAAATGGGAGTAAAAAAATCACATTTGAGTTTTACTCAGTTTGGAAAATGGAACGAAGGCAAAATAGAAATCAGGGAGGACAGTTAGAGAGACCATTACAATGGCTAAGGCAAGGAATGATAAGTCCAGCCATAGTAGTGGCATAAAGAAATGGGGAGAGACTTGAGAGTATTTTGGAGTGGAAATAGCAGAATTTTGTGATCACTTATACTTGCAGATGAGGGAGAGGTAAAAGTTGGGAATGGTTTGCAGGTTTTTGGCTTGGATGAATGGTGGCCCAGTTAAACAGGGAGAATATAAAGGAAGAGGGATATGTTTTGGAGCAAAGATAATGAGTTTAATTTTAGATGTGCTGAATTTGAAATGAAAAAGACTAGCTATGGATGAAAGAAATGAAATAGCCCAGCAATCCTATAAACCACAAATGCTATTTTGGGAATCAATAGATTTTTAAATTGATTGGCAATACCATTTGCTTCTAACAGGCTGCTGGAGTAATTTGGGCTCCTAGTCAATAATAGAAACAGAGAGATTTCAAGAATGACTTAATTTGTTGTGTTAGACTACCACTGCTTTTGGAAAACATAGTTAAATTTATGCTGTATCAGGAAATCAACCAAATTTGGCTTATCTATATAAATAAGCAGCACAATTAGGAGAAAATAAGCATTTGCATTTGGCCAGTGAAGTGATGATAAACTCGAAGATTCCTTTCGGACAACAGTGAAATAAGTTAACTCAAGCTATTCCAATGTGATGTAAATAAGCAATATTTATACATCATCTCAAAAATTCACCAATGAATCCATGAATCATTTGGGTCATTATGGTGACTCCAGTTTAAACTTAACATGGCACAAATACACTTTAGTTGTTGAACTCCGTCACACCATTCTTTGAGAAATCTGAATTTTAAGAACCATTGCCAGAATAGTAATTAAATGAAAGGAAGTATATTAGCTAAGAATATCAATAATTAATAAATCAAGCTTGTGTTAGTGACCTGTACTGTGGTTAGCTCTATTAAGGGCACTGTGCAGGACAAAGAGAGAATTAAGAAGCTTAAGATCTAATCAGGAAGACAAAAGATGCATTAAAAAAAAAAATCAGAGGAAGCCAAACAGAAGGCAAGATAGTTTAGTGGTTAAAAATGTAAGTCTAGAGTAGACTGTTTGGGCTTGATTCTCCAGTTATTAGCCATGCAATATTGGGCAAAATACTCACCCTCTCAGAGCTTCAATTTTCTCACCTGTACAATATGATGATATTTGTGTCTGCTACACGAGTTGGTTTGAGAATTAAGTGAGATGATAACATGGGATTAAGGCAGTGCTATGCACACGCTAACCATTCAGTAAGTGTTAGCTCTAATAATAATAGTAATTAGTATTATTATACCCATTGGTAAGGATATACAAGTGCTAAAGGGTTTCAAAAAAGGGGAAGTTCAATTAGGCCTGGAGCATTTATGCTACATGCAGATGCTTTAAAAAGAGGTTAAGCTTTGTGAGATAAAGAGGAAACAAGGTCATTTTAAATCTCTTCTACAAAATTCATTCATTCATTCATTTATTCATTCATTTTAAAATTACATGTAAAAACATTGAACCATTATTTGATACCAGGTGTTAAAGGCCGTGAAGTGGCAAGTGTGACTAAAATAAGGATTTATTTTGGAGACCAGTGAGGTATAAATAAATGTGGGGCCATTCATGAGTAACAGGGTAGAGGGTAGACCATTGTTCACCACTGTTTTCACTACAGCAGTCCTTTGCTACCCAATAAACATGCACTGTATGTCTAATAAGCCACAAAGGGGCATGAAAGCTTATGTATCTCCTTCAGTCTTTTCTTTCCGAAACGCTCTTATTAAAACTCTGTGCCTTTAGAAATAGTACATTCCAGGCAGGAAAAAGCACAGGGAACAGCTGGTTTGGGACATTCCCACACACTTTTTGTCTAGCTCTGTGAAGAATCTCACGGTCAGAATTTCAAAGAGTTTTCAACAGCCAATGTATAATTGACACTCTCTTCCAGAATTTATCTTTGGCAATGTCTATGTGCAGGCTATTGAAAGACTCTGGAATAAGTTAGTTGTAACTTAAGGATACAAGTCTTAAATTGGCCTTCCTATTTCCTGACATTCTCTAAGAAACACCACTGTATTTCAATCTCTTTTGCCAACTCAAGGTTTTTGTGTTAGCACTCAGTTGCAAAGTCTACGGTTTTGACTAAATTTACTGGCCTAATTCAGTCACACAGACAATCAATTTAGTTAATTTAATTGGTTTGGAGAACTTTTCACTGAATTAATTGATTATTTTTTTACCTCAACAGGCTGAATGACTAGACTGGACTTCTGAAAATGTATTTTCTGAGCATGTACAAAAGATAATTGTTTCCTTGTTCAATCCTGGTATCTAGGCCATGAAAATTTACATGGAAAAAAGCCCAAAGACAAAATTATAAATGGATACTCCCCCTCTCAGATCAATATTTGGAAAAGCAATTTCCCTCTCCCACCCTTCCACTCTCAAGCTCACCCTTGCTTCATGCACTTAAGAGGTTTATTATTAATATTGCCTTTGATATTTGTGCAAATCACCTTCTACTTTTAAATGCCAATTCAGAATCATCTGGAATCATGTCTAATCAGATGTATTCTATAAACCATATTCATGAATACTAAATTTTCCTTCATATGTTTTTTTTTTCTTAATTCTACCATTTTCTTTAGTACCCAAAATACCTTTTTGAAAACTGTCACTTGAGTAAGGGTCTGAGATATTATCAGAATAATTTGCTTCCATCCTTCCAACTGCTAATGACATTTATTTAGAGCATCCCATTTTCTTTTCTGCTCAATGAATCTAATTTTATCAAGTCACCATTCTAAGCATTGCATCTGGTGTTTTGTTTGATAGGACAGATTTGTGGGGAAAGTTCAACAACACATTATGATCAAGCATTGTTTGGATTAATATAACATGAATACACAAGCCCACATTACAATTTAAGTTTTATTTCACATGCAAAAAAAAAGTTCTTTAAACAATTTAGATGAATTTCATGGTTTGTTATTGAA
Source organism: Phoca vitulina (assembly GCF_004348235.1). Lineage (NCBI taxonomy): Eukaryota > Metazoa > Chordata > Mammalia > Carnivora > Phocidae > Phoca > Phoca vitulina. The sequence goes on along the minus strand of NW_022589715.1, from coordinate 43,074,132 downwards.
AATCTTTAGAAAGTATCCTATGATTCTAAATGACATCTTTGTAAAAAATGCAGAACAGTTATCATGGAAAGTGCAAAAATTAAGTAAAGGTAATTTTTTTCAGAGTGAGTATATATTCGTTTTACATGTTTTACTTGGAATCAACTGTTACAAATCTGTCTTCAACCATTCACTGACCAGCACTGGCAAATCCTGTTTTCAAGTTCTTAGCACCTTTTAAAATTTGAACCTTTGATTGTTAAGCCTACAGCCTCTTTTCCCAGAGAACTTTTTAAATTCCATATTTTAATCCTCCCTGAGACTTTTTTTTTTTTTTTTTTTTTTTTTTGCTGTTTGCCAGTGCAGAGAATATTCTCTTCTCTTCCACTGTCCCAACTCAGTAGTACTAGTTGGATGGAGATGATGATGACGATGACGATGATGATGATGATGACGACAGGACAGAAAAAGCCAGGGAAGAGGCAGAGGTGGGGGAATAGAGCAGGATGACTGAGGAAAAGGAATTGGAATCCATGAGGTTCATTTCACTGGTTTTAGCCCCTAAAAAGATAGACTTTAGAGTGATTCAAAAGGGACTATGTGAGACTATGGGCTACACAGAGAGGCATTAGAAATTTGAATAATCAATGGAGGCTCACAGTTGGAAAGGAAGAATTTATCTACTTATTACAAGATGTGGTGTCACTCTGGAGCCCAGAGATTGGTAGCTCCTGGGGGATGTATAGACATAGACTTGTTGTGAACTGGGACAGTGGCCACACTCATATTTTCTTCTCCAAAACGCTTTACTGGCAGAAGAGGATTAGAAGAGCAGATTCCCAAGGAGGAGTAAAGTAACAGGTGGGTATGAGGAAGGGACTAAGATGATGGGATAGCTTTTGAGCATGAGGAGGCAAATCTTTGGGAGGACTCTCCAGGTGTGGGGCAGGAATTGAGGTCCTCCCTCATTTGGATGAGCATGACCAAGCCAGCAGGTAATCAGACTGCACAGAATCAAAGAACAAGAAGTAATGTTGTCTGTTTTTAGCATGGAGAAAGAGGAAAAGGTTGAATTATATAGGCAAGGAAGAAAATCTAAAAATGCTATAGCTCTTCCAGAATCAAAATTTTAGTACAGTTTCATTACTTTGAGATACTACAAACTCCCAAGTACACGAGAATAAAGCTCACACCACACATCAAAGTCAACTAGAGATGATTTGAAATTATTCTCTATTGACCACTGAGATTGATGGTAGTAAGATACTGTGAAATAAATTCATTTATTTGACTTACATGAGCCTCACCAAAATTAAGAAGTTTAACAAAACTATCCTCATTTTACTGATAAAGCAATACATAGGAAAAAAATTCATCTTTTTTTTTTTTTTAATTTATTTATTTGAGAGAGAGAGAATGAGAGAGAGCAAGCACATGAGAGGGGGGAGGGTCAGAGGGAGAAGCAGACTCCCTGCCGAGCAGGGAGCCCGATGCGGGACTCGATCCAGGGACTCCAGGATCATGACCTGAGCCGAAGGCAGTCGCTTAACCAACTGAGCCACCCAGGCGCCCAAAAAATTCATCTTTTAATTAAAGTTTAACTAACTTGTCCTGAGTGATATGGTTGGTAAGTGCTAGAATTAGGACTTTTGCTTCCTGTTTAACATCCTGTCCTATAAGCTGAGCCTCTAAACATTACCTCAGGAAACCCCTCAAAATGTTTTGTTTAAAATTTAACCTAGGAAATATTAATATCACATCCACTATTTTTCTTAAATATACAAATGGTGTAATGAATACATAAAAATTATGTACCTGATGCCTGGATATATGAAAAGAAAAAAAAAAAGTACTTTCTGAATTGAATTTGATTTTCCTTTTTTATCAAATACATTACCTAAGCCACTCTAAGCACAACATAGAGACCTATAAAGGATTCAATTCAGACATGACTTAGCTTTAAATTTGGAAAAAAGATTTAAAAATATCAGGTAAGATTTTTTTCTTTCAGTCAAGAAAACAGACTACAGATACAGCTACAATGAACTTCAGGTAAAACATGAGTATGATGTTTATATAATGTCAAATACATGAATGAAAATACAAAAATTTCAGTCAACTGGATCTTTTCAAGTGTCCCCTCTAAGACCTGGAAGGCACCAAATTTTTATATTTTTAAACTAATAACTTACAGAATGCTACCAAGGATATTACATGGCCTTTGCGTAGCGGAGACCATTTTGGCATATGGAAGAAATTAGCAGATATCAAAATAGTTTGCTATAGAAAAAGAAATTTCCTTTTTTTTGGTGACTTTAGAAAAAGCTAAGTTAAAAAAAAGAAAGAAAAACTAAGTATATAGTGGACAAAAAGGATAATCTGGGATTCAAAGTTATGTTTTCTAATTCTCAAATCATTGGCATCATTTTTAATAAAATGACTCTGTCAATTATCTCCCACTAGAACACTGAAACCTGCCTTGGGATGCAGGAGGTTAAGTACATCTTAAGGCATTTAAGTTAGGAAGTTAATAACATCTTACAGCATTTAAGTCTCTAATATCGCAACAGTAATATTTTTTTTTTCCAAAACAACAATTCCATTGTCTATCTTTATATATATATATCCTGCTTCTTTATCAGTGCCTATTGCAAATCCAAAGGACTTATTCATTAGCCTATAGCCAAGATGTGGAAAAACAGAGAAGTTGGTCTCTCGGGGCAATTGGCCTTTAAATTATCTACCGCATTTTAAGTGCATGAAACCAACAACAGCAACAACAAAAAATGTGCAAAAACTGTGTTGTTTCTACTTTTTTTTTTTTAAACCAATACCTATTTTCCAATGTTTATGAGGCATAGATTAATTGCTCGGAAGACTAGGCCAAATGGAAATGGAAATGACCTTGACCTCTTTCAAGAAAATAATCAGAACTAAATCTTCCAAGGGACAAAAGAATTTGTGGTCTGTGTCTTATGCTTCTATTCTGGGAGTCAGGCCAGGCATGGGACCAAACATCCCATCCTACACTGGAGGATAGGTGCAAAAAGAACCGAAATATAGTAGTACAAGTGGGCACACAAAAGCCTCCTGGGGTCCCAAGCCATAAGGAAGCAGTCTGGAATCATGAACTTTGACTTCACTTAGGCACATGTGAACTAACAAGCTCACCAGCAGATTTTTATGTTACAAATATCCTGGTAAATACTAATTAATGTGTATCCCTGTAGACAGTAATAAGAAAAAAAATACAAGTACAAATTAGTAAACACTAATCTAGATGCAATATTCTAGTATTAAGTAAATTTAACCCTTCCCCTCTAGCCCACCAAACATAAAGACTTGGAGGAAAAGGAAACATAAGCTTTGCTTTGTTGAACTATTTGATGGCATTAATATTGGTACTTGATATTCATGCCATTTTTATAACTAGTCAAAATAAGTGGTTTGATATTAAGTCAACAATGTTTATATTGATTTGACTTATTGAATGTGGTCACATTTACATTATGGCTGGAAATCAGCCAATGATTAAAACTGTGTTCTGACAATTATTAGCTGTGTGATCTTAGACATGGCATCTTATCTTTCTAAACCTCAAGCTGCTTCATCTATAAAATAGGGACTGATAATAATATCAACTTGTAGAGTTTGGGGGAGGATCAAATAAGATGGTATATAAAATATACAGCACAGTTCCTAACACAGGGCAAGAGCCAATAAATGGTAGCTGCTAGCTATTAAATAAATATAAGGCCTGTTAATTTGTAGGTCAGAATACTGTAGCAAGGCCATAGGATTGAATTCCCACCTAGATTAATTAATTTTCCTTTCCCATGTCCTAATTGCTTGTCTAATATAGTATCTCTACCTAGGAACCAGGGGAGACCATGTATATGTCCCAGTAAATTACCCAGATTGATGACAATGACTAAGTAGCATTTTTCTACCTACAAAGAACCATATAGGTTTGCTTGCTTTTTTTCCAAGAAAATCTCCATAAATCTTTAGCCCAGTTACTTATAATATACAACCAATCCATCTTTAAATTGTTCTTGTTCACTTATGTCATCCAATCTCTTCCTACTTTTTAAAAGGTGAGAACTGACTTTTAACACAAAGTGGTGGTAATAGTCTCAAAATTATGGTGCTAAACTTCTTTGGCTTATTAAAATTAAATAAAGGAGGCGATCTGTTGGAAGTGTCATGCCTTGGCTGGCATATGTAAGAGCACTAAAGGTAGGGCATTACTAATTTTAAGCTTTAACGATGTTAGAGTTTGATGTCATCCCAAAGGCATAAAGATGAAAACAAAGGCAAGTCACGATGACATGCAATATTGTTCTCATTATCAGGAGATAACACCTTCCCACTCCAACAGGCTAACATGGATCTCAATTTTCAGTAGCTAATTTTTCCACAGGTCTAGCAAGACACAATGAAATAGTACATGTCCTTCTAAGGTCTAGAAAAGGAACAAAAGGAATCTCAGTAATGCAGGAATAATTTTAAAAGACAAAGCTCATATACATATTTTATTCATTTATTTATTTATTTTTATTTATTTATTTTTTAGATTTTATTTATTTATTTGACAGAGAGATAGAGAGAGCACAAGTAGGCAGAGCGGCAGGCAGAGGGAGAGGGAGAAGCAGGCTCTCCACTAAGCAGGGAGCTGGACATGGGCTTGACCCCAGGACCCTGGGATCACGACCCAAGCTGAAGGCAGCCGCCTAACTGACTGAGCCACCCAGGCGTCCCTATTTTATTCATTTAAATACCTGTATTAATTATAAGACTTTTGGGGGAGTGATCTCAATATTTTATAATGTAGCCTCCTATAAAGTAACATGTTTATATGCAAGTTTTACATATATATATGCAAATATGTCTATATTCAGATAGAGTTATATAACTAAATACATACTTATTCAGCAGCCATTGAAGGGCCTACTAAGTACAGTGTACTTCAATAATATAAAGGAGGCAACTTTGGGTTGCTCTGTGCACACAGATCACACTTATCTGAAAAGTGTCTCCCCAGCGATCCTGACTTTCCAGAACCCAGATGAGAATCAGGAAGCAAATAAAGTATCCAAAACCTGAAATAACTACTACAAATTTCTTCACTTTGCACAAGGAAGTACTCTCTAGAACATCTTTTGTAATCTATGAGCTTTATCTTTGACATGATTTGAAATTTTGTGCTGTTTGACATTCCAGCTGACAGCAACTTCTGGCATGGCTTCAATAAGCAGGCACACCGATGATAACAACAAGCAACTGCGCTCTTAATAAAGAAGGAAGATTTAAAAAATGAATTACAAAAGATAGATTCAGGCACTTAGGAAGCAGAGAAGCTTAGCACGAGGGCAAACACGCTTTACACACCTCAGCAGGCCCAAAGGAATTACCGTATTGTAGCACTGTACAATGATTAATGTTCATAATGATGACCTTGAGTCATCAAAAAGAGGTTAACTTATGTTAGCAGGTTCCATTTAACAAGGTGGGAAACGTGTATTACTTTCAAAATGGTAAAATGAAAAAGAAAAGTTTTACTGCATAAACTGGAAAGTATTCGTTATCTGGAAAGCTCATTTTTATGAAACAATCTTCTTTAATGGTATCAGACGGTTATTACATGTAGCCGTTTATCCATCCATGAACTGAATTTCCAGTTCTTTTAGTTACCCACTGCTCCAACCACTGCAAATCTCATCAAACTCCAGTATAATATGCTACTTAGTATAAAAAAAAAAAATCACACTGATGGCTGAACTATATTATTTATAATTAATTGTATTTTTAAACAAATTCTTAAACACGAGTGATAATTTTAAATAATTCTGTAAAAATACATTCTTGAAAACTTAGAAAAATTGAGCAAGAAAACACGTAATATTGGATGGTTTCTGTTTTATTACTGTTGAGTTGTTTCCCAAATATCTCTTCTAGCCTTCAAGGCAACCATGAATTGACACTTGTTGATAAGCCCTAAGCAACTTCACAGATCACTTAATATATGTTAATATGCAGATTAGGACACACTCAGAGATTTGGTCTTTCCTCAGTTTATGTCCACACTAAATTGCTAAGGGAAAACCTTGAAACCCACTTTCTGTTTCAAGTTTTCTCTACATTTTTAGATAATAATAAATTGGCATGCTAAATTTTCATAAAACTACAAAATTCTTGGCTTACATGTTTCTTTTTTCTTGGAGAATGTTGGGAATTTTCCCTCTTCCTTGTTGACAAATGTGAACAGAACATAAATTAGAGAATTTGGACTTTGGATCTTGGATGTCATTAAATAATAAAAGCAGCAAAAATGGGAAGATACTTTTGTTTTGAAACATAATTTTCTAAGAATTGTTATACATTATAAAGTTTTTATAAATGGGTTTAATTTTGGTTTGCTTCCTTCTTCAGGAATGAATGAAACCAGTTTTTTATGTTATGAAAATGAACACCTCACTTAAATAAGGTTTATTATTACTTTTAATTCATTTTACTCTGCCTTAATTTTTAAGATGCTAACTTGGTTGTTTTCCTTGATATTCTTTTTCATTCCTTACCCTCAACCCTTCTTTTAAATGTTAAGGATGTCACTCTGTGGGGCTGAAATCAACACACTGACAACTGCTCAATATCCTTTACACACCACTACTCTCTTTATATGGTCTTTTTGGCATTTCTGTCTAGATAGTCTATCCTTTCCGATTTGATAGGACCCAAATCACAATCATTTTCTGTCTCACAAATCTGTTTCTTGACACCAACATTGTCCCCATTGCTATAGTTTCACAACTCTGAGTCACCTAATTCTTTTCATTCTTTATATTCATTTGGACACTAAGTCTTGTTGCTTTTGGAATATTTCTCATTTCCATCCTTTTACTTCCATCCCTGACCTCTATAATCTGGAGGCCACTTGCTCCAAGTCCTCTGTCCATCTGCAAAAATACTGCTGCTTGTCTTATTTAGTAAACGGAAGCAATTAAAAAAAACCACACACACAATCTATAAAATGCTACATAAAACCACATCAAAACTACAAGGAAAAATGGACATCCAACAAAAACCATGCTTTCAAATCCAATTTCTTGGAAAGGCCTTGTTTCTGCTATGTCCACCACATCTCAATTCCCTTCCCAGGGAGAGTATAATAGCATTAAAGGTCACTGGTAGGGACTGTTGCCGAGTCAATGAGACAAGGACTCTCTCTCTCCAGAGATGCATCAAAATGCACAGCGATGGGTTGATTAGGTCAGGGCAACTTTTGTATTATGCATGTAAATGAGAATTAATGTCCACAGAGTGCCAGCAGCTATTTTGTTGAGTTTGGTAAAAATGAAACCCTGCACTTAACCTTCAATTCAATTCTCTGAAGTCTGTGTTGGGAGGAGGATGCAAGACTCGTAATATTTCCATAATTAGGTAGTTGGTATGTGAGTTATCAATTACATCAACTCAGAACTCAAATGCTTAGCACTGAATGGAAAGAGAAAACATCTTTCATTAGAATTATGTTGAGTTTGTTTTGTCCTATAGCAAGGTAACTGCTGAAAACCAGTGAATAGTGAGACTACTTATGGCCAAATTGTAGGAGAAAATCAGTAGGGTATTTAAAGATGAGATTAGTAACATCTCATTTACCTGGGTATTTCCTGGGAAAGCAGTTCTGGAGAACTGCATTTTCCATGCACCTAAAACTTATGCCCACTTAAAACCTAAATTTTAGATGGAAATCTTTATAAAATATGTTACCCACTGGCTTCCTGCTGCCCTGAATAGATATTTCTAAACATAATATTATCTTTTTTTCTTCCTTGATAACTCAGGGGTCATCTTGGTGACCATTCATTATTGTACCATATGGTTATATCGTTCTATGCCTACCCGTATCGTTCTTCTTTCTCCTCCCTCAATGTCAAGCTTTCAGCTGTCACTTCGGCTGTCACTGCGCCTCTTCTCAGCCTCTCCTTTGCTGTTTCTAATCTGTTGTGGGCTGGGAAACCAGATAACTAGGCTCATTAAAAATGACATGCTGAACAAAAGTCAATACGGCTCAGAGTGAGGCACTAAGAAGTAGAACGCATATCTTTAGTGCGGAATTTTTGGGAAAATTATTTTGGATATGCAGAAGTTTTTTCACTTAATTCTAGATTTCAGGCAACCCCTTTAGGGTTGTGGTTGTTATTTAAATGGTAGAATACTTCTGCATTTCTTCTCAAAGTATTTCTCTATAGGAGAGACAGATAATGTTGACAAGATACAGGCAAGAGAAGCTGAGAGGACCCTCTGGAAGTAAAGGAATTGAGTGAGGATATTCAAGGACTCTCATTTAAATCTTCAGGAAACTGTGAAGATGAAAATCTTCCCTTGATGGCTAGAAGATGTTCTATTCTTCATATAAAGATGGAGGGCAATGTTCAGAAGAATTAAAATTGAGAATAACAAGTAAAATGTATGGTTTCCTATTGGAAAGTCTCAGAATTGCTCCTTTATCCCTTATAACAGAATGTTGGCCAGGTGAGATGGAGATAATCTTGGAAAAAGCTGGGCTTTTGCCCAGAACTAACTGTGTTTTCACATGTATTAAGCTATCCACTTTACTTGCTTTCTAGATAATGTCCCAATCCGGGGCCCTACCTAAAGTCCCTTTCCTTGTGTCTAAGGCTGTCCCTGAGGATAGCCTATGGGGTCACCAAATATCTGCAGCATCCAGAGTCTTCCCACCTCCACACACTACCAACCTGGTGTTAAAACATAGACTCACCCACCCATTTATTTGTATTTGACTTCTTCTTGATGGCTTGGCAATGATCACAACACCCGTTCAGAACCCTCCATGTAGGTCTTATTTATTCATGGCTCATGCAGTCCATTTCTGTCCTCTTTAAACACTTCCCCTAATCATCATTTTAAAGGGATTTCACCTCTCTAAAACAGAGTAGTGTTTGGTTGGGTGAGAAGGAAAAATGAATTTGCTTTGCCTGTCTCTGTGTCTCTAGGGCCCAGGTACAGCCCATAAGTAAGCATATTTTAGATTCACACAAAGATGAAAGTAATGGGAGACAGCATCTTGTTATCTTTTCAGGGACCTCCTTTCCAGCATTACACTGGACTCCTGCTTAATGTCAACCTATGTGCTGGATAGTAGGGCCCTCCATGTCTCAAACACTCTCAAGAGTAAAATTAGAATGAAATCCAGCAGAAGAATATTGATTATACAATTAGTCCCACAGCTCAAAGGTCATGGGGAAATAAACACCATGGGCCTGACACTGATAATCACAGAATTTTCTTCTGTAGTGGCATGTTGAATTTCAGGTCCTTTGTGCTACATTAAGTTATGCTTGTTTCTTACAAACACATTGCGATGGATTCTTTTCCAACTTGGAGACTTAAAAATAAATAGAAATACCTCTTGACTATTAATAGTTGGGTTTTCTGCAATTGGATCTAAGTTATGAGAATATGATTTGAGGTAATCAGTTTATTCTATTTTAAGACAGTGTACTGAGATCCACATCAAAACCTTTTAAATCGACATTCAACTAAATTTAATATCTACAGACTTATTACATTAAAAAGCAAACTGAAACAAAATATCATTGTAGACAAACCAGTAAAAGTGCACAATCTCTGTAGCCCTCATTTTATCTCTTCTTCCAGAAATGTTAAAAGCCTAAAAAAAAAATAAGACTTACAAACAAAACCAGCTTAACAGTTCCATCAGCCTCACAGATTTCAATCAGTACAACCACACATCAGTTTGGGTAATATTTGTATACACCAAGACACTTCTGCTCTAAATGCCATGCCTATTTAGACAAATGGGTTCCATTTTTTAAAATTCTCTGTATTCAAATCCCAGCTCAAAATCACATCCTCTATGAAGGTATCCAGATTCCCTAGCCAGAAGTCCTTGGTTTATGTCTTGTCTCTATGTTTAGCATGGTTGCTTGGTTTCACACTGTTTTTAATTTTTACCATATGATCTCTTCCATAGGAAATGATAAGCTCTTAGGTAACAAAAGAGGAAGTTATTTCTATCTCTATATACTCCAAAAGAACCTAGAATAGAGTCCAATATGGGAATGGAATTGCATTTAAGACTATCATCCATCACTATGTCTACAAAAAGTTATCTTGAAATGAAGAAACAAAGGCTAATAACTTTATAAACCTATTTGGGGTTTCTCATCAGCCCGTATTTTGAATAACAATGGCAAACAGAATGCCGGTATTTGACATTTCATTTTCACATCAAATTTTAAGTCAAACTCAACTTTGAAGCCCATTCAATTTGTTGCTAGTCTACTAGTCTACTTGATAATTGTACATAACCTGAAATGCAAAACACAATGAAAAGCATGGTATTATAAAACAGAATATTCCAGGCATTCATAAATATGCATTCAGTGGCCCATTCTATGAATGATTCAGCACACAGACCTATGAAATTCTAATGGTGCTCTTTACGTATAGAATAAAAACCATCTAGAGGCAATTAAATGGATGAATTCCCTAGTGCATCATACCATGAAGCCATCAAAGCCTTGCAAAGCATTTGCGAGTCTCTGGGTTTCTCTGGATCTTTACTCAGAGATGTCATACACAAGTACATTCATATGAGAGTGTCACAGGAATGAATTGCAATGTGCCCGCCCCCTCCCCCCCAAAAAACTGTTGGTTTCCTTTACTCTCAACACTTCTAATATCAAGTGAGTGGGGGTTTTTCCCACATCAACCAATTCCCCAAGTCTCTGAACACCAACTGGGTGTCCTACAATTCAATACTGACAGGAACTACCAGGAGTTAGAGCTGACCCCACAGTTTAAGGGCTCAGTCCCACAACACTCTTCCCCACTTCACATGCCGACTGCAAAGCCCAGGCCATCACCTGGACTTCTGTCACTTTTTCTGCTGTGTCCTGTGACACCCTCCTCAAGTTCAAGAATTTGTTAGAACAGCTCACAGAACTCAGGGAAACACTTTACTTACTATTACCCATTTATTAATGGGAATATAATTTAGGAACAGCCAAATGGAAGAGACCTATAGGGCAAGGTATGTGTGAAGGGGCATGGAGCTTCCATACGTCACCCTCCCCACACTGGGATGTATTCACTAACCCAGATAGTCTCCAAACCTCTTTTGGTTATGGTGTTTATGGATGCTTTATTACACTGTAGGTCCGATAGGTTCAATTGTTGGCCAGTGGTGACTGAACTCAGTTTCTTCTCCAGAGGGCCAAGGGGTGGTGCTAAAAGTTCCAACCTCTAATCACATGGTTGTTTCCTCAGGTAACCAGCCCCCATCTTCCTGGAGTTGCCTCATCAGCTCAAATATGGTTGAAAGGAGCTTATTAACAACAAAAACACTCCTCCAACGTCTATCGCTCAGGACATTTCAAGGGTTTTAGGAACTCTGTACCAGGAACTAGGGAGGAAGACCAAATATGTATTTCCTATCACATTATAAAAGTCTCAGTAAGTGGCCTTGAGGACCTATGTTTGTGTAGGAATTCAATACATATCTGTACTGAAGTACTTGTATCCTAAGTGTTGTCTTGGAACACACATCTCATCAAACTCTGAGCCTGAAAGCTATAGTTTCTGTGATCTAAGTGGTACAAACTGAAGCAGATAAAATATGTTAAGTACTTTTCCTGATTCTAAATTCCTCCCTATTTTTTTCCTCTAGCCAGGAGAATTGCTTAACCACTGTATTCTCTATATTATCCATGTGAAATATCTGCCCCTCATCAGGTACAACAGCTTAAATGATGTATTAAGTTGGATGTTAAATTTAGGATGCTGTTTCAGTCACCTCACTGCCTGGGGGTGACATTTTTCTAAAGGCATTTCCTTTTAATACTTCAAAAGTCAATGATTACATTCTAGATGGAGGCATGACAGGAATCTCTAATGGCCATACTCTCTTTGTGGGCAAATATATACAGGTTTTAAAGATATGAGAATAGGCATGCATAGTTGGTTTCATACTCTAAGTGATCTTTAGAAGTGAAATTTCTTAGCTTAATAGTAAACAGAAAAATGAATGACACGGAGAAAGAAAAAAATCAGGAAAATAGAACTGGGCTTGGCCAAATATATAGTACTTGACTAACTGTATTACATGTAAACAAAAATTCATGTTCTTAAAATAGTTCATATAGGCTTAGCTCTGTTCTAACAGGTTCAGAATGATCTCGTTATCTCATAAGATATTTTGATAGCAATTCAAATAAATGATTTTTTTAACATCAAAGTTGAAGAAATTTTAAAATGTCTTTAAGTGTTCATTTTATCTCATTAGGACATATAGAGCTGTCTTATTTTATGTGGAAACAACACACATGACTAGTTTTGTTCTGAAATGTCATGGTAAAGATTTGTGATGCTTTTTTATTGTCTTTACCATCAGGGTTGCTGCTTCTTTACTGCAGAATAATACTGCATTTTATAGAACTGGCAGATTGGACCAAAGAAGACAAAAAAGAGCATGGAATAAGCACCCAGTTCCCTTTAGGACTCTTGTCGCATTGTGCATCCACAGCTCCCCCTTACTTTCAGTCAGTCTTCTTGTGGCCAGAGAACCTGGGGACAGACTCAGGGCTATTGCCTTACAAAACCGTCTCTTTGCTTTCTTACTCTGAACTGTAAGAGCAGCTTCCAGTCCCTGTGAAAAAGACAGAATATTCATTTGCAAAGTCTTCCAAAACATACTTAGTTTAACTTCTGTATAAATTTGAAGTCATCTAGACAGAAGTTACCTACACTCATCTGAAAAGCCTTTAATTTATATCCTGTACGGATTCAGGCTGGCTTTGGAGGATATATCCGGGTATGAAAACAAAAAAAAAATATCAAATAAATTGACCGGAGACCATGAAAAAGAGGAGATTCTTTCTAATCCTTACTAATTCCCCTTCTTCTTCTGTTTTCCAAATAAGCCTAGTTAACCATATATATACTTATATATGAAGCAGGGAGGTGGGGAGGATTATTTTGGAACACATTATCTAAATGATCCTCCATAAGAAAACAGGCTCCCTTTCATAAATGGAATACAAATGTCTTTGAATGTTATTAAAGATTGCATCATTGTATCACCCCATTTTAAGCATAATTTGTTTTTTATTTTCTGGTTGTTTCTTTTTATTATTACTTTGTGATACACAATTACATGCTATGCATTGTATGTTAGCAGTAATATTATGTGCTGTTTTTAGCTTGTTCTGGATTTATCTTTTCAAGGTCAAAGAATTCCAGTCTGCCTAAGAAGCTACTCTGTAGAGATTTTTTTTTTCATAACTTCTATTTCTTTTAAATTCCCAGACATGTTTAAAATTCTAATCAGAATCAGAGTGTGAAGGGCTACACCTGAATATGATAGAACACGGAGAATCTAAAATCACTTACCTACTATTTTGTCCCTGTTTATTTTATGACCCATCAACAAAAAGCTATTTTTGCAATCAATCTCATTAGATGTGCCAGCAATGAAGACCTGAGATTAAAAACTGAAGAGAGGGGTTATTTTTTCTTTCTTTTTCTCTTTTTAATTTTTTTTTTCCCCTTTTGGATAGTATGAGGCAGTCTGTCAGAGCTGCATTTAAATAATTACTCACACCCCATCTAATCCGTCCTTGTCAGCTTTTTCATGTTAGCAAAATACAAAAGTCCCATTATCAATCACTGTTTCTTCATCTGCCAGTCAAAATGTTCATCTTATGAATATAGGCTCTGTATCCTTATCTCTGACAATTTAGGAGCTTTAGATTTAATGTAAAACGTTCAATCTGGGAAAGACTCAAAACGATTACTGAATCTTTGTAAATGGAAAGTGCCAAATTATTAGTGGCAAGGCCAGCATTATTCATGGGTTGAACAGAAAAATATCTACTCTATGCAAAGTCAGGGAACTTTACTGTCTGCCAGGTTCCATTCCCTTACATTGGCCTTGCTCACTCTGCTGAATGCTGACACTTGAATAGTTTCTGACAGGGCAAAGTTCTCATATCACACCAGAATGCATATTTAAAAGGCAAAAATTCAAAGGGGAAAATACAAAAATATATAAAGGAAAGATATCAGCCCTTTGACCAGATTTTGATGGAGGAGATAGGGGAAGGAGAATTCTCAACCAAATACTCAAATGCTTAACAGCAAGAGTGTAGGAGGGATCCTCAGGTCCCAGGACTGGAGGCCGGTATGGCAAAACAATAGTTCCACTGGGCAGTGAGAGTCAGGTGTTAAACAGTTTTTCCCAAGCCACCCCCTGGCTTCTCCTAGCTGTCCCTCAGAATGTAGCCATACTCCTATGGCCCACTAGAGCCAGGGACCTTTGCACTTGGTTCTGCCTACACTTGTGTGCAAAGACCAAATGAACTGGCCCAGAACACAGTGTGTGTCCACAAATAAAAGAGGTCATAACTGCACTGATGAAATAAATACTTCGTATAAATGAGCTCTGTTATTTCTGTGTTAAGACAGAATTTTTACTACCACTCAAATAACTCAGGAAATTATGAAAGAAAAACACAGAGATGGTAACTAGGATCCAATTTCTGTCTTTGTAACTCAACTTAAGAAAGTTGGTGTATTTTCAACATCACAGATATGTCTGTAACCTAAAAGTATGTTTCCCAGCATTTTATTTAGAGTTTTGGGGGACTGAAGCATAGTTGTATATGATTTAATAGGTAAAGACTAATGGTATTTTTAAACAATGGATACCAACTACAAATATATGAACTGTTCCTTGAATGTAATAAAATACATAATTTGATATGTTAGATCAAAGAGGAAAGATCACAAAAGTTTGAGGGGGGGGAAGGGGGCATTCTAACACTTTTTCTTTCATTTACATATTTATGTCCCTTGGGCATATTATTTTACTTCTTTGGACCTATTTCCTCTCTCATTTTATGGGTGAATGCATAACAACTAAAACTAAACCATAACCTGGGTCCACTTCTAAGCTATATATTACAAATAAACACTTGATATAATTAACAAAAATCCTTGAAATCAATCATTGTTTCACTCCACAACATTTCTTATCTGCTTACTGCAGTAATTATTTCTAAGCCTGAGGATTGTCTACTTAAGACTGAACACACAAGATAAATGATTTGTCTGTTGTTCTTTACAAAGTCACAATCTAAAAAGCATCATTTCATTTGGTTAAATCCAGAGTAGAGAAAAATTCTATCAACGGACAAATTAATTTGATTAGGAGAGGTGGATTTACATTCTTTGTCTTAATGACTTTGAGGTGAAATCAGATACTCATTTTATCTCCAATCTTCATATTTAATCCAGAAAAATGTTCTATGGAACAAAAATGATCATTACAAAAATAGACTTTATTCCTCATTTTAGCCATACAATCTTTCCTTGGCTTTTTAAAAAAAATAATTGCTGATTTCTTTCCCTATTGGGTACTTTAAATCCTGGTGACTGCTCCTAACTGGGCAGAAAGACAATTCCTTTATCTCATGGCTATATCACCTCTAAGCAAATTGATCTCAGAGTCCCGTTAGAATAATAGCAGCTGGATTCTCTACAGCTATTTATGGGTCCCATTTCCTGGGCTTAATTTTGATTTATAACTATTGAAATTAAATCAGGCATTTTCAATGTTTAAAAGGTTAGGTTTGAATTCACCAATTCAATAGGGAGACTATTTACCAACATATTGTGTCAGTAACATTTCAGTTTGGGTAAAGGCAAAGGAAAAAAAAAATGGCTTCTTATTTCCAATGTTTCTACCTAAGATTCCTTCAGAATATATGATTGTGTTGTCTACCGACAAATGTGAAGATCGGATTGTCATATCATACTCACATAAACTAAAAGACTTTACCCAGTATCAAGCTTTGCTGAGTAATTTCAAAGATAAAACCTTGTACACCCCCATCCAGTGGTATAGTGTGGTGACATGCCCCAGGCAGTCCTATTTCACAGATGCTGGGTCCTATACACTATAGGTAATCCTTAGTCAGGGCCATCCAGCTAAGGTCAGAGATATGCCTTTACTCCTTGAAAATATTATTAGTCTATTTATCCAAAGGAACAGTTGACAAGATGATTAGACGAAGTCTTTTGTGTCCTTCTTTGGGGGGCAAAGCCCAGCTGATTTATCTTCTTCCTTTAAGTAATAATTTAATTACATAATTATGTTAAATTGTAATTAAGGCAAACAATTATAAAAGAAACAGAATTTGAAGTAACAAAATATATTAGCAGTTATGAAATACAAAAATGTTTTACCTAGGACATGGTAATAAAAGCCAAAATGATATAGTGGGAAGAGTTGAAGACAAACGCTCAGTTCAAAACATCAGTTTTTTGCCATATGACTTTGGCGCACTGATTTCTTGGGCCTCAGTTTTACTAATATTCAAAAAGGTAGGGAGGAGATAAATCTGACTAGAATGACTCTGGAGATTTTAAAAGACAGTATATAAAGCACAGCTATGAAGACCATAAAATATTCTATACATATGAGAAAATAATGAGAACGGAAAAACACTCAACTCCTTACTTCACTCAGGTGACCAGTAGTATTATAAATCTCCTTTCTTACAGATAGGGGAAAAACAGACTCAGAAGCAAACAATATGCCTATGGAGAGTTAAAAATGGAAATCTAAGTCTACAAAACTCTTTAAATATGCCTTCATACTCAGCTAAATCATATTTAGACAGAGAAGGTGCTGATGAGGTAAATGCAGGACAAGGGAGTTAAGGCAGAGGGGTAAAGCAGACAGAGAAAACTCTTTGCCTCTTCTTCCTGGGTCAGTTCATTTTCCTCTTGGTTTCCAGGAACCATCACTTATTTTATCCTCTACCTTTCAAAGCAGTTCTCGATAAAGGAACCAACACACCTATTAAAATCAAAGCATGGATTTTGGGGAGGATTAGTGGGCCTCCCCTGCCCCCTTGGGAATATTTTGATCTTAATAGAGAGCAAAATCCTTATTTCATTAAAGTTGAAGAAATTATAATTATTAAGTCTCATATGTTAACAAAAGTCACAGAGGAGCCATTTTGAAGACCAAGGGCATCTTCCTGGCCCATGAAATCATACCATTTGAGCAGATGTTTACTCAATCTATTCACAAGGGAAGCCTAATGTATAAATTCTTTAAATAGAAAACAGTATCTTTATTTCAACTTGTTTCCAGATCTTTGCTTTTGTCTTATTGAGAACTTACTATTAATTCTAAGCACCCTACTGATCAAACCTGGCTCATAGACAAACTTCTAATTTATCAGCAATATGACGATGCTAATACCCTGCAAGCTTTCAACAACCAGGAGACAAAGATATGTTTGCTGTGAGGGAGATGGGAAGGTAGAAAGAGCAATGGTAAATACACTCTGGATGGAATATTTTGTACAGAAAAGTCTGGGTGTCATATTTTTAGCCTCTAACAGTAACTTTTATTAATCTTCATTTTGAATACACAAAAAGCTTTGCTCTAGGAAAGACTCACTATTACAGGTCAGTGAGGTAAGTTATGATACAATTTGATTAATATGCTAGAATGATGTCTAAGAGAGGGGATGCTCATTAAAGTTTGGGTGAAAATAAGTGGCAAAAAGTGCTAAGACTTTGAAAGATTGGAACATATTTCAAAGTGAATTTGACAAGTTAGACAAATGGTCAAGTAAAGAAATGGATTTTAATCAGACTAAGGGGAAAATTAATGTATCAGCTCTGTCAGCTTTACCTCCATTCTGAATCTAATGACTGCCATCATATCCTCTGCTGTTCCCAGGAAGAACTACCATCATCTCTTATCTGGCCCTAATGCAACAGTGTCCTGAATGGTCTTCCTTCTTCCTTTCTGGCTCTTTTACAGACCATTCTTCACATAGCAGCTAGAGTGATGTTTTGAAAATGTGAATTAGATTATGTCATTCTTTTCTTAAAATCCTCAAATAATATTGAGAATACCATCCAAAAATCCCGACCATGGTCCACAAGTCCTCAGTGAAATGGGTCCTGCCCATGTCTCCGATTCTTTTTCTCATTCATTTTCTCTGCCTCTAGGTTAGTCTTTTTGTTCCTTTAACTCTTCAATTTACCTTGAACTTTTGTCCCAGCTGTTCCCTCAGAGTATAATGCTTTTCCTAGCTCTTCCCATAGCTGCACTTTCTGTAGCTCTTTATTAAAGTCCCTGCCTTGAGCTGACTTGCCTGATTACCCTGTATCTAAATCTCGTATGATTCAGAACCATTTCTACCACAGTTCATCCCAACACCTGTTTTATTTTCTTTATTGTACGTGCCGTTACCTAAAATCATCTTATTTGTTTCATTTTAAGGTCAGCCTTCTCTCATGAGAAAGTAACCATTGTGAGGGCAGAGTCCTTTTCTGTCTTGTTCACTCTGTATTTTCTACCTTTGAAAACAGGACTTGGCAGTTTGTAGATGCTCAGTAGATATTTGTTGACAATATAGGAAAACAGATCTCAAAGTGTTATCTAAGGAAACTTGGTAGTCCCTGAAACCCCTTCATGGGACCCAAGGATCAAAACCATTTTGATTTTCTCACAAATGTGCACTGGAGCTGTCTAGAGGCTACATAACATGTGATTTTACAACAGATTGACTGAAAAAGTGGATAGTTTTTTCGATAATGGAAAGCAATGCCATTCTTATCACTAAATTATTTTTAGAAAACAGTTATTTTTCATAAAAGCACGTTATTTACTATAATATGCAATGGGGTCATTATTTTTAAGAAAAATAGTAAATAAATATTTAAATGTTTTCTTAGTTTTCATTCTCAATATTATAGTAAATATTGATAGATATAATCTACATAAACAGAAGTTCTTAGGGATCCTCAATAAATTTTAAGAGTGCCACAAGGTCCTAAGAGCAAAAGTCTGAAAAGTACCAGAACAGAATATCACCAACTAGTTTCCTTCATTCCCTAGACAATATCCAGTAGAACATTTTGCTCCAGGTAGAAATGTTCCCAAATAACGTTTTCTCTTTCTTGATTGCTGGTTTTGTTATTCGTTATTTATGGGAAGACTATTTCTTTTTCTTTTTTTTTTTCTTTTTCCATCTCTTCAAATCCTAAGCATGCTTTAAAGCCATCTGAAGTATTAGTTTTTCTATGAAATTTTCCCCACTGTTCCAACACCAAAAGTTCTCTATTTATGTGTCTTTAAAGCATTAATCACCCCTATCACTTAAATGACAATTTGGATTGTTTCTTGTCTTCCCAAGTTTCCTGTAAACCTCCTTGGAGGCAGGAGCTAATGGTCTTTCACAGACAGTAATGGCAGAGCCTGTGTATGTACCACGGGCAGACAGCGTAAAATGCAAACAGGATCTTGTCCTCAATAAACTTTCTTATCTTAAAACGAAGAGTATGAGATGATAAAGAGTAAGTTGTAAGAATAGCACTAACTCCCCATTCCAAAACTTGAAAATTCCAGTAATACTCACAACTTGTTTTCTTTGAAATTGCCTGAGGTTGGCAGAGTTCTCACCACCATGAAAGATGTCCACCCCCTAATCCCTGGATCCTTTGAATATATCATTTACATGGCAAAAGGGATTGTATAATAAGGTTACAGACCTTAAAATGGGGATATTATCCTGGATTATGTGAATTGGATCAATCTAAATGTATGAGTCCTTAAGAGCATAGAGTTTTTGTCTAGAAGCAGGGGGATGTGACAGAAGGCATCATCAGAGAACTGAAGCCCAAAAGGGACTCAAGATTTCTTGGGGGCAGGGAGACCCGCATGTGGGAAGCATGAAAAAGGAAGGAGGGTAATCTTTAGGCAAAATCTAGTCCCTTGCTGATTGCCAGCAAGGAAACAGGACCTCAAATCCTGCAACCACATAGAACTGAATTTGGCCAAAAGTCTGAATGGGCTTGGAAGCAGATTTATCCTCAGAGCCTCCAAAAGGGAAAGCAGCCCCACCAATACCTTCATTTTGGCCTAAGAAGCCTCGGTCTAAACACAATGTATTTAGACTTCTGACCTACAAAAGTGTGAGATAATACATTTGTGCCATTTTAAGCCATTTGTAGTGATTTTTACAGCAACAATAAAAAACTAATATAGCATCTTTGGTATATTAATTCTAATTCTAACAGCACACACAAAATACAACCAACATCCATTAAAGTCAGTATACTGCACTCTTTCTACTCACCCTGCTGCCTTCTTTAGCATACAAGTTATGCACACAGTAGACGGGCTTGTATGATTAAAGACTAAGTAGGAACAGTCATAAACAGTGACTGTTTTAAAATTTTGTTTCCCTTGTTTGTTGTAAATGCATACTTGTCCTCCTATAGGGGACCATTTGCAAGGCTTCTGTATAAAACTTTATGCTTAAACTTTTTGGTCAATGAAGTTAAAAGTGGCTGCAAAGGGATGTCCAAATCTGAAGCCATCTAAACTGTTAATAGTGTCAAATGAGATTCACCAGCTCCATTTGGAAAAGTAACCAGCACCTGATCTGTAGCTGAGTTTCATGTAATTTAGTTGTCAAAGTGATGGAGCACAACTCTTGCATTTAATTTATATGAAATCAGTATTGACTTGACTGTATCCTTTCCCTGGCCAGTGGTAATTTTTCTGGACAAGATACTCTGTAAATGCTGAGGCCAAAACAAAAAAGTTCAAGGGAAATAAAAAGTAAGACATGTTCTCTAGATGCAAATGTAAACCATCTCATGTACCCATGAAACTCAAAGTTTCACTCCAAGTTTCTGTGACCTTGTTGTAACAGTATCACTAAGGTGAGTAGTCCTTGGGATCCTTTGCCAGCTAGACTATTAACCTAATAAAACTCTAATGAAAGATCAGATTTTGTTCCTACTGTAAGTCATTTTGGTAGGGCCTGTCTTGGAGTTAAGATATAAAGACTTACCTTATTTATTGGTTTTCAGTCTCTTTAGAGAAAAAAAAAAAAGTGAGGATAAATTTCTTTTTGATACCCAGACCAAGAGATTTCCAAAGAGCAGGGAAAAGGAACTAAAAAAAAAAATTGTTTTTTGGGGCGCCTGGGTGGCTCAGTCATTAAGCGTCTGCCTTCGGCTCAGGTCATGATCCCAGGGTCCTGGGATCGAGCCCCACATCGGGCTCCCTGCTCCACGGGAAGCCTGCTTCTCCCTCTCCCACTCCCCCTGCTTGTGTTCCCTCTCTTGTTGTGTCTCCCTCTGTCGAATAAATAAAATCTTTAAAAAAAATAAAAAAATAAAAAATAAATTGTTTTTTAATCTCTTAAATTGTGCAAAAAGTGGTTCTCCCAGTACACCATGGAGAGAAGTAAACTCTAGTTCCTGCTAGACAATCTGTTCTTAGACATTAACAACATTATTCATTGTACCTAGTCTATTTCTTAATAGGTAATATTTTCTTTAAAAAAAACATTAAAATATACAGAGAAAGTCTCTTTCCCATTTGTATCTCATTTTTCCAGTTTCCTCCCCAATCGCTACCACCTTCAAAGGTAACTGTCCTTGTTGTTATTATTGTTATCGATTCTTCCAGAATTGCTTTAGGCATATACAAACAAAAATAAATATATTGTTATTATTACTGTAATTTTTTTACACATGGAGTAACATTCCTTTTTTTTTTTAAATCTGCTATAGGTAAAACACAGTGTTATATCAGTTTCAGGTGTACAATACTGTGATTCAACAATTCTATACATCACCTGGTGCTCATCATGACAAGTGCATGGAGTAACATTCTTTATAGGATATTCTACCACATGATTTCTTCTAAATTTAACATCTATAATCTTTCAGGATAATTAAGTATAGAATTTCTATAATCCTTGTAGTATGTGTCCAGGAAGATCTGAGAGTCATGAAATACTTAAAATTGTCACATTGAGATACAGAAACTAGAGGGACTTCATTTTAGAAAAGGTCTGTCTCTGCTGTTTTTGTGCTAGGCCTCATTTACCCAGGTTCTATATTTTGCCTCTGAATAAGCCAAACAAGAAGCCACTTCAAGGGGGAAGCACGAAAGTTAGTCATTCTCTGAGTTTTGTCCTAAGCTCCAAATACTTGATAACATCTAAAAAGAGCCAGATCCCAAATATGTTCTAGGCCATTAGCTTTGAACAAACCCTCAGCTGACGCTGGCATCAACACCCCCTACCTTCAGTGATCTATGCAGTAACACTCATTGTTCACCTGACACGTGCCTTTGATCGTGCCCTACCCTGGATGCCTGAGGGAATACATATCCTAGACCCCTGTCCAACATAAACTACTAACCCTATGCAATGATGAGACTCATTCTCCTTCCCTTTCCAAGTCTCCCAGACATTCAGTCTGCTATCCTGTTACTCACCTTATTCAATAAACTTTGTTTTCACTTTCTTGGGCTTGGTTTGATTTCTATCTATCACAAAGCCAAGGACCATCTCGGCTGGTCCTGTGGGACCCCCAACTCTGTGCCCCTCAGATCCAGCCTGCCTGCATCTACATAATGTGCTGGTCCAATATATCATGTACGTCCTCTACTTTCCATAGAGGGACAGCAATTCTTAGGACCATTTTACAGACTAGAATGTTGAAGCTCAGGAAAGCTAAATCTTTTGCTTGGATTTATATCATCAATTTGGAGTATGAGTTTCTCCAAATTGTATTCTATTTCTACTATACTTTGTTACTTCTTAGTACTTGATTGCCTGTAGTCATGTATTATTCTCTGACAGTTTTATGCATACAAATCACTGGATTGCAAGGGACTGAAAGGGCCTTAGGGCTCATTTCATTCACCTATCCATTCAGTGTTTGTATCACATTATAACATCCATGTCTCTTCAAATGCTTGGATGCCTATAATAGGTCAAAAATCCCTTGAGAGTGGGAAATATATTTTCTCCTCTCTTCTCTCTTCTGCCATTTTTCCAGTTGTGCCTTGCAATGTACTTATTTGTCTTCCCAATCAGAATTAGTATAGCGATGGTAAGAATCATTCATATTCAGTCCCTCACAGGATGCCAGTGCTTGACCATGGTTGCTTTTTCATGTACTTGATAAATACTCAATACAAAATAAGCATTTGTTAATAATTTATCTTTAACTATACACCAATGACTGAAAATAATAGTTATAATGCCAGGCTTCTTTAAGTTGATTTCTGAAAAGATTGTTTCACAGAAAATAAGACCTAAAGGTATTTTAAGGAAAAACCATTATATTGGCTACGTGAGCTCTGGAAATGTTACATGTTCTTAGAAATTCACCATGCCTGTTATTATATACAAGATGCTAAGGAGTGAGTGTAATTTTGCTTAAACCAGTGTTTTCAAACATATCTGCACATGGAACTCCCTTCCCAAATAACATACGTGAGTGTCCTACAGACCAATTAATGAATCATATTCTGGGGAAAAAGTTTTAAAGATATTTGTCTTAAAAGATATTGTAGTTAAAAAAAAAAAGTGTATTTACCATGCATAAAACACAAACAACAAGGCGTATCTGATAGAGTGACATAAATAACCCAGTTCTCTGTTACAAGCTTTGCAAAACTATATAGCTCATTGTCTCAATATAACTCAGAGGATAGGGGAAATGTTTTCTGTGTATACAAACGTATGCATAGCTTTTTGTGAATTTATAATACTTTGACCTCCATTGCTCAGATTAAAGAATTTAAAACAATAATATTCTACCATATTTTCTCGGCTTCTTAAACATCTCTTGGTCAAGAAACAAACATCGCTGTATTTACATTATATGATTACTCGTTTTTTAGCTAACTTAGATGAATTCACTAAAATAAAGAACTGTGGCAAATATATTTTCCTTTTTTTAATTAAACAGTCTTTTATAGCAACATATAGCATAAAAATAATATTTAGTCATTATCAGTATAATTATTTCCCTAATGTTAAAAACAATCACACAAATATTTTTTCAGAGTTCTCTATTATCTCTGACTGAATGCCCCTATCAATATAGCCCTTTTGTTTTATTAGTTTCCCCCCCTCTTTAATAACAAGGTCTGAACAAGAGATAACAGCTAAATCTCCAGTGGGAGGAAAAAAAAAAAAGAAAGAAACTACCAACAACAGTAAGAAAAAGGGCTTGTGAAATTCTCATATGCTTTGGTAAAGGACTCTATTACTGTTAAGATTGTGTATTTCATTTAATTGTAAATAAGGTAGATTTTACAGCAAAGCAAAATAGTAATAGACGCAAAAGCTTTCCAAGGACAGTTTAAAAAATACCTACATCTCAGGGCTGTTCACTGAGAAAAAGCAGAAACAATTTCATATAGTAAGAGGGGGGACGGGAGGGAGGGGATCAAGACTAAAATCGACCTATAAAGAAGTTGAGTATGTTTAATAATACGAGGGAATTGTATTCTGATGGCTGCAGTCATGTGTAAATGTTGCAGGAGTGCTGACGATACTAACTCCATCTTTGGCCCTCCATCTTGCTCATGTTCGCTTGATGACCTCTCTTGGGGCTCTATGTTCCAGGCCCGCTGGAGATTAATATACATAGCTTAGAAATGCCCGCCAAAGCTGGGATGGGGGGAGGCTTGCTTTGGCCTCCCATGAATCTGTTAGATATAACACAGTCTTTCTCTTTCCTGATGCATAAGTGGTGCCACAGATCTAATTAAAGGTTAGTTGTCAATTAGGTGAATGCAAGTCCTTTGATCTCACTACAAGGTCCTTCTGTTCCTCCCCTCGCTCTGTAAAATCTGTGGACTAAGGTCCAGACTTTGCAGCTGGATCACAGTCCACCTGAACCCCTCTGTCAGTAAGTTACCCTGAATAAAACTGTGTAAACTGTAAGGAGTGGCCTGCTTTTTTTTCCAGTCTCAAAGAGCCTGCTCAGTTTGGTGGATACTTCACTGTCCCTCCCCCACCTATTAACAAATGTAAGCTGATTTCTGCATTACGTAGTTCTAAGTGTCAGGATGACAATTAAGGGAAAGGAGCAATTTTGTCTTAAAAGTTTTATTTCAGGCGGAAAAAAAAAGGGAGAGAGAAAGATGTGTTGTACCCTTTTACAAGACTTATTCATATATTATAGTCCGTTTGGGGATGTTTCATATCAGGTCTGTTTTGGTGATCAATGGTTGCTCAAACAGACCCTTGTCCACTTTAAGTAGAGAACCCCATGGAGTGACATGAAGGCCCTTAGAGTATCTATGCACTCTAAAAGAATAATAAAGCAAGATCGGTGCTATGCAACAATGAGGATGATTAACTATAGTTGAGCCTTATTATATGTCAGGCTTCATGTTAAGAATTTAACATAGATTATAGAGTACCCACTTTAATCATGTGGACCAATCTGTGAGATACATTATATTAACCCATTTTACAGCTAAGAAAATAAAAACAGGATGAATAAGAAGCTTGCCTAAGCTGCTAGGTAGGTGGTGAAGTCAAGCAGGATTAAAACCCAGAACCTGGAATGTTAAGCTTTACTATAAAATAAAAGAAAGTAAAACCATAATACAAAATATGAATGGACTAAAAGGTATTTAACTTTTGAATTTTGTATATGTAGCTCAAATAAATTCTGGTGGTTCTATTCCAGTGCTTACAAACCTGACTGTGTTATAGTGATATATAAACAGAAACTTTTCTGGTTATAGACATGTGTAAAGTGGACCAAGTTCTAGAAGAGAGCTGGTGACCAATACTAGTTCTAGTATCTTCTACCAATAGAGTGGCATGCACTTCCTTCTACTAATATAGGTCTAAAATGGATTATCACAGATCTCTACTAATCCAAATATAGTCCCTTTGAACTGTTGTCCAAGCTGTCCTCTTTATGGTTCACAACTGGGTTAAGTCTCATTTTTTTTTCAAATATATATTGTTCATCTTTTGGGCAAGACCTTTACAATTTTTATTTCTAAAGGAGTAAAAAGTTTGTGTTACCTTAAAAAATGAAAAAAAAAAAAACCCAACATGGAACAGATTATTTGATCAGTATACTACAGAGTATTTTCAAAAACATTTAAGGGGCACCTGGGTGGCTCAGTCGTTAAGTGTCTGCCTTCAGCTCAGGTCATGATCCCAGGGTCCTGGGATCGAGCCCCACATCGAGCCCCACATTGGGCTCCCTGCTCTGTGGGAAGCCTGCTTCTCCCTCTCCCACTCCCCTTGCTTGTGTTCCCTCTCTCACTGTGTCTCTCTTTGTCAAATAAATAAAATCTTTAAAAAAAAAAAAAACATTTAAAAGATTTCAAGGCATTAATTTAGAGGATAAATAATGATTTCATTTTGAGGTAAATTTCCAAGTATTACATTACACGGTCATATCAGATAATATAACCTAGGTGTTTCCATCATTTGTCCTAATTTATATGTGTAAATTGCAGTTTCTGTCTATACTGATATTTTAAAGCTCTGTATTTCATTTCCTTCACTTTAATTCCTTTTCCTTAATATTTACAATTATAATCTTTCAAAACATAACATAGCACAAGGTAAATACTAATAAGAATAACAAAACATTGGTCCCCTATCAATTAATGTGGCTTATTAATAACATATAATACTACAATTAATAGCACTTTCTAATTATAATTTTTCATCTCTTTTCACTAAAACCTGTGAGTTACATAAAGTAGAAACTGTTAATTGTTTTATAGCTAAAGAAACTGACCTTCCAAAAGGTAAAATGAGTTGCCTAAAGTTATGCAGCACAATAATGTTTATTTATATATATATATGTACATACACACACATATATTTGTATAATTTATATATAAGAAACATACAACCCCCCCAGGGATTGCTGTTTTCTAGTATACAACTATTGTGACTCATAATTGAATAAGTAATTATCTAGTTTGTGTTAAATTGATATTTTGACAAATACAATGACTGTAACAGGAAATAAGACAAAGATTAATGTTTAACAAACTTATTTTTATCATACTCTAATGGGCCAAACTTCTAGCTCCTCATTCAATTGGTGCATGTTTTGTCAATTTTATTTAAACATATGGATACAAGTCCATTGCTTATAATAGGTTAAATTTAATCAACTGATAGTGTCAATAGTTACATTAAACCTATCAAAGCATTTGAAAGCCCTATGGTGAGAATTAAATGTAATAATGTATAAAAATATTTAGCGAAGTGCTTGGTACATAGTAAATGCTCAACAAATATGAGAGTAACATGCTTCCTTCTTTGTACCTCACCACGAAGTATATCATGGCCATCATAATTTCAAATTATTTGAGATCTCCTGACCTATGGAGTTAGATTATTTTCAACTTCCAGCATATAATGTTTTTCTTGAACCAGTCAGGAAAAAGTAGATTAGCCAAGCCTCAGAATACCAGTTAAACCTTCAATCTCATTTTAACATTTCCTTCTAAGTGCTTCCACATACATAAGCAGACTGCTGGCTGCCACCTCCCTGGCCACACCTGATTGCCCACGGATCAGCTGATTCAAAGAAGGCCCTTACAGAGGTTGGCCTTTGGATTATCATGTGCCCACAGATAAAAGATCTGCACAGATAGGAAGAATGTTAATATACTAAACCTATCAGCATTTCTCCTACAGAATCAAGCTAGAGATAAAGGAGTTAGTTGATAATAGAAGGGAAAGCAGAAAAATCACGTATAGAAAAGAGAGACAAATTGCACACTTAAATCAATTAGTGGGAGAGTGCTAGATCAGTGATTTCCCCAAATTCTGCCATGGATCTGAGTCAACCTTGCAAGTGCTGAAGCCCATCGAATTCTCTATAGACTGACCTGATTATCATGAGGTTTTTGTTCTTTCTTGAAGCCTGGAACATGCGGCTATTTCAAGAACACTATGATTACTATCTTCTTTCTTTCTTTGTAAATCTTTAAAATACATTTCCATTATCAAAGAAACATGAGTGACCCCTTCTTTAAACTAACTAACAAAACAGTCTATGGATCTGGGGTACTTTTTTTATATATCTACCTATTGAGTCATCTATTCATTTCCTGTCTTGAGTTTGAGAAGACTGTTAAGGCAATAAATCACATGATGTATGGGACACATTCTGGTTTATTTTATCCAAAGCAAACACCTCTATTAATGCCAGGGAGACTTCAAGGATCATCTGTAGTATTTCCCATTTCAGAGTCTACCATCTTCTACCTTATTGTTTAACACAAAGCCTCCTACTTTTCCTTGTTTTACGAAATTTGAACAACTATGAGCTGGTCATAGCCAGTTTATCTCATGACATTTCAAGTGAACTTGCACATCGTTTAGATAGGTTTAAAGTGGCAACTGTAATTTCTGTTAGGTATATGCAGCCGTCTCTCGTGTTTCTGGTCATAAATCTTTCACTTTATTGTCTGGATATTTTTTTGAGGAAGAAGAAAAGGAAAATAGGGGTGTATGTATTTGCTTGGCTTCACTCTGATCTGTCTTGCTGGCTTTCATCACCTTTGGAAGAAACTGCATTTCACACTTAAGCTATTCCACTGTGGAATGATAAGTGATGACCATCCTGTGGATTTTCACAGTTGTACAAAAGACATCCAGGTGCACCTGTCTTTTGAATCAGAAGCCAGTTAGCCCCTCTCACATTTATAAAATTGCTTTTGGGAGATTCAAACCTGGATGACTTCCAAGCTAGTTAAAAATAATTCTGGAAGAAAAGTGCAGTGCTGTTTCTTGGCGGTGGAAACGTGAGTAACGTTCAACTGCAGTAGACTCTTTTCAGCCAGTTCTGATACCCATTTCAACTTCCAAATTTCTTGCAGAAGTTATCTTGTACTTTCAGCTTTCTTCTGATAAACATATTGAAAACGCAGTCAAACAGCTTTTTATCACTTCCAAATTCGGGCTCAAATTTAATCCTGCTGCCCTGATGAGGCCGAGGAAGCTGCTAGGGCATTTTCATTATATCCGGACCTGACTGCAGAATTCCCTGTCATTCTTTAAAACTCTGACAGCATCATTCATTTAGAACAATGTGATCGATCCAGAAGAAACCAGGGGCAATGAACTGTGGGTACTCATACAGAAAAGAATATCCAATCTAGTTGAAAAATGTTTCCCTCTTCATTCTTTCCCTAGAGATAAAGTCCCACATCATTCAGATTTTCAGATTCTGTTAAATATTCCAGTTTCCTGTGTTGTATTACATCGCTTGCATTTAAATTTCAGTTACCAGTTATACTTGCATAATCTCCAGCCAGAGACGTTAGAGTTGCCTCTCGTTACTGCATACCCTATACCTAAAAATGTAGATTGCTAACTGAACATTATGTATTTTATAAGGATTACAGGTATTATATAGAAGCAGCCTACTCACCTTTGACTTACATAGGAATAGACCAGTCATTAATATTTTAGGACTAACCTAAGAAAACTACCACAAGGGCACGTGTTCCTACGCTAGCAAACACTCTGAAGATTAAAACTGATACAAATGAATCTATACTCAAGGAAAGTTAGAGTTGAAAAAAAAAATTAGAGGTAATCTCATGTAATGATTCCTAATCTAGGTTCCTCAGGTACTCAGGGAATGTATAAGCAGGTATTGGTGGTTCATGAACCATTTTTGATATTTCCAAAAGTATCATGGCAATTGTAACTGAAAGGACTGCACACGATAACTAAAATACCAATTTTATCAGCATTCAGCTGGAATTATATAGGCTTAGTGTGCACAGGTTAGCATTTACTCTTATTGTCCAATTAATTTTCTTTGTGATAAGATTGTTTGGTTCTTATTATTGGGAACAGGGCTGTGGCTTCCCTGCCAAGTCCCCACTACCAGGATAAAGGATTTGAAGCACCTGGAGAAAGACAAGCTTCATAGTTTCAGAGGATTTGCATGACCTTGAAATGTAGTGCTCAATGACAGTAAGTACCTAAGTTACACAAGGGAAGGCTCATTTCCCCATGGGATATGGTACCCCTGCTCAAAATAACTCCATACAGTAGGATGAGAAGTTTAAGGTCACATAGGAAGAGAAAATCTATGGTGTGTCAGTAGGATATATTCTGCTTCTCCACATTCCTCATTCCAGTCCCTCTGTCTCTTCTCACATTTTCTTTTTTTAGGACTACTCAAGTAGGGAGCCAGGGCAGGGTCCCGAGTCAGGTGGAAGAAGCCCAAGGCCATGAAGCCAGAGTCAAGACCACCAAGTAAGCCCCCAGATGTAGCTCAAAGCCAGGGAGTCTCCTCAGGACCCACAAAAGGCCTCTTTGTGCCATGGCCTCTGGCCTTCACGAAGGGGAACCCAGGTCCCGTATGGACAGCAGATTTCCTGGTGGTGTCTAAGGGGGGATTTTCCTCCACTCTTAGCCTTCCGAGAGCCATTTAGAGGAGCTTCTTAGACATGTTAAGGGCAGTATAGACCCCTCTCACAGCATTGGCAGATGGCATTAGCTTCTTCCATAGATGACCACATGGGCCCAATTATTGAAAAAGGAGCTTAGTCTTGGTAGATGGCATGCAATATATACATGCACTTGTTCAACAAATATTTATTGAATGCCTGTTATATACTTGCTAGGCATTGAGATGCCACCTTCAACCATAAAGAGATTCTGTCCTTATCAGGCTTATATTCTAGCAGGGAAAATATATTAAGTCTATGGTTACCAAAAATTACTTATACTTATGATAAATACAGTGAAGTAGAAATGCATAGTGCCATGAGAGAGTACAATAAGGGAATCCAACCTGGCTCCAGAGAGTCAGAAAAGGCTTCCCAAAGGAAGTAACCTGTGTAGTCTGACAAGGGTGGCCACATAATTTAGCATCCATATTGGAAAGCTTTTAGAGAACGAAACACTTTAGAGAAGAGGAACCATTAACAATTTGTATAGAATAACAAGTCACAGACAGGGATTTAGTCACCCTAACTAAGCCTGAAGAAATAAACCAGGAAGACTGAGAGGAATCTAAACAAACAAACAACAACAACAACAACAACAAAAACACAAGATTTTGTTCTCTGGCCTGGTACTTCTGCTCTAAATTGAATCTTACAGATTTCTTGGCCCATTGGTTAAGGACTATTTTAAGTTTAAAGAATGAACTATCCATTGGTTCTATTCCAAAATGTTAGAACTTTGGCTTGCATTAAATTATTTGAACATTCCTAGAAGGAGGCCACCATCTGCCAGATTAGGATATTCCTCTAAAATCACAAGAATATCAAGAGCTCAGCTAGAATGGAGGCACTTTGGTGGTCCAGTTCCCCAGCAATCCCATTCCAAGGACTACTTCCAAGTGTATTTTGAGTTCACATAAGTAAGACTACACTCTTTTTTTTTTTTTTGAAAGATTTTATTTTTATTTATTTGTCAGAGCGAGAGAGAGAGAGCACAAGCTGATGGAAGGGCAGGCAGAGGGTGAAGCAGGCTCCCAGCTGAGCAAGGAGCCTGATGCGGGACTCAACCCCAGATCATGACCCAAGCCGAAGGCAGATGCTTAACCAACTAAGCCACCCAGGTGTGCTAAGACTACACTCTTAATGGTCCACGAGTGAGGGAATATCTAGGGCCATCTGAATTGCTGGCTATAACGCATCCATGAGAACATATGCAATAACTAGCAAGGCTTTCCTATATAAAGAAAGGTAGGTGAAAATAGGGAGAGCAGGTAAAGTCATCTACTCGCAACCTCACATTGTGGGTGAACAGAGAGCTTCCAAAGGAGCTGTAGACTTGTATTACTTCTTAAGGTAATTCAATTGTCAACCACATGCTAGGAAAGAACCTCCTGAACAGATAATTGGTATCCCTGATAACTGTCAAAGGGCCTTGATATTTCAGCAAGCTGCAAAAGAGATGAAATTTATAAACTCATATCTTGATCATATGATGTATTAACTTCAGACCACTATGGAGAATATTTCAATTCCCACTGCTATAAATATATACTTGTTTCTCATTCATGAGCCACCCGCCCCTCCAACACACACACCTCCTCTCTGTACAGAGAGATCCTTATAAACCTTATTCTCGCTCTGCCTATTCTTTTTTTTTTTAGATAGTATTTTTTTTTTTTTTTAAGATTTTATTTATTTATTTGACAGAGAGATAGACAGAAGAGCACAAGCGGAGGGAGTGGCAGAGGGAGAGGGAGAAGCAGGCTCTGCACTGAGCAGGGAACCCGATGCGGGACTCGATCCCAGGACCCTGAGATCATGACCTGAGCCGAAGGCAGACGCTTAACCATCTGAGCCACCCAGGCGCCCTCGCTCTGCCTATTCTTGAGTTTGACTTCTGTACT
The DNA here is from genome assembly GCF_004348235.1 of Phoca vitulina. NCBI lineage: Eukaryota > Metazoa > Chordata > Mammalia > Carnivora > Phocidae > Phoca > Phoca vitulina. The sequence continues at coordinate 43,041,888 of NW_022589715.1, read as the reverse complement.
TTTCAACAAGCTATTAGATGTCATTAATACTCTCCACAATTTCAATAGTTTATTCTTTGGATAAGGCTCAGACTTTTAAGTTAATGTCAAATTGACATATTTTTCAGCCTAAATTATACTTTACCCATCTTTGAAGGATTTATGAATAAACATTTAAAAATGTCAAAAATAAATGGACTCAACATTTAGCTTATACATATTAAAAATGTATGCCCAATTCTTTGCTGGTAAGTGAGCCACATGGGGCTGCTAAGCATCTAGCTTGAACTTCTCTATTTCCTTCTGCTTTTTTTTGGCAGGGAAAGGACAAATCTTTATTTGACCTCTGTTAGTTTGATTATCAACTTTAAACTGGTTTTTTGAGATGACAAATTCAATATGCTTTATTGCTTATTAATTTCCTTTCTGCATATCCAATGCTAAATTACAATGAAGTACAGTAAGACCTTGAAAACCTTTACTTAGTAGGCCCCCTAATTAAAAGAAATATTTAATTGCTCTTCTGGTCTTTGGAATAAAGAAGCAAATGATAGCACAACAGACAAAATTAACATAAAGTAGATACTAGAAACTTCCATGCAGTTCCTGGGTCAGTTGAGCTTAAAATTTTGTTCCTATATTCTCAAATTGAACAACCTTGCATAGTAAATACTAGTTTCTATTGTAAGTCTCTATCTAAATCGACAGTCATCAACAGTGGTAAGTTTAATTAGCTGGAATGTTTGTTGAAAAGTGCATTCCTAGGATCCACCTATAGAAGGTCTGGAGCAGGCCTCAGGAATCTGCGTTTTTATCCCTCCAGGTAATTCGAAAATGTTGGTTCAGATACTGCACTTCGTGCAACACTAATCTACATTATTACAGGTGGGAAAGGAACCTCCATGCTTACTAACTTCTAGAAATATGCTAAGTACTATATATTATGTTAAATCACATGATCTTCAAAAAAACATAATGTATAATATATTTTACAGGTTCAGAGAACTTAACCTGGCTGAGATCATACAATAAATTACGGGAATCAGCTTCCAAAATAGAGAAGTCCGATTCCAAAACCTTCCCCTTCCTTTCTGATGCTGCTGCTCTATATACCAAAGCAATAAAAATAATTACTATTTTTCAAAAACACTTTCCAACTATACGAATTTAAATTAAAATTTTAAAAAAAGCTTTCAGGGTTATCAAATTTAGTAAACAAAATCACCCCTTTCATCAAGCTCTCCTTTAGCAAAGTTTGATGGTAGTTCAGTCTCTTAGTTACCCTGTGGTCAGCTTCTCAGCTAATCAAAGATCTTGCTATAATGTAGGTCAAACAAGGCCCCCTGTGTCCTTATATAGCCTTTCACACCTTTCAAAGGGCTTTTAGGTACATTATCTCATTTTATTCTTCTAACAACACTAATAGATCACACAAAATAGATGACATCTTTGTCTCCTAATACCAAAAATCACAACAGGGTTCTCACTCTGGTCCTTAGTTCAGAGGCATCATCATTTCAGCACTTTAACTCACATACGCAGAATTTATTTGAGCTGCTCTCCTGCCCTGTGAGCTTGGTGGCTTTGTGTCCCTGTATAACCTCATGACCAACAGCGTCTATTGAAGGGGACCAGCCTAACCAGCAAAAGACGGTGTTAATAGGAAATAGCTTAACTTTACTTTTTCTCTGGGAAAGGCTGTAATCCCAGGAAAATTATTCTCCAATTATTCAAATTTAAACATTTCACGTGATGAAAATGCTATCTTCTACTCATTTTGTTTCCCAGTCTAAAAATGGGACTTTACATCTTTTGTGCTTGTATTTCTGAGTTATATTTAAAATATGACAGTCACAATGGCTAATTTAACCCTGTGTCCATTTAGAAATCTGATTCTAATGTAATGCCCTGACACATGACCACAGAATTTTATCAGAAGCTTTTAAACAGTAACATTTTACAGAATCTGCAGAGCCCTGACCTGGCAAATGCTAGGCTGGCAGATGTCCCATATGTGGGGTGTTCCAGCTACACCATGAAGCAGTCAGCTATGGGTGATTGGCTTGATCCTGTGTTAAAGTCAGCTCAGAGAGGGGGAAAAAAAATCAAATCATCCTGCCCCTTTCGAACACACATCGTACGTTCTCTTCTACTTCCAATTTACACACATGCACGTATGAGAAAGAGACTGGTTAGGAGCACAGTGTGTGTATGCGTGCGTGTGCGTGTATCTAAACGTACTTAGCAAAAAATTGTAGAGAGAGGTTATTCTACCCCTAATTAGCAATTGAATTTTGCCAAAACACAACATCACATATAAATATAAAAAGCTGTTTGGTCTATTGAGGAATAACCTGAACTAGATGAGTTTATTCCTAAAGTAAAATCAAATGTTGTTAAGATCCCTGTTCTTCTTAGAAAAGTGTAATAGAAAGGCAATGTGATGTGCTTTGATATTTTTATTTTTTAATTTTTTAATTTTTAAAGATTTTATTTATTTATTTGACACAGAGAGAGAAAGCACAAGTAGGCAGAGAGGCAGGCAGAGAGAGAGGAAGAAGCAGGCTCTCCACTGAGCAGGGAGGCGGACGTGGGGCTCGATCCCAGGATCCAGGGATCATGACCTGAGCCGAAGGCAGCCACCCAACCGACTGAGCCACCCAGGCGCCCCTACTTTGATATTTTTATTATCACCCAATGTACAATAAATTAAAGTCTTGCTGAATTTGAATTATACTATCACATCCTTGACAGTGATCATATAAACATCAAAGGAACAGAGAGATGAGCAAGCTATATGACTAGTATCTAACTGTAAATAAGGTACACAGTTTTTATTTTAAAAATAAGAAGCAAATTAGTTGAAACATTAGGGAAGGTGGCAAGATATATGACAAACAGTGTGAACTGGCATCTGCCTTCCTAACCCTTGCCTGTTACCATTTCCAGTAGCTAAATTAACTTTAGTCAAGGTTAACTAACTCTATTCTATTGCCAGGGATGGGTCCCTTGGCTACACAATTTGTACTTTAATCCTCCTGGAAATTGCAAGAGGCCAAATGAAATCTTTCACATCCAGCTAGAAGGAGGAGAGAAGAAAGCCATTAATTTAGACCTCACTGTAATGTATTATGGGGAATTTATCTCTTTTTAGTGTCATTGCCCAGGAAGATAACCCCTTCTTGTCTCTAACACTTCGAAGCTAGGTTGGTGTATGTCCAACATCAAAGCCATGGCCATTTTTCTGCTGTACAGCTCATCTTGGAAGTGAAAGATAGTGTCCTCCCTCCAGCAATCTTTAGCCATGGTTAAGTGTCTTAGTACATGGTTACATGAGCTAAAAATAGGTTAATGTTAATTAGTTCATTTCATAGCACCAAGTACAATAATAGAAAGGCCTGGAGCTCAGTTAGAAATTGCAAGTTTCCAGGAAGAATCCAAATATATTAAATTCTCAACAGATATTTTCATATCTTCTGATACATTCTGCTAAATTGTTCTACCAAATGCAAACTATGATGATGAGTATCCTAGGCAGCAGCCTAGAACTGTGGACTGTTAGCTGATCTGAGGGTCAGGATGCTTGGCTCCACCACCAATATGAGTCAGGTGATGGGTAGATTGTTCTCTTTTTGCCTTCATACATCTGTTAAATGGGCATAATGATAACCTGGTATGTTTAAATCATTAAGATGTTATAACAATTCAGCATATGAAAAGAATGTGAAATCGGAAAAAGGTGAAACTACTATTTAATTATATGTTATAATGACATAGAAAGGGATTTGCAGCACCTCCGGAGAAATTCAGGTTAAAATCCATACATAGTCTGTTTATTTATAAAAGTGGCAGAATCACAAATGAGCCGATGTATTGAAAACAATGCAGAGGATGTAGATTAAGCAACCTCTCCTCCTCAAAGAGTGATCACACCTCAGTTCTAATGGTATTATCTAGTCAGAAATGAGTTCATTTCATCTTAGTCAGATGATAATGATTAATAGTCATCTCCTCATAAGTAAAGTGGAGTGGTAAGGCAAACCTGGGATTTAAGGTCATACTTGGATTCACATCTGTGTTCTGATGTCTAGATCTGTGACATTGGGTAAGCTCCACCCTTTGACCCTCAGTTTCTATTATCTATGATTTTAACTTTAAGAATATTTCTCACAGGGGCGCCTGGGTGGCTCAGTCATTAAGCGTCTGCCTTCGGCTCAGGTCATGATCCTGGGGTCCTGGGATCGAGCTCCGCATCGGGCTCCCTGCTCTGCGGGAAGCCTGCTTCTCCCTCTCCCACTCCCTCTGCTTGTGTTCCCTCTCTCGCTGTGTCTCTCTCTGTCAAATAAATAAAATCTTTAAAAAAAAAAAAAGAATATTTCTCACAGGGTTTCTGTAAAGATCACATGAGAAACTAGATATATAAAAGTGATTTGTAAACTGGAAATTGGTTTGAAATATTGTTATTATTACTACATAGATACAGAGTTTATATATATGCCATCTACTTCTAGAAATTTAAGTAACTCCCACAAACATCATACCTCCAACCTAATTTATCCAGACATCTTTTAAAACTCACCCACAGTGAACTTCATCCTAGATAGCACAATAAACTCACTATCTCCTGTATCGTGCCTTATTGCCTTTTTGCTCAGTGCACCTGCTACAGTCTCTCTTTCTATATCCGTATGAAACACTCTCTGTTTTTCTCCATCCATCCTTCAAGGCCCAGCTCAGTTGTCACCTTTTCTGTCAAGTTCCTACCCCGACCCGTCATCAGATTCCATACTTACTGATCTCTTTTCCAATGTTATTGTTGCCTGAACTCTTACAGCACTTCTTTTTGGAGCAACTCATTTGGCACTTACTGTATCCACATCCCTCTGTGTAGTTATTTTTTTCAAACAATGTGTGCATATTTTATCACTACCATAAGGATAAAGGTTCTTGGGTTTAGAGAACATGAATCACACTTTCTAGCCCCAACATACCTAGTGAAGTACCTGATAAGCAATAGTCAATGTGTGTGATGACTGATATAAATGAAAGGAATGAAAATGTAATGCAGGTATAAAAACTGAGGTCTAAATACCTATTCCATGTGACAGGGAGGGTTGTTTTTTTTTTTTTTTTAATGTTTTCAAGTTGAAGTTTGCATAGTGTGCCGCTTCAGTGTACAAATGTTTAACAGAATTGCCAAAAGATAGCCTGATATAAAACAACCATTTCAGAGTTTAGAAGGTTACCACAGATTAAAACCAAACCAATTTCTTTTCACAAAGGAGAGGCATTTAAGAAGCTGCAATCCACAGTATATTTGGAAGGAATCTATGCAATACTGACTCAATTAAAACACAAATCACTGATGAAAAAGAGACTCAAACAATTGGCTAAGTAATAATAGAAAACAAAATAATAGAATATGGGTGAAAAAAACAAAATAATAGAATATGGGTGAAAAAATAATTAATAAATTCTGAACTGAAAACAAAGGAAATAAATTTACTCATATAAGCAAGTGGTCTCCTACTCTGCCAACTCATTAGTTATAAATACAAGACTTCATTTCATTCTAGTTGACCTAAATTATCATGTCAATCTCTTTTCACATACATATCTCTGGGTATGGAAAAGACATGGTTTACTCAATTACTATATTAGATTTTAGGAACTGACAATTGTTAGGATTTAACAAGTGTCAGACAACATGATGGGCACCTTCAGAAACATAATTTCTTTTAATCCTCTCAAATGTCATCCTTTGAACTCCTTAACTATGTCCTTTATTGTTAATTTGACATTTAATCCCATACTGTCTGGGTACTACTAAGAGATATGCGTGATATCTTTTCTATTACTTATTACAACTATTTCTCTCTCACCCTTCCATTTGTTTAGTCTTGTTAAATATTTATTAAGTGACTACTAGGTGCTAGTACTGTTCTTACTTCTGGACATAGACTGGTGGATAAAACAAAGTCCATTAACTAAAAGAGCCTTCATGTTAGTGCTACTCAATTATTTGTATATATATACATATATATATATATATATGCGCTCAAACTAGATTGTTAGCTTCTTGGAAGCTGGTTCCTTAACTTCATTTCTTTGTATCCTCTGCAATGCCTAGCATGGTAAGAACTTAATTCAAAATTGGCATTCAAAAGATGTGTGTTACTTTGTTTAAAAATGTTTATCATTACTAAAATAATGACATTTAATAATTTAAAAATTATTAAACTTATTAAATATTTATTACCTTAAAGATGCTAAGAATCTTAAGACATCAAATTCTGATTATTTGGCAAGGTTTAAAGATTCAATGGAAAGTCTAGTAAGTCTAATAGGTTGGTGACCACACTCCACATATATTCCCCACCCCCAACCCTTCTGACCCCATTGAAACACAATTATTTATACAGATTTCTAGACCAGATTTCTGTTCTACTTAGAATAATATCCATATTTATAATGATGATAGTTTAGCTTCCAGTGTAAATTTTTACTGTGATTCTCAATAATAGGATGATAAACTCTTAATTGGTATCTCTTCGGACAAGACTAAGACTTCCTTTGATTATTTTAATAAGACTTTGCATTTGAAAATAGAAATTCTTGTTTTGATCAGGTGGAAGAACTTCACTTAGAATTATAATCTATACATACATCGTTCTGTTCTTTTTCTCCAACTGACAGAAGATAGGGCAATATTTTGGGTCTCTGATCTCCACATCTTTAGTTATTCCTGGATGTTGTTCTCTTTGCTATTCTTCAAAAGGCAGAATAACATAGTGGTTAAATGCATGGGTTTTTAAGATATGACTTCAGATAAAAATAGTTTCCTCTTTTTAGGACTTTTATGAGAGTTAGTATATAAAAATGCATATAAACATTCGTACCTAGCTCATCATATACTAAACATTCATCAAATGATATATCATTGTATGTGAGTCAAAGAGGGGGGAAAAAAGACCCCTGTGGAAAGTTTATCTTCTTTCTGAGACCAGATAATAAAGCCTATGTTGTAATATAAATATTTTGCGTATGTATGTGAGTATGGAGGCCCAAAAAACTGGCTTAGCCACATTACCATCAATAAAGTTGGCTATGGATTGACACAGCCACACAGACAACACCATGGCTGCTATATGGGCAGTGAAGGGAGAAGCATGTTTGCATATTAAAAAAAAAGATAAAGTCACTCTATTCTCAAAAAAACAAACTTTATATTGCTGTATATAATCCCAATTCAATATAGCTATTAATCTGTAATGTGTCTATGTTACACATAAGTCAACCAGGCTCAGAATCATCCAGTAATATGTTCAAATTCACACAGTGATTTCATTTAGGATTTGACAACGAGTCCAAAGCTGGATGAGTAATCAAAGGCCATCACTAACTATGGTATCAGGAAAATAAGAGCCTTTCAGCAGAGGTTTCAAGTTCAAAGCTTTTTAAGGTCAAGTGCTGTGTATAAATACAAGTGGGTGGTGTGGTGTGTGTGTGTGTGTTATAAACAAGAGGGAACTATGGAAAATAGATAATAACACAGTAACCTTGTTAGGTTTATTGGGTTTTGTTAAAGCCATGGACATTCAATGTCCTTCCTTTCTTTCCTCCCTTCATCCCTCCTTCTCTTCTTTGACACTAAGTTGACTAAACAAAACAGACCATTTCTAACCCCTGCTTTAGGATGTGTTGCACAGATGTTATAAAAAAACAAATAAAAACCAAACTACAGCTACCACCATTGTGAATATACTGAAGGATATTCAAAGAATTGAAGATTTGGAGACTAGCCAGTGTGAAGTGGGAGACTTCTCATCTTTATCCCTCAACTGTCACAATTATGTTTGTTTATATTATGCTTTGTTCATTAAACCTCTTAGTGTAACTCCAGTTTATGAACCCTTATAATGAATTGAACATGGGAGAAAAGAATACCACTTTGTCAGTATAATCAGCATATTCAAGCAAAGATGATTATTTAAAAAAGTAAATCATTTCCACTTTAAAATATATTTATTACTTAAATGTCATTTGGGTTTTTCTTTTTTTTTTTTTTTTTTAAAGATTTTATTTATTTATTTGACAGAGAGAGACACAGCGAGAGAGGGAACACAAGCAGAGGGAGTGGGAGAGGGAGAAGCAGGCTTCCCGCAGAGCAGGGAGCCCGATGTGGGACTCGATCCCAGGACCCTGGGATCATGACCTGAGCCGAAGGCAGACGCTTAACGACTGAGCCACCCAGGCGCCCACATTTGGGTTTTTCTTGGTAGTGGCTATTAGCATGGAGGTTTCATTGAGGTTTCTGGAATTTCTGGAATTCCATATAATGGGAATTTCTAGGTGTTTACCTTCCTAATCTTGAAATCCTTCCTTAGGTTAACTTTGCTTATTAAAATTCCCTCTGTATTTCAAAACCAGGTTCACATTCAGTGGCCTTCCTGCGGTCTCCCCCATCATCCCCAGTGAAATGCTTGGAACAAAAGAAGGGGTAAAGCTGAGGGAAGCCACTAGCCATGCCCAAAGTAGCCCTCAGACTTCCATATAAGTAAATACAGACACATGTTTAAGGAATAAGTTATAAAAGCATTAAATGATTAATCTCCTCAGCGTGCCAAATTTGCATCCTGCACAGGATGTCTAAGTGTTTGGCTCATGCCTTTGCTGCAAATATGTGAAGCCTGTGATCTGATTTTGGATCAGAAAATGCAGTGTCTGTATAACCAATACAAATATACACACACACACACACACACACACATACATATATACATATACTATATATACATATATATATGTGTATATATATATATAGTCCCTCTTAATTTTTTTAGGCCACATCTTGAGCCTTGGGAGAAATTATAATAGAGACCTTTATTTCGAGAAAATCTCACAAATTAAATAGAGCAGAATTTATGTACAACTAGTTGCAACATGTCTCTTTCAGCCTACCTTATTTCCTCCCATCTAAGCTACGCATCAGACACATTTTAAAAGGTTGAGCTGCATCTTCCAGTTAATTTGAACTCTGCCTGCAATTTGAACTCTACCCATCTGTAAAGCACACAAAACAGCTCTGAGCCCTCAGGGGCTCCTTGCTCACATGAGATCCTTCTGTTATGCAATATTACTGGTACGAGGATAGGATAAGAATCAGTGGCTGAAACAGGTATCTGCATTCCTACCTACATCAAAGGGCTACATTCCTTTTTCATGGAACTCAGAGCTCTCAGGAGGGTAAAGAAAGGATCTGTGCTCAGCCACAATGTGCTATTTTACATTTATAAACCACTAATCACAGTTTCTCTGGGATCTCCTGCATGTCCAAAGACACTCAGACCGAATTAACAGATTAAGCACTTCACCAAAGAGATTCTCTGTTCCTGCTACCAAGTCTTTGAGCACATGACAATAATTATGGTTCAGAGAAACACTAGAACAAGAGAAAAGCTCCCAGGAGCCACTTAGCTCTCCTTCCTCCCTGCTTCCCTCTCCCCATCCCACCTCTGAAACCTGAACCAACCACTCAGATGAACAGCCTGACAGTCACTGCTAGATGCCGCACAACGCCTGCATCTTACTGGGCTGTTCTGCCCACAGTTCCATTCTAGCCTGGAATTCAACAACGCCGACTTTCATCCAGTTCTGCCGGTCAGAAGTTCCTTGTCCATCTCTGTACCCCAGTAAATAGGTATTTACCTCCAAGCACATGGAAGGCTTAGCTCTATAAAAATAGATGTGAACACGGAAACTGTGATCCCAGTCTAGATGACTCAGCTGGAGTGGACCGTTCAACTTCTGAGGACAGCTCATATGTGCCCTCCCAGATGACACCTTCAATTCCCACTCACAGAGCAGAGTGTCCAAGGAACCATCAATCTTCCTGGAGCTACAAACCACAGACTTCTACCTTAGCAGTTTGGATAATCTACAATGTTCTTTCATGTGCCTATCCTGTTTTAAAATGAGCTCTAATTTATGATGGACTCTAGAAAATATCAGAGCCAAGAGCAAGATTGTGAAGCCTGCATTTCAGAGTGGCATGCCTTGCTCTGGACTAACTATAAATACATAGTGTTAAGACACCTCTGACATGTAATAGCTACTTTTGTATTTATAACTATTAAAAGAAAGGAAAATAGGAAAGCCAGGGCTACCTCATTTCTCTTGCATATAGGGTGTTCTCCCCTGTCTCTGCCAGATGAGGACTACATGAAGCATTAATCCTCAGGGGATCAAGTCACTGACTGTTTGAAGTGGCGTCAGTCCTAAGTGTCAAGAAGATTTAAGGAAAGGAAAAATAGAAGAAGCCCAAGGTGTCATATTTATTAATTTACTGCTATTTATTAGGCATTGTTACATTTTTAATACATTATTTTATTTAACTTTAAAAAAAAAACCTAATTAATTTTTCCTCATAAACCTTTGGGGTGGGCATTTTTACTCACATTTTATAGACAGAAAGTAGTGATACACAGAGAGGTTAAATAACTTACCCAAACTTATATAGCTAGTGAGGAGCAGAGCTGGAACTCAAAACCTAATCTGCTATATACCAGAATTTATTTAACAGAGTTAAACTATGATTGCTGCAGTTAGGGTTCTGAAGAAATGCCCCTTGGTGATAAAACCTCTAAAAAGACAAATGTCTGAAACACTATATTTGCAGGAGGTCTCTTGACCCTCTGTTGCTCTTTGAAGGGATGGTGATCATAATGCAGGATATCTCCCAATCAAACTAGCATTCCATAGTAAGACACTATAACCATTTTTTTTCCTGGTCTTTGCTACATGTCAAAACTTACCGAGTCCACGTGTACATAAAATCTAATTCTTAGGTTTCAAATTATGGTCATACATATAATTTGGGTATACACCTTTCATTTCCTGCATTGATCCTGGACTAGATGCTGGTGGGACAATGATTTAAAGAGACCAAATCCCAAAGCTGAAGGTGTTATCAGCAAAAGAGGGCAAACATATATATTCACAATTAACCATAATATAATGTAATCTGGAGTATTAGCATTGTGAGCAGAGTACTAAGAGATCATAAAGGAAGAAGTATAATGGTAGCAAATTGGAAATGACCTAACTGAGCAAGAAGACATTGGTCAGGTAAATTATTCTATGTCCACATGATGGAATACTAGACAGCTATTAAAATCACATGATAGCAAAGTACCTAATGACTTCAAAATACTTTAGATATATATTAAGTGGACAAGCAGGCTACAACATGTGAGCAATATTATTTCATCTACAAAAATATATGGAGACAACATTTCAGCAAATGTTAACAATGGTTATATAAAGATTAGAATTGTTATCTCCTGCTTTCTGCTCTTTCATGTTTTCTAATTTTTCTATAGTGAACATATTTTCCATTTGTAATTGGAAAAAAACAATGCATTTTATTTAAAAATCAAACAGTGTTAGCAACAAAACAAAAAAAACCTATTTAAAATTTTTCCAAATGGGGGAAAAATAAAATTCCTAACTTAATTAAGATTTATTTTTGCAGAGAGCCCCAAGATGCCTCAGTGTGATTAATCTTGCTGCCTTGAATTTCTAGTCAGTATTTTGAAATCATGCCAGATATAGCATCCTCCCTTGGTCCAACGCCTCCCTCATGATCTTAAAGGCTTCTCTTATTTGGGATAATGAAGTGGGGTGGCTCTCCTGCTTGGCAGTTTAGGGAAGTAAACAGATCGTTTTGCTTTGTATTGTCATCCAGTTGGTAAAAATGCTTACTTCTCTGGCCAGTTTAACATGGCTCTCCTACCAAGAAATGCAGGACTCCTATTCTCTCTGCTTTGCTGTAAATCCTGAAAGTGTAAAGGAGAAATAAAAAGAAAAAATGCTCTAAGACCTGCTGGACAGGCCCTAAGAAAGAAAATGAGGTGAACAGTCACTACAATGAAACGTAATACAGGACTGGAAATGCAGAAGTGCTAACCACAGTCTGCAGGTGGAAAGCTTTAAGAACTGGCCAAGGATTTCATGTGTCTTGTCAGGCTTGGAGGATTGTTACCCAAAGCTTCCCATTTATTTATGGCCAAAATGCTCAGGACTAGTTTCTCTTCAAAGTCTAGTATTCTGACGACCAGCCACATCACTCATGCTTCTTGAGCTGTGCCACTGGGAAAAGAGGAAGAACAGTTTGAATTATTGTTATTATTTGGAAAGTCAGAATTATTGATAACCAACTAATCTAGGAGGAAAGTCAGAATCTCTGAGGAAGACTTTCAATGCCTCTGGACCAGTTTGTCTGAATTTAAGAAATGGAGAAAGATTTTCACTGATAAAGTTACCCACAGTCAGGAGAAGGGGTGAGCATCATCCAGTGTCTGAGCATAGAAGACCAGTTCAGATCATTTACAACCTGGGTTGCTGCGGGCTGCCCTTAAAGCAGCCTGGGCTACAGACACAAATGTGGCCAACATTGCAACAGCAGACTCAGTGGGAAAAAAAAAAAAAATGAGATTACTCCTGGAGATATCTGTGAATGATATGCTGTGCATTAACCATTTGGGTTTTTTTGTTTGTTTGTTTCTGGAATTTTGTTTTTGTTCTCTCACTGTGCACTGAAAAACAGCATAATTTACACATGCTTATATATCACCAGCTTGTTAATTCAACACTAAAGCAAAGAGATGACAGAAATGCAGTTTCTTACAACTTTTTTTTCCTCTTTCTTCTAATCTTTCTTTTTTCTTGTTTTTGGTAATAGATGAATGGAGCATGCACACCACTGCAGATGCTCAGTCAAATACAAGATTCATTTTGATGATCCTTATTAGTTCTGTTACACTAAACCCCCATAGTTGTGGTTAATCATGATTCTCTAGGGCGGCACTCGATAAATTAAACTACGAAGAATTTATATTTGAAGCCAAGTTATTTCCTAGATTTATCTGACCCAAGACCAAAAACAACAACAACAACAAAACACACACTGTGTTAGCAGCAGAGCATACATAAGGTACCTAGATCTTCCTGAAGAAGGAAAAGAGGATGAGAAATACTCCTGGGAAACTATTTCCCATGAAAAGAAGGCTGTAATAGGGAGGAGAATATAGAAATAGTTTTACTATTGGGACAAATATTTCTAAACATTTATTTTCTCATTTCACACTCTCAATACCAGCAAGTTAGATTTCATGTATTTTAACCCATGATTCATAATTATAAAACATATTTTTAGTGACAGCTCTTTAAATCATGAAATTAAACTGTTTAACATATTAATGAATAAATGAATTCATTTAATCAATTTAATTAGAAGAATAATCACATGTCATATGACTTCATATGAAAAAAAATTTAAAAACTAGCTGGTTGGATAAATATTATACCTTTAATGTAGTGGTAAGATTGTACATAATATACAAAAAAGAAAAATAAATTATGTAGACAGCTAAAGAAGTAAAACACAACTCTATTTAAAAATCCAGGTAATTAAGGGGGAAAAAATTGTGCATGTATGTGACGGGGTATTATTCAACTAACTATTCATTTACTTATTCAAAAATATTTATTGAGCATCTGATATCACCATTCTAAGTACTACAAATACAAAAGTGAACAAAAGCACTGAAGTGTCTGCCCTCTGGGAGTGTTCTGATAATTGAGATAAGCAATAATGACCTACATTTGGATTTGCACATTTAGATTTAATTCACTGCTATTAGTAAGCCACTTAATGTGAGAATTATGGAGAAATGAAGAGAGTCAAAAGGTCTAATCTCTTACCTAATCTCTTTGTCACTTGGCCTTGATGGTTATTTAACCTGTGAAAACCCATTTTTCCCTTTTGCTACATGTGTTGATTGGTAGCACTAGATAATCTCTAACATTTATTTAAATTATTTAAATTCCATAATTCTGTTTCCTTTCAAGAGAAAAATACATTTCACTCATGTTTATAGTGTTTATGAGTGGAAAGTTCTTAACAATTAAAAAAAAAACTGATTAATTGCAATCAACGGCAAACTGAGAAAGGTAATGCAGTACTTAAAAACATGTGAGTGAAACAGTGATGGGCAACTCTGGGCAGAGTTCATGGGAAAAATCACCACACTGATTACAGCCATTATGAAGGGTTGTCAGAAACAGCAAGTAAATTACAGAGAAAAGGATCCACAGATCCTTTCCTGAAAATCACTACTATTATCATGGCGTTAACTGGGTAATTTTTCCAGCACAAGGGGCAAATGCATTTTTAAAAAAAACATAAGCAGTTGGATGGTACACATGGAAAAGTAATTCTTATAACACCTAATCTGAAGCTATTCTATTAGATAAAACAAACAAACAAAAACCCACATTACCTACTAGTACTAAAATTATCTGCATAGAATGGTAGACTTTTCAGCTAGTTTTCAACTATTCAACTTTCATATAGAGTATGAAACAGAAAAAGAAATCTCAGAAATCATGACTCATATAAACATGGGTAAACCTCATTAATATTAAAGATAATATCCATAAAAATAAACTTTGAATTAATTATGTTTGGATTATCTGGTATTTTCATTAAAGAACAACAGAGCATGGAGTCGACTGCAAAATGGCATTTGTTTCTAATTGTTTATGATTTAAATAAACCCATGCCAGATTAAAGAGATTTTACTCTCGGTATTATAGAAATTTGCCGTGGGGTATCCTGGGCACAGTTTATGATTCTAGAGTCAGTAAGAATCATATTCCTCATAAATTATTGTCCAAATTCAGAAACCACTTCTTTTTTATATATATATTTTTTCATTTTATTTTATTATGTTATGTTAATCACCATACATCATTAGTTTTTGATGTAGTGTTCCATGATTCATTGTTTGCATATAACACCCAGTTCTCCACTCAATACGTGCCCTCTTTAATACCCATCACCAGGCTAACCCATCCCCCACCCCCCTCCCCTCTAGAACCCTCAGTTTGTTTCTCAGAGCCCATAGTCTCTCATGGTTTGTCTCCCCCTCCGATTTCCCCACCTTCGTTTTTCCCTTCCTACTTCTTTTAAACTTCACTGCTTGCATATCTAGCAAGGACCTGTTAATGTGATTGTTCTTTGTTCTCTTTAGCTCAAATAATCCTTTAACTCCTTTTGTTGGTACTGTGATTCATGTTTCAAAAATGCTTTGATATCTTTGATGTTGTTTAAATCTCAAATAATTCTTAGAATTAGATAAAGTAAGCATCAACC
The DNA here is from genome assembly GCF_004348235.1 of Phoca vitulina. NCBI lineage: Eukaryota > Metazoa > Chordata > Mammalia > Carnivora > Phocidae > Phoca > Phoca vitulina. The sequence goes on along the minus strand of NW_022589715.1, from coordinate 43,026,692 downwards.
TCTCTGAGTCTTAGTTTCCTCATCTGTAATATCGGGATAATAACAATAATATTTCATTCCTAGATTTTTGTGAACATTGAGATGACAATAATAATGATGATGATACTTAACATTTCTTGATTATTTACTATACGCTAAATACTATTTTCTAATTGTGCTACATCAACTAACTTACTCAATATTCATAGTAACTGCATAAAATAGGTCATATTGTTAACCACATTTTATAACGGAACAAACTAAGTCACAGAAAGGGAATAATAATTTGTGCAGGGTTATACAGAAAGTGACAGATCCATTAGGTAATGATGTAAACTATCTAAAATGATACCTGTCATCATGTTACCTCTTTTTGTCAATAAACAGATTTTCACACTGACTCATGGTTTCAACAAGACTCCAATGTAGTCATTTCAAATCCTTAATTGAAAGAAGAGTGACATAAATTAAACAATATAAATTCTCTCCGTTCTAAATAACTCATTTTGATCTTATACTTAAAGAAAAAAAAAAAAAAACAAGTGGGACTGAGTCTTAATTCATCAGTATCATATACATGGTCATGAATATTATTTGCCTAATTTAAAAGAAATTAGAATATGGCTAGAAAGAATCATGAAAGAGGACTAAGTGAATAAGAAGTATTCTAAACATTTTTAAACGCTTTTTGGAGCTCATGGAATTGAAAGGGACTACAAAAAGAGTTAGCATATAGAGACACTGTATTTCACATACACACAAAAATCCATAGTTTTTTAAACCTATAAAGCAAGAATTGTCATAGATCTGTTAAAAGGTATCTTTTTTTTTTTAATTTTATTTATTTATTTATTTGACAGAGAGAGACATAGTGAAAGAGGGAACACAAGCAGGGGGAGAGGGAGAGGGAGAAGCAGACTCCCAGCTGAGCAGGGAGCCCGATGCGGGGCTCGATCCCAGGACCCTGGGATCATGACCTGAGCCAAAGGCAGACGCTTAACGACTGAGCCACCCAGGCGCCCCTGTTAAAAGGTATCTTTAATCAAATGTCTCTCACACTTAAAGAGAAATAATTCCTTATTGAATTACATCAAAAATATTTTTTTCTGAAACAAAATTGCCACTTCTGAAATCACATGTTAAACAATTCATATACTATTAAGAATTCATATATCATTCTTTTTTCTAAGATTTTATTTATTTGAGAGCATGCGAAAGAGAGAGAGATAGCAAGCATGACCGGGGGATGGAGGAGCAGAGGAAGAGGGAGAGGGAAAAGCAGACTCCCCACTGAGCAGGGAGCCCTATGTGGGGCTCCATCCCAGGACCCTGGGATCATGACCTGAACTGAAGGCAAACGCTTAATGACTGAACCACCCAGGTGCCCCTAAAATTTATATATCATTCTAAGCAAGATTCTGTTCACAACATTTATGCTCTTTGAAGACAGAGTCACTATGTTAACATTGTAATACTAATGATGGAGCCATATGGTATTCAATAAGTGCTTCATTTACGAAATTTGGAACCTACCTCTTGCTGTTCTAGCAATAGTAATAATATGTATCATTACACACACACACCCCCCCCCCACAAACACACAAACATCCTTCGCTATAGCAGAAGAAATAATAAATTTTACTTGTTTTTCTTCAAACAAGTTCCCTCAAACAAAAATTAACCATTACAATCCCCAAAAGATCAATCACTATTAAAAAAATAAATCTTAAAAAACTAACACCTAGACAGTAATTTTCAAATACAAGACTAAAATATTGATTATCTTAATGAGAAAATAAAAGCATTTATAAAGTGCTCTATGGATTTCAATCTACTCAGAAGATTTATATTTTTAATTAAATCTATTGCCAAGGCAATATAGGAGAAGATATTGGCTCCAGTGTCAAGGTTAATAAAGTTAGCAGTCCATGAATCAGAAGAGGAGAGAGAGACTTTGAAGGGAAGAAGGTGGGTGGGGGTGAGGGTGAAGAATACTGAGTTGAGCTGAACTCTCCATCCCACTGACAAATCTCTATCAGGACTGTCAGAATTATTGTGTATACATAGATACCCTTTTACAAATTAGGAAAAGTTGACCCTTTATTAAAATGCATTATTTCCATCCATTGGAAAATTGTCCATGTGTTTGAACAATTCTGTACCATCACCTTCTTTAAAATTATTGTAATAAGCATACATATCAGTGATATCCATGCTGCAAATGATATTGCACTAAATAGCAGGTCTGATTCTCAAGTTTGAGACAGAGATTTCTTTACCTTGCCTTATACATGTATGTCCCATGGTGTCCTTTTACTACAAAGAAAAAGATCTGAAAATTTTGCTTACAAATGACTTTTCAGAAAACCAAGACCTAGTCTTGTCTGTGTTTCCACTTATCCCAGTAAGCCTAGTAATTAAATAATAAGGTAACAATTTGCCTTACTCATTTATACGATAGTCTATTTTTGCAGATCACAAAATTTTGTGCTTTCTGAGTTTGAACTGCACACTGAAAATACCACATTTCTTTTTCCTAAAATTCAAAAAAAATCAACAATGTATGCATGTGTGTATATAACTAAAATGATGGCTTTTTGTTGATATTTCTGGAAAAAGAGGGAAGATGGTGGCAGAGTAGAAAAACTATAAGCTTGCCTCATCCCATTAAGACAACTAGATAACTATAGAACCATCCTAAATACCCCAGAAACCAGCCTGAAGAGTGGCAGAACAAACTCCATGACTAAAGGTAGAGAAAAGACCACACTGAAAAAGGTAGGAAGTAGGGAGATGCAGTTTGGGAGAGAAATGGATCATGGCTGCTGCAGCGGAAGGGGCTGCAGTTTCGGAGAAGGGTGAGAGACAGACTAGCACACAGGGAAAATGAATCCGCATAGCAGTTGGCTTGAAAAGGAGGGAGTGCGAATTTCATGAGTCCTTGCAACCAGCAGGGTTTAAAGCCTGAAGTTTTAAAGGTCAGCAGGCTTGGCTGGGATAGAGCCCAGAGGGCATTGGGCGGCTCTTGGAGAGAAGGCAGGAAAACAACCCACAGACATATAGCATGGAAATAGCGATGTGAGGAGCACTTGGGGCACACAGTGGAAAAGTTATTCACTCATCTTGGAGTCTGTCCCAGAGAGACAGCATTCATAGAAAGACCACTCCAGAAACAAAGGAATTGGCTGGTGCCATTTCCCTCCCCTGCCCCTCAGCAAAAGCACAGGTCCATGCAGGAATCAGCACAGCACCAACACTTGCTACCTAACTTGCTTACACCAACCCTTGATCCCTATCCCTGGGGAACTGCCTCTCCCACTCATACTTGCCTCAGTCCCAGCATGGTGGGCCCCTTCCCCCAGAAGACCAACCCAAACTCCTGGTCACACTATGTCTCCCCATGCAGGAGTTTTTCAGAGCCTTTGTTCCCTGGTGGTGGTGACAGGTTACATTTTGCAAACAGACGAGAGCATATCTAGTTCAGATACACTACATTCAGGTCAGGAACCAAATACTGCCCACAACAGGCAAAGAGATCCTCTGCAGATGACTGGCCTGAAGGATAAATAAGCCAGGACACAAAAGAAGACATTCCCAGGGACATAAAAGACACTCCCAGAAGCACCAGGCCCTGGGAAACAGGGGAAACTACATGGCAGGGCACTGCAGGACTTCTCCTTTGTAAAGCCATTAACCTCCAGAAGAGGAGACACAGATGACTTTCCTAACACAGAGAATCAGGCACAGAGACTTAGACAAAATAAGAAGACAGAGAAATTTATCCTTAATGAAAGAACAAGATAAGGCCATGGTCAGAGATCTAAGCAAAAGAGATATAAGTAACATGCCTGATAGAGAATCTAAAGTAATGATCATAAGGATCATCACTGGACTTGAGAAGAGTGGAAGACATGAGTGAGATGCAGAGATAAGGAATAACAGAGATAAAGTGTTAAAAAGACTAGAAACATGCTTGATGAACATGAACAGTAGCCTGGAAGAAGTAGAAGAACAAATTAATGATTTAGAAAACAAAGTAATGGAGGGGAGCCTGGGTGGCTCAGTCGTTAAGCGTCTGCCTTTGGCTCAGGTCCTGGGATCAAGCCCCTCATTGGGCTCCCTGTTCTGCGGGAAGCCTGCTTCTCCCTCTCCCACTCCCCCTGCTTGTGTTCCCTCTCTCGCTGTGTCTCTGTCAAATAAATAAATAAAATCTTTAAAAAAAAAAAAAGACAAAGTAAGGGAAAGAAATTAAGCATAACAAAAGTGAGAAAGAAGAATTATGCAAAATGAGAATAGACTTAGGGAACTCAGTGACTCCATCAAATGGAATAACACTTGTATTATAGGAGTCCCAGAAGAAGAAGAGAGAGAAAAGGGGGCAGATAATTTATTTGAAGAAATAGCATCTAAAAACTTTCCTAATCTGTGGAAGGAAACAGATATCCAGATCCAGGAGGCACAGAGAACTCCTATCAAAATTGACAAAACCAGATCCACACTAAGACGTATTGTAATTAAATTGACCAAACATCATGATAAAGAAAAAAAAAATTAAAAGCAGCAAGACAAAAGAAGACAATAACTTATAGAAAAACCCATAATGCTAGCAGGAAATTTTTCAGCAGAAACTTTCCAAGCCAGAAGAGAGTGGCATGATATATTCAAAGTGCTTCATGGGGAAAATGTGCAGCCAAGAATATTCTATCTAGCAAGGCCATCATTTGGAACAGAAGGAGAGATGAAGAGTTTCTCAGACAAACAAAAACTAAAGGAGTTCATGACCACTAAACCAGCCCTGCAAGAAATATTAAAGGGGACTCTTTGAGTGGAAAGGAGACATCAAAAATGATAGTATAATTGGTAGGAAACACAAAACACAGTAAAAAATGAGGATTTCTTTAAAAAATCAGTTAAGGAACTCACAAAATAAGAGAGTATAAAATATAAGAAAATATACCATGGGGAGGAGAGGAATAAAGAAAGGGTTAAAACCGGCACCTGGGTGACTCAGTCAGTTAAGCGTCTGCCTTTGGCTCAGGTCATGATCCCGGGGTCCTGGGATTGAGCCCCACATCAGGATCCCTGCTCAGCGGAGGGCCTGCTTCTCCCTCTCCCTCTACCTGCCGCTCTGCCTACTTCTGCTCTCTCTATCTCTCTGTCAAATAAATAAATAAAATCTTAAAAAAAAAAAGAAAGGGTTAAAACCTAAACAATCATGAACTTAATATAGAATGCTATATGCAGAAGAGGTTATATACAAACTTAGTGGTAACTATATATCAAAACCCATTAATAAATATGCAAAGAATATAGAGAAAAAATTCAAATATGTCACTAAATAATATCAGCAAACCATGCTGAGAGAAAGACAACAGAGGATTAGAGAAAATCTTGAGAAGAAACCACAAAACACATAATAAAATGACAATACATATATATTTATCAATAATTACTTTGAATGTAAATGGACTAAACACTCCAATCGGAAGACAGGATGACAGAATGGTTAAATAAGCAAGACCCATCTGTATGTTGCCTACAAGAGTCCCATTTTAGACTTAAAGTCACTTGCAGACTGTAAGTGAGAGGATGGAGAAACATCTATCATGCAAATGGTGTCAAAAAAAAAAAAAAAAAGCCAGAGTAGCAATACTCATATTGGACAAAATAGTCTTTATTTTTTTAAAGACTGATGATGGCCCAAGCTGAGGGGAGCCTCTCAACTGACTGAGCCACTCAGGCGCCCCGGACAAAATAGTCTTTAAAACAAAGACTGTAATGAGACAAAGAAGGACACTACATAATAATAAAGGGGACAATCCAACAAGAAGATATAGCAGTTGTACATATTTGTGCACCCAACATAAGAGCACCCAAATACATAAAAAAAAAAAAAACAATTAATAACAAGCACAAAGGAACTAATCAATAATAATACAATAATAGTAGGGGACTTTAACACCCCACTTCATCAATGGACAGATCATCTAAACAGAACATCAACAAGGAAACAATGGCTCTGAATGACACACTGGAGCAGATGGATTTAACAGATATATTTAGCACATTTCCATCCTAAAACACCAGAATACACATTATTTTCAAGTGCACATGGAACAGTCTCCAGAATAGATCATGTATTAGCCCAGAAAACAAGCTTCAACAAATTCAAGAAGATCAAAGTCATACCATGCATCTTTTCTCACTACAATACTATAAACTAGAAGTCTACCACAAGAAAAAAATCTGGAAAGACCACAAATACATGGAGGTTAAATAACATGCTACTAAACAATGAATGGGTCAATAACGACTTCAAAGAAGAAATTTAAAAAGTACATGGAAACGAATGAAAATGAAAACACAACAGTCCAAAAACTTTGGGATGCAGCAAAGGCAGTTTTAAGAGGGAAGTTTATAGCAATACAGGTCTACCTCAAGAAGCAAAAAAAAAAAACCAAAAACCTTAAACAACCTAAATTTATACTTAAAGGAGCTAGGAAATGAACAACAAAAACCTAAAACCTAAAACCTAAAACCAGCAGAAGGAAGGAAATAATAAAGATTAGAGTGGAAATAAATGATTTAGAAACTAAAACAAAAAAAAACAAAGCAAAAAAACAAAAAATAATAGGACAGATCAATGAAACCAAGAGCAGGTTCTTTGAAAAAAATCAATAAAATTGATAAACCTCTAGCCAAACATATCAAGAAAAGAGGAGAAAGGACTCAGATAAATAAAATCACAAATGAGAGAGGAGAAATAACAGCCGACACCAGAGAAAAACAAAGGATTGCAAGAGAATATTCTGAAAACTTACATGCCAACATATTAGACAACCTAGAAGAAATGGATAAATTCCTAGAAGCATATGACCTACCAAAACTGAATCGGGAAGAAATAGAAAACCTGAACAGCCTGATTACCACCAATGAAACTAAATCAGTAATCAAAACATACATTCCAGGACCAGATGGCTTTACAGATAAATTCTACCAACATTTAAAAAAGAGTTAATATCTATTCTTCTTAAACTATTCCAAAAAAATAGAAAAGGAAGGAAAACTTCAAAATACATTCTAAGAAGCCAGCATTTTTACCCTGATATAAAAACCAGATAAAGACACCATAAATAAAGATAACTACAGGCCAATATCTCCGATGAACATAGATGCAAAAATCCTCAACAAAATACTATCAAACCAAATCCAACAATACCTTAAAAAAATCATTCACCATGATCAAGTGGGATTTAGTTCTGGGATGCAAGGGTGGTTCAGTATTGGCAAATCAATTAATGTGATACATCACATCAATAAGAGAAAGGATAAGAAACACACAATCATTTCAATCGATGAAAAAAAAAAAGCATCTGACAAAGTACAACATCCATTCATGAAACCCTCAACAAAGTAGGTTTGGGGGCAACATACCTCAACATAATAAAGACTGTCTATGAAAACCCCACAGCTAACATCATACTTAATGGGGAAAAACTGAGAGCTTTTACCCTAAGGTCAGGACAACACTTTTACTCAGCATAATCCTGAAAGTTCTAGCCACAGCAATCAGACAACAAAAAGAAATAAAAGTCATCCAAATTGGTAAGGAAGAAGTAAAACTCACTATTTGCAGATGACTTGATATTATATATAGAAAACACTAAAAACCCCACCAAAAAACTGCTAGAACTGATAAACGAATTCAGTAAAGTCACAGGATACACAATCACTGTACAGAAATATGTTGCATTTCTATACAACAATTATGAAACAGCAGAAAGAGAAATTAAGAAAACAGCCCCATTTACAATTGCACCCCAAATAATAAGATACCTAGAAATAAACCTAACCAAAGAAGTGAAAGACCTGCACTTTTAAAACAATGAAACACTGATGAAAGAAACTGAAGATGACCCAAAGAAATGGAAAGACATACCATGCTCATGGATCAGAAGAACAAATATTAAAATTTCTATACTACACAAAACAATTTACTCATTTAATGCAATCCCTATCAAAATACCAATACTGTTTTTCACAGAACTAGAGCAAACAAATCTAAAATTTGTATGGAACCACAAAAACCCCAAATAGCCAAAGCAATCTTGAAGAAGAAAAACAAAGCCAGAGGCATCACAATGCCAGACTTCAAGTTATATTACAAAGCTATAGTAATCAAAACACTATGGTACTGGCACAAAAATAGACACATAAGTCTATAGAAAGAGAATAGAAAACCCAGATTTAAACCCACAACTATTTGGCCAGTTAATGTTCCACAAAGCAGGAAAGAATATGCAATGGGTAAAAGATAATCTCTTCAACAAATGGTGTTGGGAAAACTGGACAGCAACATGCAAAAGAAAGAAACGGGACCCCTTTCTTATACCCTACATAAAAATAAATGCAAAATGGATTAAACACCTAAACACGAGACCTGAAACCATAAAAATCCTAGAAGAGAACATAGGCAGTAATTTCCTTGACATCGACCATAGCAAAGTGATATATATATGGTGGAATACTATTAAGTCATAAAAAGAATGAAATTTTGCCATTTGCAAGACATGGATGGAGTTGGAGAGTATAATGCTAAGCAAAATAAGTCAGAGAAAGACAAATACCATACGATTTCACTCATATGTGGAATTTAAGAAACAAAACAATAAACAAAAAGAAACAAAACAATCAAGCAAAGGGGAAAAAAAGACAAAGAGAGAGACAAAATCAAGAAACAGACTCTTAATTATAGAGAACAAACTGATGGTTACCAGAGGGGAAAGGGGTGTGGGGATGGGTTAAATAGGTGATGGAGATTAAGGAGTGCTCTTGTCGTGATGAGTGCTGGGTGATGTGTGGAAGTGTTGAATTACTTTATTGTACATCTTAAACTAATATTACACTGTATGTTAACTAACTGGAATTAAAATAAAAACTTAAAATGCCAAAAAGATGATGTTTTTTTTTTTTCTTCCATATTTCACTGAAATTGTGTTTTGGCATCAACATATCTTAATATATCAAAACGTTTTTGGTTTGAGTATCTTTTCCTGGTTTTGGATGTCTTTGTTAGATATATCAGTTCTTGGAAACAGCAGCTGTCACCTAGTATCTAGAAGGTTAAGACAATGACTGCCTGCTTAATATAGACCCCATAAACCAAAACATCAGCGGGACACCTGCAACACTGTCCTGGTGGGCAACACGGATAATCTATGGCATTTCTGGGTCTACTGATAAAACTTCCGCCGACCAAATAAAGGAATGGCATTTTATTAAAATGTGGGCTAGCACGTTTTAGAAAAATATCCTTAAAATTTCAGAGCTAGCATATTTACTATATTCTCCATTGCTCCGACCCAAAGAGGCTTGAGTGTATGGTTTGTAACTGTTTATTGAACACACTGGGGAGAGCTTGTCCTAGATATGATGATTATCTATCATTTTTAGAAAGGTCTTATATACTACTGTGAAACCTATTTTTTAATTTAATTTTCACCTCCAATCATATAATACATTTCCCAACTGTATAGAGCATATGCTCACTCTAATCTACAATGACTTCCAGCTTGATTTCCGCTCCAGTATTTTTCTTTTAATTGCATCCTTATATTCCACAATTTTTAAAACTTCCTATTGTCAAAAATTATATGCTTATTGGGGTGGTCTCTCTCCTCTGATTATAAATTCTCTGAGAACTGGAAGATCTCTAACTAAAATATTAGCCCAGAATTTAAGCTAACCAGGCAAGGTTTACTTAGGGGTTTCACTGTGCCACTCAATATGCTATGTATTTTTACAAAGTTTGTCTTATTTGATCCACATAACATTGTAAGTTGGTTAAAATGATTATTCCCATTTCACAGATGAGAAGATAAAGAATTTAAGTTGTACACTCAAAAAAATGAGAAAGAGATTTAAAATGTATCAGAATCGGGGCGCCTGGGTGGCTCAGTCGTTAAGTGTCTGCCTTTGGCTCAGGTCATGGTCCCAGGGTCCTGGGATCGAGCCCCACATCGGGCTCCCTGCTCCGCGGGAGGCCTGCTTCTCCTTCTCCTACTCCCCCTGCTTGTGTTACCTCTCTCGCTGTGTGTCTCTCTGTCAAATAAATAAAATCTTTAAAAAAAATAAAAATAAAAAAATAAAATGTATCAGAATCTATAGACTTGGGATTTGAACCCAGGAATTCTAACTACTACTGAGGTCTTAACTACAACATCAGACTATGCCATACTACCCCTGCACAGAAACTTCTGTGCATGGTCTTCTTTTTTTTTTTTTTAAAGATTTTATTTATTTGACAGAGAGACACAGTGAGAGAGGGAACACAAGCAGGGGAGTGGGAGAGGGAAAAGCAGGCTCCTGCCAAGCAGGGAGCCTGATGTGGGGCTTGATCCCAGGACCCTGGGATCATGACCTGAGCCAAAGGCAGACGCTTAACGACTGAGCCACCCAGGCGCCCCCTGTGCATGGTCTTCTGAGGGAAAGTGACAAAGCAATTCCAAATGAGATGGAAAATAGTGAATGGAGGCTTCCTCTCTTGTACCTATCAGCACTCCTCACCTTCTCATCAGCATAAAGAGCAGCATCCCTCGGAATATGGAGTTGCTATCTGACACCACCAAAATTCACACCTTGCTTTGCATTCTCCCCGACAACTCTATTCATCAGCCTGTCAGTCTGCTTCAGACTCACAATTCTCTTCAGGCTTGGTTTTGAAAGCAAGGCTCAAAAATTCCGTTCTCCTCTGAGCCTGTGGATTCCTCACATTCACACGGTGCCTCTGTTTTGCATGACAGAGATGCCCAAGTTCATTATCAACAGGCTACTGCTGAGTGAAATTTCATCCTTTTTTTACCCTCTCAACTAAAACAGTTCTTCTCTTTACCTTTGTCATCTTGCAACCACTCTCTGACAGAGATGTGGCACCCAGCATGCTCTATTTCCATAACATTTGCATGATATTAATAGAAACACAGGCCAGAATCACAAGGATGACATTGAAGAAAAGTTTGTTCTCATTTTATAATGTAACTCTCCAAGATTATCTTGCCAGTTTTCTTTTTAAACAAGTTCATTTTTCATGGAGAACTGGGTTTTATGTATCATTTTTTGGAAGATTCTTATGTTCTACTAATTTTTTTAAAAATGTCCTATTGCCAGTCTGACTGGCACTATGCATGACATCAGTATTGTCAGATTTAACCAAGAGTCATTAGAGCCACAATAAAATATCATGTTTCTAAAGGCTATTTATTATAGTATAAAAAAGAATGAAGCATAACTTTAATGAGATTTCTCAGACTGTGTGTATCTTTGAAAAAAGCTTGTTTTCAAAGTGTAGTCAATCAGATCAAGGTCTTTCTCACCTTCTCTCATTATCTGACTGTTGAGCAGTGGAGCCCTTGAAAACAGAACCATAGGAGTCCCCCTGCATCTCTTTGATGGTATGTAATTTATTGTGGTGCATTGTGTTGGTCCACGATTATTTCTTTGGTTTTCTTCTACTCTGACTTCAAAATCTCCCCCTCCCTCTCCTACTGTGATTGCATTTAATCTGAGACTTCTGTAACTTGGATGAATCATTCATTACAACCTCTTTTAGTCCTCTGATCCTGATATCTGGCCTTGTACCTCAATCTTTGCTGTAGCCCCATCAAAACTCCATTTAGATTTTTAAGAAACAACAATGAAATAAAACTTCGGTTATTACTTTCATGTAATACATATTTTTTTCTCCCTTATAAAAACAAACATACACCGACTCAAAGAAAATTGAGAAATTGAGATGAAACATGGATGAATTGAGAATTGGGGTGACTTTTAAAAAATTGTCAGAACTCCTGAATTTGCTACAGAAATTGAACAGAACGTTTCCAAGTTAAAGACAAGTTGTAATCTGACTAGTCTTTCATAAGTTAGTTGCCTGGAATTTTAAAAGCACTTACATAAACTAGTAAATTCAGGGGAATAGTCTCGCTGAATGGAGATTATAAAATCAGAGTCAGAGCAGATGTTGTCAGGGAGATGAAGGAACAGAGTGAAGAGGAAAGAGGATGAGCTAGGTCACTGGGAGCTTGGCAAGACTATGAGTGCAAAGATCTTGAGTGGTGGGCCATGGTTCAGAGGGTATAATTAAGGGATAACAGGGATGATGTGCACTAGGACCCATGTAATTGTTCATGAAAAGTGCACTTCCCCAGAACCCACCTCTGATCTATTGTGTCAGAATGTCTGGGAATGGAACCCAGGAATCTGCCTTGCAGAGAAACCCCCACCCCACCCAAGGTGACGGTGCCACCAAGTTAGAAAATCTTCTCATAGATATCAATGCATAGATAATCAATACAGGCCTTCTGCAAACTAAAACAAAAAGTGCAAACCAAGGCCTGTATATTAAAATTCTTCTGTACATTTGCTCAGTTTGACTCAGCGTGCCCTGCAAGCCTGATGGGCCAAGTTCTTTATTTTGTATCTGGTCTGTATGCTATTACTGTCAGAGAAAGAGCTGATTTGAGTCTCATTTGAAATGTCTGCCTCTATCTAGGTCATAAAAATTAGGCATGACCTTTAAGTACTTCATATTTCCTTAAAAATATGTCAGTGTTAGGTATATACATATGTCACCAATAGACTTCTATATCATCTTTCAGGCTGGATATAAAACCACATGTACTTTTCCCACCTAGAATGAAGGAGAAAAATAAATATTTAAAAATATAGTTCATTTCTCACATTAGATATGTAGGCACATATGGATGTGAAAAAAAAATGGCGTGGTTTTCTTCTCCGAAGAAGAGAAAAAAAAATATAGGAAAGTGAGAAGAATCAACTGAATAAAAGGAAAGAAAAAAAATTTCTGGGAATGTACTGTTCCCAGCTCAATGTTCTCAGCCAGTAACTGAGCATCGTAATTGTTATCACAACAGCAACACTTTAGGCAAGGCCTGAAGTCAGTGATCAGCTAAGAGGGGCAGCAGTGAGTAACTCCCATCACTGTAACCATAGTACCGATGGGGCAACGCAACACACCTGGTATTTCTTACTGAGTGAAGCCCAGAATATTTAGAGCATGTCCTCTTTTTTTTTTTTTTTTTGATGTAGTGTTCCATGATTCATTGTTTGCGTATAACACCTAGTACTCCATTCAGTACATGCCCTCTTTAATACCCATCGCCAGGCTAACCCATCCCCCCACACCCCTCCCCTCTAGAACCCTCAGTTTGTTTCTCAGAGTCCATCGTCTCTCATGGTTTGTCTCCCCCTCTGATTCCCCTCCTTCATTCTTCCCCTCCTGCTATCTTCTTGTCCTCTTTTTAAAAATTTACAGATGTTCAAAATTATAGATAACTATGTATTTACAAGATTATATGTTTTATGGAGCAACAGCTGTTTAGTCAGAACTAGATTTAGTGCAAAATAGAATGAAATTAGTTTGACTGGTTTTCTTTTAAACTTGCCTCTCAGGCAAGTATAGAAAGGAGAGTCAAGTAATGATTATCTATGTTGGTGTAACACATATTGTTTTCCTTGTTGTGGTCTACCACTTCTCTGTACTACACCCCTTTCATGTCCATATTTTATATCTATAGAATCCATCTCACTTATGACCCATGGTATTCCCAAGTTAAACTAAAAAAAATAGAAGCACTGAGTTGAGCATAAAGACAGAAAGTTTGATCTCAGTAGATTTTCTTCTAGTACATGAGATTCTGTTTTCTGATTCATTAAGATTTATGTACTATTACATCAAGTAGCTCAGACTTCGGTGTGGCCAATACCCTCAAAACTAGATGGTAGTTTGTTATTCTTAACTAAAAGAACAGGGAGCTACTCCAGGAGTAGAATTATTAACATAATTGTCCTGTTATTCACTGAGTGAAATACTGAATGAGGGAAAAGCCTTTGTTAATTATACTATAAATAAACATTTACCATTTCAGAGCTTTAAATAATGCAACTGGGAAAAATTTACGTTGACTGAAACCTGTCTCTACTGTTGATTGGATCAGCATTTTGTAATGTCGCCAGGCAGTGGACCAGTACACTTACAGAAAAACCAAATTTAATTGCGTAAGTTAAACTGATGAAAAACAAACCAAACTTAGACAAGTAAAAAATGGGAAATAATTTGTTTTTATTGCCCACATCATAACTGAGCCAAAATCTGTTTAAATTATTCAAGTTTCTGAGGCACCTGGGTGGCACAGCTGGTTGGGCATCTGACTGTTGGTATCGGCTCAGGTCATGACCTCAGGGTCATGGGATGGAGCCCTGCATCAGGCTCTGCACTCAGCTCAGAGTCTGCTGAAGATTCTCTCTCCCTCTCCCTCTGCCCCTACCTCCCAGCACGCGCATGCTCTCTCTCTCTAAAATAAAATAAATTGGGGCACCTGGGTGGCTCAGTCGTTAAGCGTCTGCCTTCGGCTCAGGTCATGGTCCCAGGGTCCTGGGATTGAGCCTGCTGGGCGGGAAGCCTGCTTCTCCCTCTCCCACTCCCCCTGCTTGTGTTCCCTCTCTCGCTCTGTCTCTATCTGTCAAATAAATGAATAAAATCTAAAAAAAAAATAAAAAAAATAAAATAAATCTTGAAAAAAATTATTCCTGCTTCTTTTATATTATGCCAAATGAAAAAAGAACAGCCACCTACCTTCCTAATGATTGCTTCATTTGAGATGGGAAATGAGCATTAAGTGATTAATGTAATGGCCAACAGTGAAGAATGAATAACTTCGGGCGCCTGGGTGGCTCAGTTGGTTGAGCGACTGCCTTCAGCTCAGGTCATGATCCTGGAGTCCCTGGATCGAGTCCCGCATCGGGCTCCCTGCTCGGCAGGGAGTCTGTTTCTCCCTCTGACCCTCCCCCCTCTCATGTGCTCTCTCTCATTCTCTCTCTCTCAAATAAATAAATAAAAAAATCTTAAAAAAAAAAAAAAAAAATGAATAACTTCATTATCTCTGCAGACTACTCTTTTCCTTGTAATGTTTTATTTCTTTAAATAGGTAATACAGTTTCATTTAATAATTAAAAAGTAAATACAGTCATGATTTATTATTTTTGTCAGACTACCAGAATCGACAGTTAAATGGAGACACAAATGTGGATTGAGGATGGGCACTGTTTTTCAATTTTGCTAATCTCTGAAGATTAATACTTGTTAATACAGTTTTGATAAAGATTAACCATTGAAAATGAGGTTAGATTAAAGGAAATCAATTTTCAGCAGGTTTAATCAATGGTTTACAAAGATATTTCTAAGAATGAAAATTGGACTGGATTGGACTTAACAAAGGTGCTTTTTTGTTTTTACTTTAAGGTAATGGCATAACGTGTTTTAAAAATGCTCAAACTACCTAAGAACTTTTTTTTCCATGTGTGTATGTATGTGTATTGGGGGATATAGTTCTGGGATATTTATGTATCATAATTTTTCATTTGACTTAGCTGCTAAAAGTTATTCTTAAATTCCCTGAAGTAGTTATAAATCAGTAGTGGTTTTGCCCACCCCCTCCAGCGGACATTTGGCAATGTCTAGAGACATTTTTGATTGTCACAACTAAGGAGGGGGGTCTACTGGCATTAAGAGAATAGAGCAAGGCTTCCAAACACCCAATAGTACAGTGGTCAGGCTCCCATGGTAGAGTTCTCCCACCAAAGTGTCAACCATGCCAAGCTTCAGAAACCCTTCCCTAAACCTTTAACTTGTACCCTCGTCTCTTGCAAATTTTTAGTTCAGAGGAAAGCACTTTTCAGTGGAACACAAAATGTTGCTTCTCAGTAGCACCTCTCTTCCTCAGCACTGCTGAACGAAGAATGCATTTACACTGGTTAATGTGAATCCAGAATAAAATATAGGCAAGTTATCATTTCAAGATAAAATGACTAAGAAGAAACTTCAATAGCCTTAAATGTTTTATTGCTTTTTTTTCTTTCTGTGACAATAAACATCATATTTATGTTTACTTTGTTTTGCTAGGTGTGAAGATAGAATTCTAATGAACCATCAAATATCATAAAAGAGGAGTGAAAACAAGCATCTGGCTCAAAGGTCCACTGCCTGCTCATATAAGGTCTTCCATTCATGCTGGCAGTCTCTATAAAACAAATGAGCTGTAGAGAAATGCTTTTTCTGGCAGTGTACCTATAACTTAAAATATTTCTCACCAGGAAAATAATAAACCAAACACACGCACACACACACACACACACGCACACACAACAACAACAACAAAACTCTATTCTGTTGGCTAAAAAGGCAGAGCAGATGCATTTCAAAGTACACAGGTAATATATTCTGTTACTAAATTATTTCAAGCAAATAAATCCAGAGAACAGAAAATGAAGTATTCAGGACTCCAACATGTTCAAATGTCAACAAATTTCAATAAATGACTACAAAATATGAGTGTAGTATATCTCACATCCCGCTAAGATATCACAGTTTTTCATTTTGGTAACATTCTAGTTTTTGTTTTTCCATTGCTCTATCTAAAAAAAAAAACCACCAATTCTGTTAAAAGCCAGTAATTTCCTTTTTTCCTCTTCTATACCATGTCCTTCAGTTAGTAGCCACACCCAGATGACTTAAAAATACATTATCCCAGCATAGATCTCTTTTCTGGGGTCCAGATCCAAATATTCAATTGCCTATTTGGCATCTTGTCTTATAATGACCACAAGGTACCTCGCCTCTTATTCTTGCTATCTCCCTCTACTTGAATCTATACATCTGATGTATTGCCAGCCTCCCATCTTCATTTACTCCATTCAGGTCCAAGACATTATAATAGGAGTTCCTGCAATACCTTCCTAACAGGCTGTCACATATTTTCTCCAAACTCCCCTACTCTGTGAAAAAAATCTGATCATATCAGCTTTTCCATAAAACCGAAAACAGTCTCTTTGTTATTTTAGAATAAAAGCAAAACTCTTTAATATGGCCTCAAAGCCTTCACTTGTTCTGGAAACAAAATCCAGTCTCAAGTCAAACCACTCTTTCCCTACTTCCTGAATTCTAGCTACAATTGCCTTTCACCTGTATTTCCCCTTCTCTGTCCTACTACAGGACCTTTGAACGTGCTGGTTTTCTCTACAAGGAATGTCTTTTCTCTTGTCACCTGGTTCCCCCTATACATCCTTCCAATTTCATCACAAATGTCATTATTTTTTTACACCTTAAATATATACAATTTTTTATTTAAAAATATATAAATAAATGAAAAATAAACAAATCTATTCATTTAAAAGAAAAAAATGAAATGTCATTTCTTTAAAAAAATTTTCCCAGAGCCCTTGACTAGGCCAAATCTCTGAGACACTCCTAGAGCTCCACGTTTCTCTCTTTCCTAGCTGCCAGATATAGTTGCAGTTTTAGGTTTGTTTGTGGGATTGCCTAGTGTCTTTTTCCCTTGTAAGAATATCAAAGAGGACAGGGAACATACCTGGTTTTGCTCATTATTGGACCCACAGGTCATACGGCAGTGCTTGGTACCTAGTGCATCATCAATAAGTATTTGTCAAATAAGTAGATGGACATTCGAGTGATAAATTAAGAATGATAAAAATGAACTATTTGAGACGTTGGTCCTAATTTCTGAAGCAGTGATACATTGTGGGGAAAGACACATTATTCTGACAATGATATTAAAGGCCAGTGCTTGAAAATTATTAAAAGAAAATCATAATGGCTTGAGACCAATAACAAACTCTCACTTATGGAACTCCTATTATACTATATAGACAGATTATTTTATTTAATTTTCTCAACTGCTCTATGAGACAGATGGTATTATTCCCATTTCAAATATCAGAAAACTGGGCTTGAGAAGGTTAAATAATTTTCCCAGGGTCTAACAAAATATAAATGGTACAGCTGGGATTTGAACCCAGGTGGTAAGTAATTCTAAAGTCCATGAGTTTAAATTCTATGCGCACAGGATATTAACATTAATTCATGTAACTGAATTAAGTCAAGTAGAGAGAGATAGTAACATTTAATTCAGGTGACTATTTGTGGGAGAATGACATGAATACTATTTTTTTAATATTAATAATTCTTAACCATTTAATAATTTCATAGGATTACCTTCTATTGAAGAGTCTTGTTC
This sequence comes from Phoca vitulina, assembly GCF_004348235.1. Taxonomy (NCBI): domain Eukaryota; kingdom Metazoa; phylum Chordata; class Mammalia; order Carnivora; family Phocidae; genus Phoca; species Phoca vitulina. The sequence continues at coordinate 43,008,603 of NW_022589715.1, read as the reverse complement.
TATCTTCCCTGTAAATATACAAGGGCAATACTTGGCGATTTTTTTTTTTTTTTGTCACAATGTTAACTATAATATGTGGTTATTCAATAAAAGTCAATTACTAAAATGGCTGAAAGATTTTATTATAAAAAAGCCTACTGACACTAGTCCAAAGTCATAACACGGGTATCATGGAGAAAACAGTATTTCCCTTAAGGATCATTTATTTATTTATTTATTATTTTAAATTTTTAAAAAATATTTTATTTATTTATTTTAGAGAGAGAGGTGGGGGGAAGGAGCAGAGGGGGAAGGAGAGGGAGGAGGGAAAGGAATCTCAAGCAGACTCCACACTGAGCACAGAGCCCAATGCAGAGCTTGACCACAGGACCTGGAGATCATGACCTGATCTAAAACCAGACACCCAAATGACTGAGCCACCCTGGCGCTCCAAAGATCTTTAAAAAAAAAAATCAAGAGTATAAGAATTTTGTAAAAAACACTGAGGAATATCAACGTATAGGAATCACAAAGGTTTATCAAGTGAGGTTTATGGGAGGCAAATTTTCTCCGAACATGCAAATTCTAAAAGGAAGGACAGGGCCGCCTGGTGGCTCAGTTAGTTAAGCATCTGCCTTCAGCTCAGGTCATGATCTCAGGGTCCTGGGATCGAGCCCTGTGTTGGGCTCCCTGCTCAGAGGGGAGTTTGCTTCTGCCTCTCCTCCTCCCCCCTCAAATAAAATCTTGAAAAGAAAAGTAAAGGACGAGGCATGGTGAGCCTGGCCTGAGGACAGTCATTATAAATAGCTTGGAAACCACAGGTGCTGCGAAAACATTTAATTGCAGAATTACTTTTTAGATTAAATACTATTTTTAAGGACAACTTCTGGCTTAAAATGGCATAGATAAAAAACAAAATAGAGCTGCAATTGGTTTGCAGGATATCTATCACAAAGCATGTGTGGCCTTGCCAACAGTTGTATTTACTTAAAAAATAAATGAATAAATTTTGCATAATTCAGTGAAATTGTTGGTTTTAAGAAGAACCTATTGGGGCCCAATTTTTTAAAAATTCAATATTGGTTACGCCCTGGGTAAATTTTCACATTAATGGCATCACACCACTATGAGGCATGAACATTCCATATACTCTGACCTATTTGCCACTGATCTCCATAGGATGATGGAAGCAGCAGTTGTGTGTGTATTCCAAATAAATTAGTTCAAATTCCAGCTCTCTGCCCACCTTTAAACAATACATAGTCATTTAATGTCTAATTTATTTGGAACCGAGAAAATGTCGCACTGAAGACTCTATTTTCCTTGTACAATAAAGGTTTGGAAACTACAGATTTCTAAGCATAATAGAAAGATACTGCAATACTCCCAGCCAGTACAGTAAACAGAGAGGGCCTAAGTTCTTTTGTGGAAAACGGCAGATATTGGCAAATTTTCTGGAATCTCACACAACATTACAATTACCAGCAATTGATAAAGCCTTAAATTTGGGGAGGGGATGAGGAAATGTCTCGATAATCAAATATTAAACATAACTCACTAAAGGAAGGCCCTAAGGTGCTCAGATATATTAAGAACTGAAAATCAAGTTTATGCCTGAGAAGAATAACAATATATAATTAAAATGTGAAACAGATCCTCACAATCATGATGTACAGGAAAGGCAAGCAGGGCCCCAGAGGTTAAAGGGCAGCATTCTGACTGCATCATCGGGCAACCAGAGGTTTAGTGAGGAGAGCCGTAGAGGGGAGGTTACAAATGTCACAAAGTGTGTCTTGGGTAAGTCACTGGATATCTCTGAGCCTCAGTGTCTTCATCTTTAGAAGACTTGGTTTGCATCAGCACTCTCGAGGACCTGGTCTAGGTTTAAAACACCAGGTTTCCTAAATTGTCTGTAGGGATATTACCTGCAAAGGGAGCTAAACCTGGACTCTAAGTTTCTGAGCTCCAATTCACTATAAGCATTGATATTTCCTACAACACTGCATGTTGTAAATCTGTAGATAGCAAAAATTTTACAAATCCTCATTATTATTTCTGGAGTTTCTGGTAGCACAGTAGAAATAGACCAAGGGCATTCTATTCATTGAAAATATCTTATTAATGAGATTTCCTTATATGATTAAATAGTACATATTGTTTGCAAGATACCTCATCATGCACTGGGGCTGAAAACAGTGTACTAGCTACAAATACTTCATCTACATTCCACCCATTTAAAAAGCTTCAGTTGAACAATATGAATTTGTGATACTCATTTTTTACCTAAACAAACCAACATTTTATATGGTATAAACTGTACTAATTTGTTTATGTCTGTCTGTCTGTATATATGTTATGTGTTATGTGTGTAACACTAATTAAATTGTTAGCTGAATCCAATAATATGGCTACCTGCATTATCAGAAAACTTTTTACTAAATGGAATAAGCTTTTACGGACTATTCACTCTATTTCACTGGTCTTTCCTATTCCATAACAGCACATTTCATCAATATTTATTTATTCATATTATCATTTTCATAAACACACACAGCAGGAAAGGATTTTAACATTGCCTTCATTATTTAACAGTGAAATATCAAAAATTAGGTAAGTTTCTTGTCCAATGGGGTACGACTTGAAGAGGGGCTAAAGTCTTCTCAGACTTAAAAACTTGGTATGTCCACAGGGAAATATGTGATTCAGGAATATGTCTTTTATTGTCATTGAGACATAGAATTTGGTTACTTTCATCATCACTTCAAATACTGAAAAGTTATCCATGATTTTAAAAGTCAGTTGGCAGACAAACTGATTGTCAGTCCACGCTGATTTCTCTAAGCTCCTCAGCCTTTACCACATCATACTTTTTACCTCTACATAGGATTCATGATATATTCCTCAGGCAAGATTCTGGGGGTTTGTTGGTTTGTCTGTATTTACCTCTAAGGAGCTGTTCTTCCATCCATTTTCTCCACTTTTGTTAGGCATTCAAGTGATCTTGTGCTTCTAGTGAAACCTGACCCTTGGCCAGCCCCAGTGGCATGCATGAGCCCTGATTAGCAAAGACACTCTTTGTTTAAGTCCCTTCTGGTGCCTGTGATTGGTTTAAGAAGGAGACTGGAGGGAAACCATCACGGAGCTTGTGGGAAAGGTTCATATACCCACGCACAGAGAGCCTGGTCTACTTTAGGAGATGGTTATACGACGATGTGATAGGTGAAGTTACTGCACCCATTTTGTGACCACAACTGGACAAGCTTAACAATAAAAGCCAATATTCTGAAGACGCCAGAGCAAAGATGGACAGATTCAGAAGAATTTGGGCTGTCAAACTACCTGACCTCTGGATTTGGGGTTACGTGACATAATAGGCTTGTGCATCATTTTCCTTAAAGAGGAAATATTCTGACACAGATGAAAACTAGGTCTTAACATCTTCTTGTTGATCTTACTTTTCAAGATTCTAGCAGAATGTAGTATACAGCAGAATGTGCAGTTAGCATTCAGAAAATTACCACTGAGTATATGAATGAGAACAGAAGGAACAGAATAGTACAGTTTATACCATATAAAACATTGGTTTGTTTAGGTAAAAAATGAGTATCACAAATTTCATATTGTTCAACTGAAAATTTTTAAATGGGTGGAATGTAGATGAAGTATTTGTAGCTAGTACACTGTTTTTAGCCCCAGTGCATAATGAGGTATCTTGCAAACAATATATACTGTTTAATCATATAAGGAAGTCTCATTAATAAGATATTTTCAATGAATAGAATGCCCTTGGTCTATTTCTACTGTGCTATCTCAATATGATAAAGTTAAACCTTTAGTGCAACTGATTCATGATACTTCCAAAGAAACTGCAGAGTATCAATTTAATGGAAAGTTATTTTTTGTGTTCCTGTTAGTGTGTATGTGTTTGTTTATATTTATATGAAACAGTCAAAAAGATGGTTAATAGAGAAAAAAGAATCAAGTGAGTTCTTCCCAGGCATTTCTTTCCTGAAAAGATTAAAGTAGGTTATAAATTTCCCCACTTTTCATGCATATCCCAATGTTTAGTGTAGAAGGCTTAAAAGAGTGAAGGGGAGGGGAAAGGGAAAGGATGGAATAAAAGTTCATTTTGGAATCAGAAATTGATTAGTAAGAAGAGTGATTTTAAGCAATTCATTTTTGGAGAAACTGTCATACCCGATAACTTCCCACAGCTTCCTTCATGAACCTTATTTTTAGTTGAACTAGTAACATAGGAAACAATTAGACATCATCGCCAACCTTATCATGCATTAACACCAGTGCAAATTAACTCCTACCACTAAAAATACTCCTTCTCTCTGTCAAAATCTGTGAAGGGTATGACTTACTGCACTCAGAGCATAATTGTGTCTCCCTGACTGCATAAAACTGACACATAAAGATCAATATTAATTAAAAAAGATCAAAATAAGACACAGCCATATTTAAATTTTTCTGCTTAACACATCTGCATTCTCTATTCTTCACCCCCCCAAAAAAACAATACTTCTAATATAAGAACAAAATAAAAATGTATTTCAGAAGTCTATAATCATTGTGTCCTACAGAAAGTATAAAATGTATTTGACATCTTTTATTTTATCTTAAAAATTCATGTATTTTAAAAATTTCATCGTTATTACACATTTATTTTAATGCACAAGTAATGGTGCGCCATGTTCTTCTGGTGGCTTTGCAAATGTATGCCTCAGCCTGTGAAGTCTCATGATACCTCTTTTTCTTTCTATTTTTTCTCCATTTTCCTCATGTTACCTATCTTTCCACAGGGCACTGTCAATAAGGAAAATGTTAACAATCCCAGAAAATGTTAGCATCGCTGATGTTAGCATCCATTTACTCTGGAACCCTAACACTAATCATTTCAAACAGGAAATTTAGGTTTGGAGTCTCCACTGTCCTTTCCTGGTCTGGGTTCCAGTTATGCCTTGAGGCCATCTCTGAGACCTCTGACCCCAAGTGATGTGAAATATTTTATCGACATAAAAACTCATTAAAATAATTCTGGTTTTAACAAGCTGGTGTTCCTATGCAAATGAGTATCATGAACTAGTTATATATCACCCAGAAATGAAAAGCCAAAAAAAAAAGAAAGAAAAAGAGAAAAAGAAAAGAAAGAAATAGCAGTGATCAATACATATTGATCAATCATTAGTTTAGGTAATTTTATCATTTATCTGGTCCCACTTTAAAAATTCATGCTCAATGTAGAGGAAAATGAAGTATAGTTTAAACCTTTTGCTAAAGGTTCCAGAAGGAAAGAAATTTACCTTTGAGATTTAAAATAAATGTGTGTATATATGTAAATATATATACACATATTAATACTATATATATAATTATTCTACGTGTATATTATTGTATATGATATATAATATTATAGTATATATTATAAGCATAATGATATATACATATTAATTTCTGTACTCAAGTTGTTACACATGGAGTACATGGGCTCTGCAGTCAGAATGGTTTGGTTTGGGTTAGAAACCCAAGCCTAGTAATCATAGGCAAATTACTTAATCCCAAATTCTCAGTGTTCTAATCTGTAAATGGCATAATAATAGTTCTTATCTAATAGGTCCCTTGAGAAGATTAAATGAGTGCATAATAAATGGTAAGTACTACCATTAGAAATAATAATGTTGGTAGAATCTTAGATTCACAATCATATAGACAATGATTTCAGCAAATATTCTCCAAAACATTACTTATTTCTACCTTTTTACTCAAGGTGAGAAGATTCAATTTTCTGAGCTCAGTAGACAGACACAGATCCCCTAATTAGCGAGGGGCATAGACTGGACAAGACGAGAGACCCTGCTCAAGGTCACTAGAATTTGCTGTAGCACATTTCAAAATTGTAGCAGAAAAAGACAAAAATAAAACAAAACAAAAAGGCAGCGTAAGTAAAGTGTGATTTCCAAAGTAATACCAATTGATATTTTCATTATGGAAAGAGATGGCAAACACAATTAGAACATTTAAATATCCTTGAAAAGGGTATGTTTCCTATTCTATGACAGAGCTTGCTTTACTTAGGTGATCTGGTATTTGAATTTGAGGTTAAGTGGTCTCTACCTCCTGTTTTTGCTATCACTTTTTACAATTTAAATCTGAACGCTCTGGTTTCCTTCTAGAGATCAGTGAGCTTGAAGTCACTGAAATTTACTCTATTAACAGAATTAATAAGGAGTTGCTAACAAAGGGAGGTAAACTAAATCTAGGGGACTGGTCAGTATTTTTTGTCAGAAAATATTTCAAATTAGACTATTTCTTGGTTCAGTAGTTTAAGTTAGCTGGGAAATGGGGAAGTGAAGTTTGGGCAATTTTTGAAAAAGGAGGGAAACATTTCATGAGCATTAAATACATACCAGATTTAATGCCAAACGTTTTCCATATCAATTCTTTTTTCCGAAAACACAGTGAGAAAGGCAATTTGCATATAAAAAACTGGATTATGAGTTCATTTGACAAATGACAAAAGACATTAAAAAAATCTGAATCCTGTCTAATTGATTCAACCGTCACATGATCTTTAAAAAGTTCACTACAGTCTCATCTTTTGCCTTGTTTCCTTACTGATAACCCTAAAATTCCTCTTGGTGTTAAATACTAATCTACCTTGAACAAGAGTATAGAAATAACTACTTTATACTGAATTTTAGTCAACAGCGAAGTGTTTGATAGCAAATTTCCAGGAATTCACACCTTTGTAAGAAAATACAGATCAATGAAAACAGAAACAATTTCTTCCTCACAGAAGTGTCATATACTCACTAGTCCTGGACCTAATTTTAACTCAAGATTGCCCTTAAACCAGAGCCAACACAAAACTGGTGTCTTTATAGACACTCTAACTGTGAGGGGTTGGTATTGTCATGCACACTGAGCCTTTTCTTCTATATGTAATTTCTGTTTTCACATATTTTGAGAACATTTATGTACCATTCAAAACCTGAACTATGCAATTTAGAAGATAGAACTTATAAAACGTAAGCTATGTTTTTATAGTCAGAAGAACTATATAGTATCTCTGTGCTATAAAAAGCAATAATAATATAGATGCTATTGTACTTAGTTTCTAGTACTTCGATTAAAACAGAATGACATTTAATAATGAATCTAAGAAGATAATATTGATAAAACAAGAAATCTCCAATCTGGAAAAAAAAAAATGTATGAATACCATTTAAGAGCACAGGGAAACTTGGAGACTTTTCTCACAGGTGCTCATATCCCCAAATAGGAATAACCAACAAATTACATTAGGAAATATTTTATTTCTAATAATAGTAACAATGATACTAGATGATAACATTATTAATAATCACTGGTATTTTTGTTGAGACTCTACTAAATCTGAAGCATTAGGCTTAGCACTTGCCATACATTTCTACTGACCTTTGTAAAACCCGTTTTCCCCATTTTACAGGTGAATAAATTAAGGTCCAGACTAGTTACGTGACTTTCTTAGAGCAAAATCCAAGTAGAGAGATGCTACCTATTTAATTGTCTTGATCTGAGCTTTAGATTACGAACATATATTCATAATAGCATGATTGTAATCATGAAACTGAAAAAAATGCTCTTCTTTTCTTGCAAAATAAATACATGCTTAGGAAAGAATGTTAAAGGCAGCATGGAGTAGTGCAGGATAAAATGAATTTGCTTTTAAAATTATAGCAATAAAAGCATACAAAGGAATTTTTCCGGAATCAAAGAGGTTTAACTAAATCATAATTTTCTGACTGAATCACTTGCTATTTCTCTATCCATTGCTTCATGCTTCATGCATCACATCCTGTCCTCTAAATGAAAAGCAACTACAGGCAGGCAGGCACGCCCCAACTGAATATGTGCCTGGAAGGCATGCAGCATCCTGGTTAATTAGACAGCCTTCAGAATCCCACCAGCATGGTGGAATCCTAGCTCCATCACTCGCTAGCCATGCAACTTTGGGCAAGATACTCAATCCCTCTAAATCTCTGCTACTCATCCATAAAATGAAGTTGATAGTGGTATCTACATAAAACTATTATTACTAGGATTAAATAAGATAATACAAGTGAAGAGCCAACACAGGTCTCTGGTAAGTGCACAGTAAATCATAGATATTTTACATTTATGGCTGCCCCTCTGGGATTCACAAGGAACTGCCTTAACTTTTTCCTCCACAGGTGCCACTACTAAGTGCCTTCTCTTTCTTTCATTTCTTTTCCTTCATTTTTTTCTTTCCATTAAGGAACTTAAATCTAATTTGAACATGGCTTTTCTCTTTCTGTCTTGCCATAGCCTATCATGTATGACTTCACCACACAGTTAACAGACGGCGGTGGGAAACATGGTAGTAAGAAACACCTAGGCAGGTGGGCGCCTGGGTGGCTCAGTTGGTTAAGCGACTGCCTTCGGCTCAGGTCATGATCCTGGAGTCCCAGGATCGAGTCCCGCATCGGGCTCCCTGCTCGGCGGGGAGTCTGCTTCTCCCTCTGACCCTCCTCCCTCTCATGCTCTCTGTCTCTCATTCTCTCTCTCTCAAATAAATACATAAAATCTTAAAAAAAAAAAAAAAAAAAAAAGATTAGAAACACCTAGGCAGGAAGACAGGCTCCCTCTTCCCTCTCACTGACAAAGGCCAGCCTCCTCCCAGCTCAGATCAGAGGAGCATCCAGCAGTGACTTGAAGCTAGGGAAATCCCATTCCAATTTCTGAGTGATGACATTTTTTTCCCTGGCAAAGTTGTATTTCTAAATCAACTTCACCATAGGGGTGCCTGGATGGCTCAGTCGGTAAAGGGTGAAGTGTCCGACTCTTGACTTCGGCTCAGGTCATGATCTCGGGGTCATGAGATCCAGGCTGGGCTCCATGCTCAGCGGCCGGGGCGGGGGGGGAGTGGCGGGAGGGGGTCTGCTTGAGATTCTCTCTCTCCTTCTCCCTCTGCCCCTCCCTCCTCTCTGAAATAAACAAATAAATCTTTAAAAAAATAAATTAACTTTGCTACAGACAAATTGATACGCAAAGTTGCAAAGTTCTGTGGTTGTTGTACAACACCAACTACCTCAGGGACATTAAGGGTTAAGGAGGCTTCCAAGACATCACTGGTGTGAGGAACAAAAGACAAAGTATACTATTGTATCAGTGAAAAAAATGATGTGAGTTTCAAGCAGCCAGTTCACAAAAGCACTTTTGAAACAAGCCATTTAGAGACTGGGGGCTGGCTTTCCTTTTTCTGTTATTGTTGGCCGGGCCCTCACTGGTCACTAGAGGGTTGCTATGCGTCCTCTCTCTTATCAGAGGCTCTTATTGCTCGGTTCTGAAATTAGGATACATTTCAAGGGCAGGAGCATATTCTCCATACCTACAGTATCTGCAGAGAAAGCATCTAGAAATGAAAAAGACCATTTCAAGAGCTGATCAATATCCTGTTGTAGAAGATAGATGAGGGCAGTAGGTTGGAAGCAGAATTAAAGAAAAAAAAAAGGATATATGGGAAGTAGCTGAACACTCCATAGTTGGCTTCTTTAATCCATTCGGGGTGGCCAAAGACTGCTCACACGTCTTTGAGAACAAGGAGAGTGAAGTCCAGGAAGTGTATTCATGAATACAAATGAACCTAACCAATAGACTTTCCTTACATGCTTTGTGTTTCAGAGTACATTATTAGATTAAGCAAGACGGAGACTGGCATTAGAGAGTATAGCTTTGAATACACACTCTTGTGCAATAGGTCATTTATGCTCACATGAATCAGAAAAAGATAACTGTAGCCCAGAAATGGATTTGCACTCAGGCCACTGACCTCTAGTTTTTTTTTTTTTTTTTCTGAAGAACTTCTTCCCTGATGTTGAGTTTACTTGGTACATTCTTGGCAGTTGGGACAGGATTTGGGAGGAGAAGGCAAATGGGAGGGCAGGAAGGAAACAGAGACTGTTCATACCTGGAGTGATGTCCCTCAATTCCCACAGATTTCTCTGTGGATTTGTGGTAGGAACAGACTTCTCCCTTTTTATTTAAATTTTTTTTCTTAGCACAATGTAATCACCAAAGTCTGTTAGATTCTTGAAGGTTCTATCTCCTACCTTGGTCTTCCTTTAATTCTGTTTCATCTTACCCAAGCCAATCTAGATGGTGGAATTCCAAGTTTGATTTAGACATCAAAGACAGTGAGGCCACATCTGACATATCTTGTCTTCTCCTTCTAACAGACTTTAATAACTCTTCTTGAGGCAGGTCGAGATTCTACTTTCTTTGGTAATTTTCTCTACTTCATCATTCATGAAGATTTTTTTTTTTAAAGATTTTATTTACTTATATGAGAGAGAGAGAGAGAGAGAGCATGAGAGCAGGGTGAGGGACAGAGGGAGAAGCAGACCCCCGCCGAGCAGGGAGCCCGATGCGGGACTCAATCCCAGGACTCCAGGATCATGACCCGAGCCAAAGGCAGCCGCTTAACTGACTGAGCAACCCAGGCGCCCCCAGGAAGAGGCTTTTTCACACAGGTCTCAGCAATAAGATAAATACTTCCATGTGCTAATCTGCTAATCCCTAATGATGTATTATTTCATTTAATCCTATGAACAAATCAGGTAGGCAAATAACCGGCACCATTTTATAGATGAGGAAACTGAAGTACAGGTGGCTGAGCAACTCACGCAAGACTTCTAGTCTGGAGGAGGTGCATTTGTGATGTGAACCCAAAGAGTCCATCTCATCAACAATGTCCTGGCTACTGCCGAACACCATTACCTCTGCTGTGACCACCAACAGTCTCCTTTTTTGAACTGTATCTACTATGCACCAGACACATTAAAGATTTCATAAGCATCATTTCACTTAATTTTCAAAATAACATAATCAGGTAGGCATTGTCTCCATTGACAGATAAAGAAATAGAGGGTTGGTAGGTGTCAGTGGGTTGTCAGAGGTCACACTTCTAGTAAGTAATGCAACCAAGACTGGAACCAATGTTTCTCTGATTCGAAAGGCATCCCATTCTAGCCCTCTGTAATGATGCCATCCAACTACCCCTGAAAATACCTTACACCTCCTTTAGCACACTGTGCAGCTTGGATAAGTTTAAATGGCAATTGTGATGACGCATCACTGCATTGCTAATATCTCTATGAATAAAAGTCTACTTGATTTTCATTTAACCTCAAAGAATCTGATTACCAAATAACCATTGAAGAATTATTGGCAATTATGTTCTGTAATTATGGCTCCTGTTAATGTCATTAGTGTGCAGCCTTTCATATTTAGTCCTATTAATTAATCCCCGTAAGCACAGAAAGTTATAATCAATACAACAAAGGCTCCATGGTAAATTATAAATAATCCCCAAATCCCTCAGACAGTTTTCAAGGCTCCTTCTGTTTCTTTGGTTAGGACACATTTAGTTTGGGGGCTGGAAGAGTCTGTGGTAACTGATAGCTCCTCACCCAGAATCACCTATCTCACTAATGTACCTGATTAGGCAAATGCTTAAAATTGGAGTCCCAACTGCCACTGACAACTATAAATTCCTGTAGGGCAATAAAAATAATTAACACTTGAGTCAAGAGATGCCCCAAATCAGATATACAACTTTTCAATTCTCAGAGCAATATATTGCTTAAGATAACACCTACTGTCAGCGAATGTGGATTCAGTTTTGCAGGAGTTGAATACAACAAGTGTTTCTAATCTTGAAAGTCCAACAAAGAAAGATTCCTGATGGCTCAATCTCACAGACAAGCAAAATAAACAGGCAAACTGACAGTGATGCTAGAAATGAATCCTTTATGAAAAACTGGTCTCTGAATCTTATGTTTTCAAAATCTCCCAATCCATCCTCAGATTGTCGTCCACACATTTTATCAAAGATCCACATCAGTACACACTGGATTTTTTAAAAGTTTGTATTTATATATTCATCCAAGTAAACTACTACTACAGTTGTCCAAAGACACAACGTGCTGCCTCAGAAGTGATCCATTTCAAGAAGATGTGTCATGGCAGTCCATTCTGCATCGTTGAGAACTAAACCAGTTGGCTTCTGAGGCCCTGATCTATGCTAGAAAGTATAGAATTCCATGGATCCCATTATTTTTGCTACATTGGAAAAAGGTCAGAACCTATTCCCTCTTGGCATCCCACGTCCTTTCCTGATTCCATTCCTGTACTGGATGATTTCCCAGGAATTAGTGCATAACCCTCAGCAGCTGCCTGGTCTCAGAAACAATTGGGAGGGAGAAATAGAGGCTCAGAATAAATAAAACTCTATCAGAGCATCATCGTATCAGTATAACAGAGAACACGGTCCTCTTTAAATAATTCAAAAAGAAAAATACTATGATAATTTTAGATTGCAATCCATCAATTGCTTTCTTTAGATAAATAACTGTTACTGGCCATTTAGAAAAATTAGCTTGTAAAATTATAATATTTAAGATGTGGAAATAACCTTAAAGGCCACCTGAAGCCAACCTTCCATTTCAAAAATGAGGGAGCTGAGATTCAGAAAAGGTAAGTAACTTGTCCAAGGGGACCCAGTTAAATGATGGTTAAAATGTGACTGGAACTGAGACATCTTACCCATGCCACCTGCCACCACTCTCCAACTAAATGGTTAGTTCATTTTTAAAAGTTTATAAGAGAGAATGATAATAAGCACAATCTTAGATTTATGATTTTAAAATGCTAGATTCCACCTTAACAACATCAACACAGTCATTGTTAACACTGATTCTCTATCCTGTCGATAAGCAGAATTAAGGGAGTGTGACCTAAAATGCCACCCATACATGTGAACAGATCTTACCCAGCATTGAAGTCCATATTCTAAAGTCAGTATTATACAAACTAAAATAATAATAATAATAATAAAAAACATCTATAACAATAGATGATAATGGCAGAAAGATACACTATTTTATGGCAGAACTTGTTGCATAATATTGGGAGTCCTTATCTGACCTGTAGTCATTTTTTAAAAATTCATTTTTAGCGCCTTCCACAGTGTTTTACTTTATTTTTGTTTGTATTAGTTACCATGAATTTAAAAAAAAATAAAAAAGTTCACATCAAACCTGACTGCTCTTTTCTTATAGGTAGCTCACTAGATGTTGAGAAACAGAGAAAAGGGGCGAAGGAAGGGAAGAGACAAACGCCCAAACATCCCTCCCCTGCAGGGCTCAGCAGTGTTTGTCTAGCCCCCCCCCCCAAAGTTCCTGTACAAGTGATTCTTCTAACCACCACCGAAGCTCCGAAGCTCCGACACAAGTTAGTCAGTCTAAATGAATGTAACTCCTTGAAATGAAAAACAATCCTCACCTTTCTAGTTTCAAATGAAATAAATAAATGTTCAGAATGTCACACTCAACAACTCTGCTTATTAAAGCAAAATATGTAGAGGACACATGTTCCTTCATGTATAATGCCATGTAATCAGCCCTTTCTCTGCTCAATTTACTTTTTTTTTAATAGGTTGCTACACATTAAGAACAAATTTTGAGAAAATAAGACAAAACAAAACATTCTGATTTAGGAAGGAGTGGAACAGAGAGTTGGCAGGGTCCGGCTAGTACCTAAGGTCAACCTAAAGGTTCTGAAAGACGGGTCACATGTGCAAAGCTGGGCCTTTGATGGCCATGCAGGTTTTGGAGGTAATGTTTCTTGTGAGCTGTTTAATCACATTAATCACACTTACAGAACTGTTCTCAGAGTTAGAGTAAATAAGAGCTTACTACCTGAATAGTGAGTCCATTAGACACTATCATACACATTTGCGATTGTGAATGGCTAAGTACATTTGTGCTTTCCTTTGAGGGTAGGACTGAATTAGCAAAGTACACTCTCTTAAAGAGAGAAAGAATTCTCTAGGGCCTGATTCCATCTTCCCCCAGAGTGGGGCTTATACAGACACTAGAGAAAATAAACTTCCAAGCAATGGCAGCAGAACCCAGTGTCTGTGTAAGTTAGACTGTCTTGCATGGGAATTAACAAAGCTCCCTAGCAAGCATGCAGAAGGCTGCAATTCCTGGAGCAGAAACAGGATCCATCCCACATAACACCTTCTGTAGGTACAAGGCTTGGTTCAGCACATGGTCGGTGCTCCTTGAGTGGGTGAAGTGGTGGAAAGTTGTGCATAGTCCTCAGCTTTAATGAGATCTCTAGCATGAGAGAGTAGAAGCATCTCTGTTCAGCTTTCTAACAGCTGACTTGCCCTTGGCCAGGAAGGAGAGAGAAAAATAATCATACAATTAAACGAGCCATTTTCCAGACAAAAGCTGAACTTAGAACATGACTCACTTAAGCAAAACTTTCCACAGGTGTCACTTCTCCAGGACGGTTAAGAAAAAGAGTCCATCAGACCAGTTCTGGAAAAGTGAGGGCTAAAGTCTCCCACGCTGCCTATCACCCAGCGTGGTGCCAGGCAAATAGTAAGAACCAGGAAACAGCTGCAAACTGAAATGAAACCCAGTGTGTCCACTTCAGAACAGTTACCCTGAGCACGGAATCTCTTAGCGTGCTAGTTTACATATAGCTTGTTAAAAATGTTGATTCAGACTCAAACAGCCCCTTTTAGCATTGTTAGTTTTAATCCAACTGGACTATTCTTAAATCAGCCAAGGAAATAAACTCAGATAATTAAACAATAGGTAAAATAGCCTCCAAATCCTCAAGAAACAATTCTTTGGCCTATCATCTCCATTTGCACAATTATTTCTTTCCTCCAAGGTTCACAACGATTAGCCTTCTGACGATATAAATACACCGCACAGGGTATTAACCTTTGCCAATGGAAATGAAACTATAATTGATTTGGTTCTGTGATTATTTAACATATAAACATGTGCTCATTGAGAAAAATGATGTCTGGACAACTGACATTGCATTTCTGCCAAACACCAAGCTGATGTTCATAAAATCTTTCTGGAGAGCACCCAATGCTAACTATAGGATTTCAAACTGCTGATTTGCAGAGATGAATCACAAAGCAATCTACATTGTGTGGCTAATCAGAATTCTCATCCTTACCCATGCTCTGAAAAGAAGCCTAAATCTTTTATTTGGAAGCCACTCTGGAAAGCTTTCATTAATTTACATTTCAGAACAGATTTCTCCCCACTATGTGTATTCAACTAAAGGCCTATTAAACACAACACCATGATAAAAGTGAACAAATAGCAGGTTTTTCCAAGGCATCCATTATATTTTATTCCAGTATCCAGAGGCATTGAAAATTCAGGGATTGCTGTAATATTTAGAATGTTTAGAAGACTAGAAGGAACGAGTAATAATTTAGTGATCTCTAAGCCTCTGCAATTTGTTTGAAACATGTAAGACAAACGAGTCCACGTTCTTAAAACTGCCCCCAAATTAAGGAATGTAATAGTTGATAGTTAGATGTATTTAATTTTAACTTAGAAGTCATCTTGGCATAGTCATCATAGAAATGCTATTTAACTGAATCCTATTACAATGCACATGGTTTATTTATTACACTTCATCAGAGGAAAAACGTACATGTCCCAAAACTTGTATTATTTAACCTAGGTGTTAATTTGCTTGTTTGCTTAATAAGCTTATAGGTTTAATATTAATTTAGCTTTGTGAAATATATGTAAAGTTTTCTCCCTCCATCTTTAATATTTGGGGAAAAAGGATTTTATTAGGGTTTTTGAGATAGCTAAGATTATAGAGCAAAAATAAGATACCATAAAATAAACCTGAAATGGTATCATTCTCATTATTTTATATCTATACAGGAGAGGAACAGGTTTTGAAGAAATCGCACATGGGAAGTAGACGTGTTGAGCGTGTTGAATAGGGAAGGCTTCCAGTGAAAACAAACAAAATGCTGCATTGCTTCTCTGTTACGGCCAACACAAAAGGAGAAAAGGGAATGACAGCACTATGGCAGTCTACAACTAACTAATCACTCCCGTGCACATCTTGATTTTCAGTCCTGCCTGACAGCGGACGTTCAGGGGCCCTGTCACCCGCTTATAGGCCTGCTTCACACAATATACTGTAATTATTAGCAGCATTATTATGACCATTTCCAGTTATCTTTTCTTATCTCTCTCCTGAAGCTGTTACAAGAAGAGACTGCCTGAACAGGGAAGGAAACAAGTACCCAGACAGCTTAAAGTAGGAAAAACTGAATGTTTTCAGGCAACTTTATAAGACTGATTAGGTAGGGGAGCAGAAAGAATAAAATGATTATATCGTGTTCCATGCACTCTGACAAGTTAATCCCTAAGGGGGAGAATTTTTTTCAGCTGCAAATTTCTGAGTATAAAGTGTGCCTGACAAGTCACAAACATAAATTAGTAAAACCAATTTTTTTGGAAGTCATTCAGTAGCTCATTATTTTACCATTTTCCACATTTTGATAAATTCATGATGACAAGTTGGGTTTTAGGGGGAATTCCTGAAAGTATTAATATACTGGTTTAATTGAAAAATAAAATAATATTACAGGAAAATAAATGGTTTTGATAAACATATTAAATTCGGATATACCATAAAAGGAAAATAGGTAGGTGATTCAGATATACCATAAAAGGAAAATAGGTAGGTGATTCATTTACTATTCATTTGAGATTTCCTAGATTATAAAAGTAAAAAGATCCTGTTCCCTTTAAAAGACAAAGGAATGTCATTTAGTGGTTTGGTAATCAGGCCAGTTTGTGGGATCATTGATCTTCTGACTAGATATTGATCTCATTTCTAAGTGATTTTACTATTACAGTATGATCTTAGCTTATCTTACTTATACACACATTCTCCTATTATTTATTAAAAATAAGTTTACAGCTAACAACATTGTATTGCACACTTAAATATCTCTTAAGAGGGTAGATCTAATATTAAATATTCTTACCACAATAAAATAAGACAAATGACTAGAAAAAAAATCTTACAGTAAATTTATAAAAGACTAAATTCAACATCCCACACTTATTAATACAAAGGGAAATGAAAAATCAACTGCTTTTTCTTCCCCCCAATCAATCAACTCCTTGCCCTTGAAAATGTTAGAATTTTCTGTATGTGATATAAAATGGTATGAGATATGAACTATCAGGAAATTTCCTCCATTATTATTTCACTTTATAATATGAACACAGCCTGTATTTATAACCATAAATTCAAAGGGAAATGCTTAAAATATACATCAGCCTAGAGTAATCTAAGCATATTACTTTGCTGTGGTTCCTTTTCAAGAGTGAATATCAAGATGTAGTCCACTGTGCCGAAAGCCTCTAGCTTTCCAAAAATTGAAAGCCTTCGCCAATAAATCACAACTGTTTTACCATATGCCTCTTTGTTCTGCCAAGCATTACCAGCCTGTTCTACTTTTAAGCAAATTTCATTATATTATAGCTCAGAGCAATGCTCATTAAAAAGTATTACTGAAAAATGTCAAGTTGTTTTTATATAGAAACTGGAATTTATTTTCTACTGAAAAGTCAGATATTTATTGAACACAAGACATTTTTAAAACATTGATCTCATTTCACAAGTCACTTCGAAAACTGTCAGTCTCTATCTTGATTGTGAGGATTCAAATTACCATACGATGATTCTCTGGAGCACTTTGTCTTGCACCAGTTAACTTTCACTAGTATCTTCCGTGTGTGCAGATCAACCGTTACTTTTTTGGAACTGACCTCATCTCATTTTCTGTGGAAAATCTCTTCCCTGTTTCCTCACACTCATCTTCTTCTTGATCAATCTGCCTATTTTCCTATCTTCCAGACAGATACTAATAATGTCCCACTGCAGCTATATTTTAGGTGACTATATTCACTTTAGATAGTATGATATGGTCCAAATAAAACTAGACTAGAAATCTCACCTCCCCCACTTTTTGATGTATGACCCTCAATAAGCCACTTAACCTTTGGAATCTCAGCTTCCTCGTTTGTAAAATGGGCGACCATATATCCTATCCTGCTTTTGGAGTCCAGTTTGTGAGCACGAAATTCGGTAACACATGTTCAAACATTATGTAACTGATTTACCACAAGCCAAACACAGAACCAGAGCTTCACTTGGAAGCCACACTCCCTCCTAAGGAACTATTTTTCTTTCTCTTCAGATAGCAAGACTCACTGGCTGTAACAGCCTGTGATTCAAGAATGACAGGATTAATCTTTATTACCTACTGTAACTAAGTTTAGCAATTGATTCTAATTCCAATGGAGATTCACAAAATGTTGGACTTTAGGGGCGCCTGGGTGGCTCAGTCGTTGAGCGTCTGCCTTCGGCTCAGGTCATGGTCCCAGGGTCCTGGAATCGAGCCCCGCATCGGGCTCCCTGCTCCGTGGGAGGCCTGCTTCTCCCTCTCTCACTCCCCCTGCTTGTGTTCCCTCTCTGGCTGTGTCTCTCTCTGTCAAATAAATAAATAAAATCTTAAAAAAAAAAAAAAAGGTTGGACTTGTAAACTAACAATAACAACAACAATAAAAATAATTGTTACTACTGCAATTATTCCTGAATTCTAGGCCAAATTATTCTTCGAAGATTCCTGAGGCTTTCCAAAGATGAGAGCCCGTCCTGAAGGGGACTGGAATCATGCTGTGAGGCTGCCTGTACTCTAATATATTACATTTTAATGAAGTTAGATTAGGATAAAATGGAAATCAAGGTCATTTTTCATGTGAAAGACATGGCAAAAAGGTATCTAGAGGGGCAGCAGGGGATGGAAGAGGAGTGGGATAAGAAAGAGCTGGTTTATTTAATTTTATTTGCTTAAATGTTGATGAAGAGACAGAGCAGAAATGTGAGTTTGGGGTCTGTGGAAAATCCTCAGGCCCTTCTTTGCACTTCCTTTTTTGCTACAACCTCTTTCCTTCCCACGGGGATCTTTCTCTAATGTTGTCTTATTTTCTTAGCAATGAGAAAATGGAGGTTGGCTACATCAGCCATCATGAGACTGTCACCCCTGTTCTCTAGGTACGGCTTCACATAAAATAAAATTATAAGTTCCCATCTCACAAATACAGGGATGGCAGTGAAGCTCACAGTAAAGCCATGTACAACGTGGATGCCAGTATAGAAATTACGGTCATTTAGGTAAATTAAACAGGATTTGTTTAAAAAGAACTCAAACACAGTGACAAAACAAATAAAAAACAAACAAACAAAAAACCCACTAAGACTCCGCTAGATGAATAAAAGCCACTTTCAACATTCTATTAAGTGATATTCATCAATAGCATGAAATTGTTCATACCCTTTGTCCTATTAATTCACATCAGGAAATCTATTCTGAAGGAACAAAGACAGTGCTGTCTGCACTGCAGAATTATTTAGAAAGGTAAAGCTTTGGGAACAACCTAAGCAACCAGCCAATAGTCAAAGAGTAATATCAATCCATTTATGTAAAGAATAGGCAGTTAATTTTTAAAAAACATTATTGGACTAGAAAAAATATTTTGATATGTTAAAATCAACATGATCTCAAAATTTTTTGTTTACAGTATACACATAAAAAGCTCAGGACCATGAAATCAAGACCAGCGGTTTTGGAATTATAGATGCTTTTTACCTTCCATCCTAGAGCACTTTTTGTAAGTTCCTAATAAAATCAGTAAATACTATATCATACATAGAACCCATCCATGTTGGATATTTAGGTGTCAAAACTGAAAGCCTCATCTTTAGCTGGCAGACTTTGAAAAATGGCTGTGTTGCTGTGGTGAAGAATGCTTTAAAGAAAAGCGTCACGGCGTACTAACGTGAGAGACCTTGTTTTGTTTTTAAAAGGGGTGGTTTTCTCGGTGACACTTCGAAGTCAGTCTTTTTCCTCCCGAACGACAGGAATTCTGTACTAAAGTGTTAGTACGTGGAGACAAATAGCACCTCTCAACCGTGCGGAGAAGTACATTCAGTAAACAACTACAGGAGTCCACAGAAACTACAGAACCCTCAGTCTAGCCGCAGAGACCTGAGCTAAACAGAAAC
Organism: Phoca vitulina; assembly: GCF_004348235.1. Lineage (NCBI taxonomy): Eukaryota > Metazoa > Chordata > Mammalia > Carnivora > Phocidae > Phoca > Phoca vitulina. The sequence continues at coordinate 42,988,626 of NW_022589715.1, read as the reverse complement.
AGTGACGGAATCCGTAAAACAAGGGTTGTGGCACATCCACAGACCAGCACATAGAAGGGACCATCTGTGGAAGAGACAACAGGAAAGAGCACAGGAGAGATTGCAGCAAGAAAAGGACCTCAAACTTTTGATATTGATGTTGTAACCAGACAAACCCTGGCAGGAGCCAATAACCTAACACTAAAGAAACAGAGAACAAGTCTTAAATCTCTCATTACATATACAAGACATCCCTTTAAAAAATCCCAATGAAGTACTTAATCACATGTGGTTTGGTAATACCTGAGTAGTGTCCGTAATACCCGAATATAGTATAGTAATACCGGGTAAACCTACCAGTTGCCTTGTCAGTAGAATGGTGCCCAAGCACTGATGGTCTCTGAATGGGTGTGCCCACGAAAAAGCTGAAGGCAACAAAGGCACTGGCCTTCAAGAGAGGAGGTAGCATTTGAGGTCTCACTATTGGCAACTGGATCCTCTTTCCAATATTAGCCCATAAGATCTGCCATGCTCACAAGGGAGACAGGCAGCAAAAAGAACGGTGCTCTTTTCATTCTCTAACTTGAAGAAATCTATGTACTTTTAGAATGGAATGGACAGCTCTCTTGCACTGCTTTATTACAGATATGTCTGTGGAGTCTGCAGTTGGAGGAGATTAGTGAGGTCCTTATCCACCGGGAAACCTCAAGTTTCTCTAAAATTAAAAGAAGAAGCTAAAATAGATTAACCAACTCAGGACCAGACACAACACTTTAAATGCAAATGCCCCTTTCCTAGACTCAAACATGTTGGAGTTTCTTTCCCTTATGCTTCATATCATTTCATGGCAAAGCTGCAATTATGATGCTTAGAACTGTTGACTTTTATTTAATAGCTGACTCTCTAGTGACCAAGATTAATTAGTTAAAAAACCAAATCTAGATGCTAATGAAAGGGCTTATTTATCATTTAATGCAATGGAATTTTATTATTTAAAGAGTGAGAAACAAAAGTTGATTATATCTTCCTTCTTGTGAGCTATTTTAAAATAACCATTATTCTGCCCCTTTCTCCCCACCCCAAAATGAATTAGGTTGGTGGCATCTTTTGCTGCTAATATGGTCTTCTTTCCTTTCGGCCACATAGGTCGTGCAGACCAATTTCATGTTAGGAAATAAAAACTATCAAAAAAAAACACTTTTTAAAGCTCTCACTCATCCTTTCTCACCAAACTAATCACAAAGTTATGCTTCCAAGACAGCCATGTAATAGGAGTGTGGTCTATTCTAACATGAGGGTTTTTTCCAAGGCAGTTTGGAGCTAGTTTACCTGGCTGATTGATGATTGAAGTTTCATCCCATAAAATGATTGTAGACTAAGGGAATGTATCACAAAACTATGTTCCAGGGTTTATTAGAGTTATTCATTAACATGAAGATTATTAGCAAACTCAAAACAAAAAGCAATTATTGATTCTTGGCAAAAGCATAAATATGAGAGCAATGGTGTGCATAGGTAGCATCTAAACCAGAAAATACTTTTCAATTCTCATAATAAACAAATCTCCTTTAACAATGAAATATTGGAGGTAAACCACATATTGCCTATTTATGTATATTTCAAGGTAAGAATGAAAGACACTCATACAAATTCTTGTTCATCTATCTAAAAGTAGAACTTGTAAATCTCACAGTGAATCGTGTGCAACATCCTGCCAAATAGTCAGAAGTAGCACTGATGGGGGAGCGTGGGGCTCAGAGTCTTCCAAAGGTCAGAGGCTGCACCTTTATGGGTGAGTTCTACATAAGCAGTATATCTTTTCAGCCTGGGCTTCTGGATAACTTACACATATCAAGAACACTGGCATAAACCAAGAGGCACTCTGTGAGTTCTCAGGCAACAATTTTGCTACCATCTTGGAATATGACTGGGGGAAGGTTAATTACTCTGTGTCTCAGCTTCTAGATCTATCAGATAAGATAAGCATAGTTCGGAAAAAATCCAATGACACAGCACACGAAAACGTTCACTGGAAATGATGTGCTGTGAAAATGCAAGATCTATGTTATGAAAGGGCTAATGTATCAGGAACATCAGTAAGCTTCAGAGTATGTCTTGTAGTTTGTTTCAGTTACAGAGAGGAGGGTAAATATGTTTGGGTTGTTTCATTCTGGAAAGCAGAGGTGGGAAGCACTGCAGCCAAGAGTTTTATTAATTAATCTGGAACCTTTCTGGACCAGTGCTTAGCACTATCAATCTAACTGACCTAGGTTCTCATTTAATTAGTCAACAACTGATAAAGATGATCAGGGTGAAGATCCCTCCTATATTATATCTTGCACCAACAGTTACTTGGAGGAAAAGTGTTCTCCACCTACCAAGTCTCAGGAAGCTGCCTCTAGGAGAATTACAGCTTCAGCACAAGCAGATCATAGACTCAGTTTACGCTTCAAGAAACTCTATTTAGTGATAACTGCACATAGGTCATTTTTAAAAATCTCGCTGCACACAGCCTGATCCTGTACTACTCAAACATGTCAATTGTTATGATTCATTATTCTTCAAAGGCCTCAAGTTGGTGTTCAATATTCCACTGGGAGCTTGGCAAATGGATCTGTCCCTTCGTGAGTTATTAGGCAAGTTTCAACATGTCTTTTCATCAGCATGAGGGAGTCGAGAGAACCCATCCTCTGTAAATTAAGAAAAGGGCCCTTGTATTTTACCGCACATGGAAAGGGCATATGTCACTCATTACTTGCTCCAACTATAGGCCTCCCTTCCGGCCCCTCTCTTCTCTCGGTTCCCTCTGCCCTAGCAGTCAAATCTTAGGTACTGCCCCAGACCTGAAGTCCCGTATCTTTTATGAAACTCTTGTAACAAGGGAGGCCTCTCCTCCAGTAGACTTCAGAGAGCTGCAGTGAGGCACTGATTCCCCATTAAACCAACCTCTTCTTTGACAGCTCCTTTCTTGTCAAAACACCATGTATCCAAACCATACTGACTCTCACCTTCACATGCAGCCATTAAAAATGTCTCTGCAAATCCCTAAATGTATCTCATATCTCAACACATCCCCCCCCCCAAAAAAAAGCAAAACCTGTATCCATTACCGCAGTGGTTTTCAACTGTATGTGCATATGTGGGGGGCTGATGAAGACATCAAATCTCCACAGCAGATGTGGTGGGCATTGTGGTGGGGCATGCATAGCATAGCTGACTTATCTGGAGGTGAGATGCACTGTTCACAGCCAGCACCCCAGTTATTCACATTGTGCCAGTCTCTGGAATCTCACCTCTCACGCAACAACATCCTCCCAACTGGTTTTCCCACCTTTAGTTCTGTTCTCCTAACCATGACCTTCACCAGCCAATTAATTCTCTACCTTGCTTGCTGAGTGACCTTAGTGCAAGCTTGATTCCATCAGGCCCTGTTAAATCTTCAATGTCTCCTCATTCTCCTGCAGCCTAAGTTCAAACTTCTCAGCAAGGTGGAGAAGGCTGCAATATCTGTTCTGGCCTTTCCTAGCTTTCTAGCCCCTTCTCTTCCCATCCCATGCTCCCCTCCTCCTTTCCTAGCCCAGCTCGTATCCTTTGGCATTATTTGCAGTTTCCTAAATGGCACCAGCCATTTCTTCAGAGCTTTCGCACAAGCTCTTCTTTTGCAAAAGCTCTTCTTCCTGGATGACTCTGGCTCTACCTTGTCTTACTAAATAGGCTACTTAGCTTCTTCAAGATGCTCTTCACTTATCACTTCCTCCTTGAGACCTCCTTTAATCTCTGAGAGCTTTTTAGGAGCCTCTCCTCCTTTCCCTTTAGCATTAACATTACCATGATCCTCATCAAAATCTATCACACACTAATTACCCTAGCTCTGTCTCCATCTCCCTGGACTATCAGCTCTTTAAACCAAGGGAACTGTGCTCTTTTCTTTTCTCCTTTTTTTTTTTCTTTTTTCTTTCTTTCTTCTTCTTCTTCTTTTTTAATTTCTTTCCTTTTTTCCTTCCTTTATATCCTCAACATCCAGTATTGTGGTTAGCACTAGGGCATGAGTAAATAAATAAATGGATGAATGAATATGATATGACATTTCCAAAAGCCATGAGAAAGTGAGACAGTATAGTGTAGTAGAAAGGTTTTGAAACTCACCCTCAGCAGTTCTGTGAAGCTGGACCAATCAAACTGCTTTAGGGCCAGCTTCCCCAGTTTTATAATAGAATTAATAATATCTTTATCTCTTTCTCTAAGTTTTGTGAGAATAGACTAGTTTCTACAGTTGAAAGCTATATGATCCTACTATTAATTAATCCCAACTGGTTACTTCATCTCCTGACTGCCCAAAACACTCTTTGAACTATGGGTTTTCAACTTCGGGGTCAGAGAGAATTGGGATCAAGTCTATCTATTAGTTTACCACTAATTACTTCTTATTTAATTTCTCTAGGCCTCAATTTTTTTTATCTGTGCAATAATGATGACTATTCCACTGGCTTTTGTGGCTACTCGGTAGGATAAAACATGTAAGATATATAACATCAATTAGAGCTTAATTAATGGTTTCTCTCCCTCTTCCTCCTTCATATTATTACTGTTATTATCTAATATTATTAATATTACAGCAGGTACTCAATAAATACTTGATGCATTAAAATAAATAAACTGAAAACTTTTTTTTTTTTTTAATAAGCTGAAAACTTTTTATACCTAGGAACAAAATTTCCAATTTAGCTTCCTGGCCAGTGAGCAGAGAGAGAAAGAGAAGGGTCCCAACACCCAAAGATTATTTTTCTTCCAGCACATGTCAGAGTTCTCCACTTTTGTCTTGTAACTCTGCTGTTGAAGGTGATATTTCATCCTATGAAGTCAGTTATGAGATTTCCTATACAGAGTAATGAAAAAGCCTATAACAGCTAGCGATCTGCTGTCCCTGCTGTTACCTCCACAAAATAATTTTGCCATAAAAAATAAAGGGGACATCTCCTTTTATTGAATTATGACAAATTTTCAACTGACTTATTCCTCTTGGAACTTAGGAATGTCCTACTTTCCCCTCCAATGACACTCCAACTGAGATGACACGTGACACCTCCCAGGGAAGCCTTAGAACTAAAAGAAGGTCAAGGCTCTGCCACATCCATCAGCACTTCCTTTTGCTTAAGAAGAAACATCACTCCCCCTTGTCTCCTCAGTCTGTATCTCTTTGTTCTAAGGATCATTTTATTCCACTGGCCAGGAAGAGATTTACAGGCAAAAGCCCATGCAGAGCAACAGGGACACCAGCTATCCTGCCCCCTCCCTCCCTCCCTCCCGTCCATATAGATTTATTGAGTATCTACTATGTGCCACGCACTGTGACTCTGAGAATACAATGCTGAGCAAATAAAGCCTCTGCCCCTACAGAATTATGGGGAAACAGCAATAAAGCAGACGCATTCCTAAAAAAATCCCAAGTTGAATAAATGACAAGCAAAACATACTTTAAATGCACCACTAAAACTTGACATCAAAAGCTGAGTTTTTAAGGTAAATATTCTTTTTGGAGGCTGGCAATCCTTTAGCAACTATTTCAGCTGCAGCTACAGAGAAGGTAAAAATGAGGAACACATATGAAACATTTGCTATGTTTTTTCAGGTGTTCTCACTTGATTGTCACCCATACACAGAAATTCCCTATATGGTAATATGCTTATCATTATATCCATTTTACAGATGAGGAAACAGACGCAGAACAGGTAAGCAATTTGTCCAAAGTTATGCTGTTGGTAGCTGCCCTTGGACCCAGGCATCCTGGCTACGGAGAACATGTGCACAGACATACGAACTAGGACAACATTGTCTCCAAAGGTGCTTCAGAAAAACTCACTGAAAAAGTGAATGCGTGAGTGTCTTGAATCTGAAAATCAAATCACATCAACACAACTAAATTGCCAAAATGCTCAAAGGCTTGATTTGCTAATTTTTTTTTTCCGGTAAATAATGGGAATAAGTACCTCCTCTCTTAAGGGGAGTACACCTCTAACAGTTCCTGCTGCTAAAGATATGCATCACGTATTTGTAGATTTTGCGGAGAAACTTCCCTCAAAGTTGAACTGTCTATAAGCTGCTGTTGTCAACTGTTGTTTGTAAACAAAGAGAACATCCAGTAGTTCCTGCCTCATCTTGTCACAGGTTGATATTTGCAGGGGAAGAAAAGAGATATCAGACCAGCTCCGTGAAAACTACTCTGACCAACCAAGAGATAAGTTCTTTCCATGAAAGCAATTTAATTACCTTGCAGGATATTTGAGGCACAATACTTAATTTCGGGGGGCGGGGAGAAACCTGCTTTCTTTCCTTCTCTTTTTCTAGTAGACTTTACCACGTTTTCCTGTGTTCACATCACAAGAGAAACTACCTAAACTTTCTGGAGTGTAACACAATTCTATTGAGTTAACAATTTGGAAATTTTGTCTTAGAGAAGGCAAAGGACTTCTCCTTGGACAAGAGGTAGTCCAGTCTAATTTGTCACCAGGAAAGGAAAAGTATCACTTCCTAGGTGTATGCCTATTTTTCTCACGTCTCCCTGTTTCCTTGTCATCACCACTCCAGGGAAAAGGAAGGAAGAAGAAGTCCTCCCACACACTGCTGCGGTATCAGCTGAAGGCTGGTGAGGTGTGTGCATGCTTGCAGGAGAGGGGAACTGAAGAGAATGTACTATCGGATACCAAACGCAGTTAGAATCAAGGCTTCTCCACGCATCAGCAAAGCTGGGCAGGGGTAGACGGTTCCGCATCACTAAACACTAAGCAATACACTAATTAGTGGAAGTCATACCCAAGTGAAACAAACAGTACTTGCAAGATTTGTCTAAAGGAATGAACCAAGACTTTCATCCATTCCAAACCATTGCAAAGATGGGAAAACTGTTTAAAATTTAACATTAAGGTTAAAATTAACAAAATATTTGGAATTTAATGACTAGATGAAGAATTTCTGATCTTGACTCTCATGAGAATTTGGACAAATAGGTCAGTTAATTTCAAGGAGCCCCACCTGCTGGAGGCAGTTGCCCAGGGAATTAGCTAAGGTCCTGCTTGGTCAAACTTAGAGACGACACAGCTATCATAGCTGTGGGGAAAAATACATGGACATTATGGGAGTGTATGCCTTAAATACCAAAGTTAAAAGTGTCTTAGGTTTTATATATATGTGCATATACATACATATTTAATTTAGCTTTACATAGTAACACATCTTTACATAGTTTAATTGGCTTTACATAGTAACACATCTTTATTATTGCACCTAGCACCTTGTATTGTAATCAGTCAGTTTTACATCTTCTCCCCTGACTAGATTGTAAACTTCACTGCAGAATGGATTCATTAATTTTAAAATCTAAAGTGCCCAGTATCTGGTATAACGTTATACATATTTTCCATAAATGCTTACCAAATAAATCTGCCCTAAATGTTTATTTGGCAGAGAGAATTTCTGTCAGACAACCCAATGAACATTAGTGTAGTGACTACTAGATTTCTGGCATAGTGCTAAGGCACTGGGGATGCAAATATGGGTAGAAAATAGTTCCTGCCCTTGAGAAGATCACAGTCTAGTAGATGAGAAATACCATGCTATGACAAATATCTTTGCTAAACAACAGATATTCCTTTAAAATGAGTCACTCCCTAAATAACGCATTCACATTTTCATATGCTGAGTTTGTTTGAATTTACCTATGCAATGTAATTTACATTACTAATGCATTTTAACTCTGGGCCATACATGTAATACAAATAAGAACAAGCAATTAATGTTTGTTTTATTATAAGCATGCCTAAATATATAGCTGTACACTAAAAAGACACTCGAAGAATTCAGATTTTTGATTATGAGGGCTAAATTTTGTCAGGTAGTGTAATCCTGACTTATAATTTATCATAATCTCCATATGCTGATATAAAGACAAACAATAAAAACACTAACTGTATTTCTAATTCCAGATAAGATTTTGGCCCTGAATTTCTGCCCAGGACTGGGGACTATGCATTTTTACAAATGTGCAGCCAACTCCTTTTTCTCATGAATGTGATATATTTCTTCCTCCATGGCTGATGCAAAAGAAGAAACGTTGGAACTGTTGAGGATTCCCTGCGGTATGGTTCTTAAGCAAGTAGAAGACATATGTAAAATGTTCTATTGAAAAGGGCACTGAACTAAGGAGATGCAGATATTAGTTGAAAATGATAATAACTAATATATGGCTTCAGACAAGGAACCAGTCTTATTTAGGCTTCTGTTCCTTTATAGCAGGAAAGCATCTGAGTAGGAGGTCTCTAATGTCACTGCTAGCTCTAGGTCTGTAGGATTTGGTGATGAGCAGTAACCTCAGAGAAGATTTTAAGTGCAAGAGATGGCCGGTTGCAGCTGGGTCACTGACAATCTCCACGTGGTAAGTTCACACTCATTACTAATGAGACTCTTATATTGATAATTCACAGCTCCCTCAGCTTCATACCCTATATCCACTCCCTCGTCAGATTCCCAAAACGCATTTGGATTCAGCAATATCAGTAGGTAAAGCAACAGCCCCCCAAACAACAACACACCCACAGATAGTCTGAGCTTGCAGACCAAAACTTTTCTTGGAATTTTTCAAGACATAGTCTCAGCTAAACCAACTTCCTAAACAATAGAGTAGGTGGCAAGTGTTAACACTTCATGTTTTCCCAAAAGTGAGTAGAGAAAAAGAAATGTAATCTGTTCTTTCACTCAATTTATGAGGCTTTGACAATACTGGGTTATGGATAAAGCTATGGTTTCGGGATTCTGCTTTAAGAGAATACCCCTTTTTCCTTCCCACCACTAGATTATCTACGTTTTAGACAGCACCAAAGGTATCTTTTCCAACACTAGAGGGCAGCCCTTAAAATCTGCAGTTAAGCCACAGTAGGCCAAAGCAAGCCTATAGGATCACACATGGGTTAGCCAACTCAATCACAAACATTCCCCTAATTTCCAGCAAGGAAACCTACTGTCTCTCTAATGCACTAGTATCATTCCCCTGGGGCAAGGTCTCATTTCTCTGGGTGTCTTAGTCATAGAAATATACCTTTTGGTAAATACAAATGTAGGATAAATTTTTCAGTCAAAAACAATTCGGAGTGATTTGTTTAAAAGAGAAGGAGTGAGAAATCACTTTCTCCATATTTATTTTCCCAAAGTTTCTCACCTTTTTGCAGAATGAGATTCCAGCTTTGAGAGATATTAAGAAACCAGTAACCACGGGACCCGTTGCCTGGAAACAGCCTGATTACAACCAACTCACTCAGCTACAAGGAAATTCTACCTGATCCTTTAGGACCATTTGTCAAGCCTTATTATGATGATAAAGAAAATTTATACTTTCCTGAAGCCTTCAAAAATTATTGCTATGAAACTCTGCAAAATCTAGGAATCTGCTTTGGGGAAAAAATGGGAAATTAACATGACAAAACAGTGTCAAAAACTGACAGCCTAGACAAAATAAAGAAAAATTAGTTCAGGACCATGCACAGAATTCAGAAATCAAAAATCCAAATCCAATGCTGAAGAAATAATGTCTGGGAATTGTACTGTCTGCCAGGGGGGTTAGAAGTCAAGGCAGTGAGAAAGTCACTAATGAAGGTCATTTGTATTCTGCAGCAGTGTGGCTTAACTTGTACTTCCTTGTGTCTCCAATGCGGAACTTTCAATCAGATGCTGCCATTAACAGCTGCTTTGAAAGATACACCCATTGGGTCTGTTGTGCCCTGACAGGTGCACAACATTTGTCAGGACAACAGCATTATATAAACATTGCAGACGTTTAGCAAAATCTAAGAATGTCTATACAATTTTTAAAAATCATTAATAATCAGTCTCAGAAAATAAGACCTAGTTTTTATTTTAGAGAAAGAATTTTTTACAACTATATGATTGTGTATATATATGTCTGCATGTATGTGCATATATACATATGTGTGTGTAGACATATTTTTTTTTCCTTTTAAGCATAGCGTAAGTTACAAAGATGCATCAGTAAATCCTGGCTCCACTAAAGGAATTTTCTTGCTATTGATCCACTCAGTTACTTTAGACTTGGGTACATCTCACAGGGCAGCTCAGATATGGGCTGGGACTCCTCTTAATATGGGCTTTGCCATTGCTTGGATTCATGATTAATTTTTAGACACATCTATTACATTCTGGCTGGTGATTAGAGATGCATACTTCAGTGAAACTCAACTATCATTGTTTTGAATTAATTTTTTTAATCTCAGTTATAGGAAATGAATTCTGTCTATTCTTGAACTGTAGGTAAATGCTCAATACTCTAGACCTGCAGAGATTTGTGGAGAGTGAAGTTTCCAGCTTAAAACTGTCTAATGTGCTAATGGAAGTAAACCATGTTTACTTTGAAAGGACTATTTCTCAATCCTTCAAGTATTCCATGCACATCCACAATATTCTCAAATATGGCACCAGAATAAAATAAGGCCTTCTAGATCCTAGCTTTCAAGGAACATGTCTTAATTACATTTGAATTGTTGGTACTTACTTCAGTCCTAGCATATGGTGGACACTCATGAAATCTCTGAACTGAACCAGGCACGAGCATCATCAAAGTAACTGACAATGCAATTTTAGAGCTGACTGCGATAGGCATGGGGAAAAATGGCTACAGATTGCTCTAAAGAGATGGAAGGATGGATGAGTTCCATTATTTTGGAAGGACGATAGGAGATTACATGGGAAAACCAAGAAAATCACCAAAAGAAACTTTCTGACGATCTTTAGTTTCCACCTCCACTCCCTATGCCATTCACCTTGTTATTGTCAAAATTATTCTCGCAAAGCGCAAAATCCCAATATTACTCAATGGCTTAAGAACTTATGAGGCACGTGGGTGGCTCAGTTAGTTGAGCATCTGACTCTTGTTTTGGCTCAGATCACAATCTCAGGATCGTGAGATCGAACCCCTCATTGGGCTCTGTGCTGGGTGTGGAGCCTGCTTAAGATTCTCTCTCTCCTTCTGCCCCTCCTCTCTGTCTCTCTCTATAAAGAACTTATAATAAAGTAATGAATGAATGAATAAAATACCTTTATCTTCAAGAAACTTACAGTTTGGTTGCCTAGATGGAAATACATGATTTTTAAAAAAATATATGAGTTGAGAGAAAAGTTCATTGTGAGCTGAACTGTCAGTAGAAGCTGCCAAGAGAAGGGGGGGATTGAACCAGGTCTGTTTATTTGAATAAATAAAGGTGCAGAATTAGGCTATTTCCAGTTAAGCAAGAAATATAAGCAAACACATACAGATGAAAGCGTGAATAGTATTATCAGGAAATAAATGAAGATAAATTTGAAGATAGATTGTTGATAAAAATAAGAGTTTTGGGTAGTAGGAGGCGTTTTCATGAAGAAAGTATTTAGAAGGATGCTAGGAGTTTGCAGGGATACTTAATAATGGGTTATTTGTAGAATGCCCTGTGTTTGGGGTGAACCTGAGGACATTTGTTCATTCATTCATTTGATAAGTACTTTCTTTTTTTTTTTTTTAAAGATTTTATTTTTGTGAGAGAAAGAGAGAAAGAGAGAGTGAGCACAAGCAGAGGGGAGGTGCAGAGGGAGAAGGAGGCTCCCAGCTGAGCAGGGAACTAGATGTAGTACTCGATCTCAGCACCCTGGGATCATGACCTGAGCTGAAGGCAGATTCTTAACCGATTGAGCCACCCAGGTGCCCTAGTAAGTATTTTCTGAGTACCCAGTAAGTCCTAGCCACTGGAGATAATGCAGTAAACAGAGAGAATCCCTGCCCTGATAAAATTTATATTGGAGGGGACAGGCACAGATGAAAACAGAATAAATAAGTGGACAATAAGACGTCAGGTAGTAATAACTGCTAAAGCAGGGTAAGGGTCTTAGAGAATGGGAGAGTGTATTTTAAAATATTAAAATTTCACAACCCCCCCAAACTATCTAGCCCAGATATGAGCATATAATAGACAATAAAGAAATACTAGCTGACCGGGGTACCGCCTGCTAAGAGTCCTGGAGCACAAACTTTCTCCAAATCAATCTACAGACAATGAATCAAAATTCCTTATTGTTCTTGCCTAAAGCACAGATGTGTGGGTCCAACCTAACTCAACCTAAAAGGTGAGGGTTTCTAAAACAGGCTCCCTCAGGATTTAAAGTGGAAGGCATCAGGGCACCTGGGTGGCTCAGTTGCTTAAGCGTCCAGCTCTAGATTGAGGTTCAGGTTATGATCTCAGGGTCGGGGAGCTGGGCTCCTAGTGCAGCAGAGAGTCTGCTTGAGATTCTCTCCCTCTCCCTTTGCACCTCCCCCCCACTCTCTCTCTCTCTCTAAAATAAATAATTTAAAAAATAAACTGGAATGCATCGTAGGACTTTCAGTGCTCTTTCCACATTATCTAGGGCAAGCTGCTGATAATGAGCAAGAAGTATTCGTACAATATTTGTCACGTAATGTGCCTACCATGGTGCCAGGAACTGTAAAGACTAATAAAAGCTGCTCATGATATTGACTTCCTTATTTAAAAAAGTCAAATATAAAAGCATAAACTTAAAAGTCAGAAAAATATCAGGAGTAATGACATTAAAATGAGCTCGGCTTTGTAGAGCATTTACAAAGAAGTTCAGAGGCTCCTGTGATATATATAACTTCCCAAAAAAGGAAGGCCACCTAGAAATGCTGTCTTGACACTTTGTGCTCTTCAAACCCTATCAGAGCAAGACATAAGAGTGTGATTTTCCACTTACAATGCCTAACTTGTCCTGACCCATCCTCGATCATTGGTTGAGTTTCCCATATCTCAAATGCCATCCCTTAAATACAGGTTGATACCCACACAGTGAAAACTTCCTTGGTACAAAAGTAGCTGGCCCACATAGGAAAGGACCAGTGTGAAGTAAAATGCATCTGCATTGTGGCCTCTCTGTCAGGTAGGGCAGGAGGAGGCTAAACTCAGTGTCCTATAAACAGGGACAAAAGGGGAGCCTTGTCCTCATCCTGCCAAATAAAGGGCAGTCCAGTTACTTGACAACATGAGAACAACACTTTCTTTTTGTGCTCTGTCCTTGCCAAAAATTTATTGGTGAAAAGTTTATTAAATCTCAGTAACAAGCTGTGGTACAACTACTTCACCTACTCTACTTCCTTTACCCATATAAGAGTATTTTTTATTTCTATATTATAGCAATTTGAATTCTATAATATTTCAATCCTTGTCACCATTATGATTAGCACCATCTCTTAATCCACACTCTCTACTCCATGGAAAAACCCTCTCTCCTTCTTATTCTATTTATTCAACTCCTTCAACTTTAGTCCAAAGGATCTCTCTTCAGATCTTATATTTTGCTTTGTACTTTAATTTGTAGCTCTTAACATATTATTATTTTCCAGTGAGACACAGGAAAGGTGTACGGAGTTAAATGTTTGCACAGGCAAACCTATATTCCTCTCCCTTTTCAGGGGAGGGAAATGGATAGAAACAGAAGCTGCCAGAGAGAAGGCCTGAAATAAATGACCTGCACCACCCATAGCTGAATTCCACCTCTTCTTCCAGAATGTTTCATAAGAGAGAATCAATAAAAGCTGAATCTGAAACGTTGGTGCAGTGTAGTAGCTAAGCTCAGTGAGCTCCCAAGCTAATCCTGTGTTCTCAGAAGCTGTAAGTGCAAATCCCTTCACCTTTGTTCAGGGGGATGAGCTCACTACATAAATTGGCCTGTTTTTTGACCTCAAATTCCAGGTGGGACAGGGTTGGGGGTGGCAGAAGCAATGAGAGGGAGGATTTCCAGGCCATTTGTTCTAAACCGAGGTACTTTGGCAGAAGGAAGGACAAGGTCGAGTTTCCATGGCCCTGAGCTGAGTCACACAGCTGGAGTCACACTCTGCTCAACACAAATGACTTTTGCTCACCCACAAGCAACACAGAGACTGAAAAAGAACACTGCCAAAGAACAAGCCAAGTGCCAGTGGCCGTTCTCATTATCTAGGCTACCTAGTAAGGTAACCCCATACAATCTGCCTACTAAATTAACTTTCATATCAGTTTATGCCTTTTTCCCTATGGCTATTGATTAATATATTCAATTAAAAGACAATAAAGACCGAAGTCATTATAAATGCTATGAGGGTCACTATGTTTACTTACACAGAATTTTTAAAAAAATCATGTCATATTTATTCCTTTTAATGATTCTGTTGCCTTACAGAAAAATACTCACTGAAATATTAAAATTTCATCATCCCCCAAAAAGCATCTATTGAAAAGAGAGAGGCAGAGAGAGATTAAGTTTACTAAAAAGCTCCTAAATATCTGCACTTAAGCAACTCAAGTAAATAGTTGGAAGCATAAAATTAAACACATTTTAGATGGGTTGCTTTGAGGACTTTTTTTTTTTAAAGATTTTATTTATTTATTTGAGAGAGTGAGAATGAGAGAGAGAGCACATGAGAGGGGGAAAGGTCAGAGGGAGAAGCAGACTCCCTGCTGAGCAGGGAGCCCGATGCGGGACTCGATCCCGGGACTCCAGGATCACGACCTGAGTCAAAGGCAGTTGCTTAACTGACTGAGCTACTCAGGCGCTCCTGATTTGAGGACATTTAATACAGCTGAATAATATGCCTGTCATCTTATTTCAATTTCTTTAACCTTACAGAAGTCTCTGAAGTAGCACTAAATAATTATTATTGCATGCATGTCATACAAAAATGTGTATGTTTATTTTTAAGGCTATATTTTAGCTGATTGTGCATTTCTCTTGAAAGTAGTTTTTTATAAAAATAATGCTTATGCAATTTCTACAACATGTATGGCATATGTTACACAAAAATTAAATATCATGAAGGAAATTGTAATTACTTCAAAACGGTATATCAACTGATTAGAGCCATGCATTTAATAAGTATTTTGTAATTCCAGCTTTTATAAGAACCTTGGCTTGAAAAAACAGACCATTAAAGTGCATTGGAGTCCCGATGACTCAAGTCCTGGTTCCTCATGAAAGCATCCAGACAATTTGAATGTATCACTTGCTTCTCACCCATAAATAGTTTCTTACCATTTATGAAATCTTTGTTAGGATGGCAGTTATTATACAGCATATTTTTTCTCCCTATCTTTAATTGCCAATGAAATTTCTAAACTACCTTATTGCTATCTAAACTAAAACAAGCAAAAAAGCAAGCACCAAATAACAAACACAACTTGATTCATTTACTTATTCCTATTGATTACATATTTTTCTTCTCTTGCCTTGTCTTCACTATTCATATATAAATTCCTAAGTGCAAGAATGTTGCCTCCCTATCCCCTACCCCATCCCCAGCCTTAAGCAAAAATTAAATTAAATGTAAACAGACAATATAATTTGCCTCATTATAGCTCCAAGATGTTTTGATTTCCTGTGTGGTAAGAATGTTTCCATTTCTGCATTTCAATCTCCATCCAAGCCATCTGATAATATAGTCTATATAGTCATTTAATACAAGCATCCCAGATGAATAGGATTCTCAAACAGTGACAGAATAGTTCTTTATCCTGTGAGGCCCCAGAGGACAACCAAAATCTCAGCAATATTGTATTTTCTTTGCTTCTGTGCCATCCTAACAATTTTTTCTCCTCTGAGATAATCTCATCTTTTCCTTGGATTTGTGTTTCTCAACCACCTAATGAATTTAGATTCTATTTAGATTTCTTCTAACTCTTCTGTTCTATTGTGATCTGAAAAACGACTACTTTATTGTTAGTAATCACATGTTAGAGTTGTTGTCATTCCATTAACATATGCTTTGAGAATTCCTAAATTCCCATATTTGGGACTTTGAGAATAACTAACAAAACTATAAAGACTAACTATTTATTGAGCTTTGCCTTTGAATATACAAGGTCTGATACATTAGTGGACGCTGTCAGAGTTCTGCCCAGGTAGTCACTACCAACTACAGAGCGAAGACAATCCAAGTTATCATTTAATGAATAAGTTGAAAGGAAAATCAGAATGTTTTTCATTCACTGAAAACAAAACAGTATTTATAGGCTTGTACTTTTGTCTCAACTCAAACATTTTGGTGTCTTTGTAATCTCTTGTTCAAATCTTCCATGAAAACATCCCCAAGTTCACTCAGGGTGATTCTTTTCTGTTGGAATGGGAATCATCTCTAAACCCGCATTTATGTATCATTTAATTGGGTGTGGTATGGTTGTTGGCACTGTAATAGAAAAACTTCACAGTCTCTGACCTCTAGATGCTTGAAATCAAAGATAAAGTAAATATACCAAAATATTACTGTAGAGTTACTGCATAATGGGCCATTTAAAATGATACTATGAACAAATTGACTGACATTTTGACAGTACTGAGAACAACATATGTCCCTTCACATTTTAGCTTCTGGTGGATCATTAGGCACAAGTCTGAATAATTCCAAGAAAAACTTATAAACAAAAATTTGATATAAAAATTGGATATAAAATATCAAGATCAAGACTTAAAAACATATTTTAGAGAATGACTTATTTTACAAAATTATCTCAACCACACATTTCAAATAGCATATTTTTCTGCTGGATTTAAGTGGATTAAAATATGTTATCATTTTAACAGAAATTTTTTTAGAATTTATTTATTCTTTTATTATGTTCAGTTAGCCAGCATATAGTACATCATTAGTTTTTGATGTAGTGTTCAGAGATTCATTAGTTGTGTATAACACCCAGGGCTCATCACAACAGGTGCCCTCCTTAATTTGATATGGGTTCAGGATTTGTTAGTAATGCCAAGAATGGAGAAAGGGAGGAATTTTTATGCTAATCTCTGATTCATTGTTTTAGACCATTCATGATTTTTAAAGTGCTGTATCAAGCTTTTGAGCCACCAGTGGGAACTTCTCCATTTGACTAAACATTCCTGCATATCAATGATTGGACAGAAACACTTTTTACCAAACCCAACACGCAAACACACACACAGGTAAATACTCATGCCAACAGAAATTTCATTTAAAACAATAAGAAAATTCAAGTGAAGCTCGTATTTCATTAGTAGGAAGCCACATCAGCAAGTCCCCAGGCCACTTGCAGTTATGACCCCTGCACACATTTTCCTCTGAAACTGTAGTCCTGCCACGTTAGAGTGTCAGAATCCAATATTCTTCAGCCCCCAGCGCCAGTGACCACCAATCCTACTTCCATGCAAGGAAACGGGACACAAGCTAATGCTAAGGTCTTAAAGCACATAAATCTTCAATTGCACTATAGTTAAGTGACCATTTATTTCTTCTTGTATCTGCCTAAGAAAATCTGCCAATTTTCTCCCATGAGAATTGGCTTTCACCATTAGGAGGTCATCTGCATGCTTGCAGACAAAGGTAACCATTTCAAACAACGCACATATTCTCTTATGATGAATATTTACTTTCTAAATACAGGGAGTAAAGATCCAGCTATTCTTATTGGATTATATATTGCTAAAATAACTGGAAAGCCCCCAAGAGGTAAAATACCTTTTTGTAATATTACTTCTAACTTCTTTTAGCAAATGGGATATGTGTCTTAAATGGATTAAAGAAAATCAAGCAAAAATACTTATGGTATACAAATTTTCATGGTCAATTGCCTAAAAGCAAACATTTTGAGATTAGTTTACTATGAACGTACCAGGTTAGTAAGGGAACCTTTTGCAAGACAGAACTTTGATTTGGGAAAGCTTTACAGATTGGTAGCCAAGTTCCTGATAACATTTAACAAGCAGGATTGCTCTGAGGCCCAGTCCACGTTGACTACCACTGGTTACTTTGCTACTGTAAAGCTTCTGTGAGCTATTTTGGAAGGCAAGTACTGTAGAACAAAAGCATTCCAATCTGTATCTGGTTGTCTGGCATTACATGAACATCAGAAGAATATTTTAAAGGAAAAAATGTCAAATATTTGACATTCTTACTAAGGAAAATACAAAAGAAAACATTGCATAGTATCTAAATATCTGAAAAGGCTATGTTCTAACCGATATAAATCCTCAAGGGTCAGAAAAGCAGCCTGATGAAATAAAGAAAATATAGTGGCCTGAGAATTAGGTCTGGGAGAGGTCAAACACATTCTGAGTCTAGTGTCTCTAGTTGTTAAAAAGGGGTAATAAAGTTGCTCTACGGACCTCTGGTTTACTACAAGGATAAAAGCCTGAATGTGAAAATGCTTTAAAATGTAGACAATTTAACACAAATATTAGATAATACTATCATCTTCATTTTTCCGACAATCTTGCAGCAGGTCTCTGAGCAGGACTTAGGTACTGTGTCATTAATAACATAAGTGGAGAGGAGACAGTAGTTTTTAGTCATCTCATTTTTTTTTTTTTTTTACACCTGATGAGCTTCTGAAATACAATCAGTCACCAAACTCCTCAGACACATTTAGCTGCATCAGAAGCAGGTGCTGCTGACAATCATGTCTGATTCCACGGGGACCGAAGGTGTAAAAACAATGAATCATTACAGGTGCGTCTGCCTCTCTTCATTCAAAGGACAAAATGAAAAGAAAATGAAATTCACCAAGCCCAATATTTTTTAAAATAAAAAGAAAAGAGATCAACTAGGAAAGACTCTTCCCTCTAATTTGTAAAAGCAGAATTCAGTTATAATTTAGTAATTGTTTTTTAATAGTCTGCAACTGTGCTAAGGTGTTGTCCTAGATTATGAGTTCTGCCTAATTTCAAGAAACACATGGCTTGATAATAGAATATGGGGCATAATAATGGCACACAACTAATTCTATTTTCAGGTAGAACCTTGGTAAGACAAGAGATAAATACCAAAGGCTGCTGGAATTAACAAAAGAAAGGCGGCAAGATATTTTGAAAGGTCTAAATAAAAGCAATAAAAAAGATGGCATTTGAAATAACTAAATGATTCCAGGGATCTTAGCAGGAGAAGTATCAGCGAAGACAAAAACTTGAAAGAGGGATATACTCAACATTGAGAAGTCCAAAGTGTTTCAAGAACATCCCGCCACAGATTCCCTACCTGTTACATTTGCACATATTTGTGTAAAGTGCTCATGTTCATTAATGACAACAGGTGACATGGATAACATAAATTGAAAAAAATAAAGTCCTTTTAAACTGGCAAACAGTATATAGAGTCCCTATAGATTAAAAATGTTAACATTTTATTTTGCATGCAATACATGGTTTTAGAAATTTAAAAAAAAATGCAAGTACACAGGGTGAAGATCACATATAATCCTACCACCCATAGCTGTGTACACTGTGATGTATGTCCTTCAAGATTACATCTGAAGGTCTAATGCACAGCATAGTGATTAACAACATTATAAACAAAGTTTCCAAGAGTCTAGATCTTAATTGTTTTCAACACAAAATGATAATTATGAGACATGACAGAGGTGTTAACTAATGTTACAGTGGCTGTCATATTGCAATTTATAAATGTGTCAAATCAACACAGCGTACGCTTGAAACTAATATGATATTCTATGTCAATTATATCAGAATAAAAAGAAGATACATTAAAATTTTATGGTGAAAAATATTGTCTTTAAATGCATATAAAATTTATAACAAAAAATATAAACATTATATACATATTGCTCTGTAATGTGCTGTTTTCATACCACTATAGCTGAATATACACAGCATTAAACACTCTCTGGCTCCCTGGTACACTATTATGTGGGTTGTCCATTAGTTTATTTTATTAGTTTTTATTATTACATAATCAGGTTACTCTTATTTCTTGTGTGAATAACAACGCCATGATCATCTTTTTAGATAAATCATTATGTAAACCTCTGATTACTTATTTAACTAATTTTAAAATTACAATAACCAGGCTGTTTGAAAACTGCCCTCCAAAAGAATTATTCTAATTTTCATACCATCATCGAGGGTTAGCCTTGCTCTATTTATATTTTCTTAAATGTTGGATATCTGAATTTTAAAGACTTTTCCTATTCCCATTCAATATCAGTATTCAATAAAATAACATTTATTTTCTTAATTTTTGTTTGGGGTTTTTGTTGAATATAGAGTTGAACATTTTACAATGCATTAATTGTGTGTGTGTGATACGACTCATCTTCCACTGAATGTAGTAAGTCCACTTTGGATGTTTTTTCATCTTTAATTTTCCTGTGACCATTTTGTGGGTTTCTTCTGCTTCACCACTTGTAATATCCAGCTCATATTACCCTTGGAAATATGCTTGGATTCAGGATTTTATGCATACTTAGTGTCAAAGGCTGTCAAGGCCCTGAGATTTTACCCAACTTGAAAGCTAACACGTTAACCTGTTTTAGTTTCATAAATGCTGGTAGAAGACTATAGAGTCCTAGATCGGAGATGAAGAACAGTTCATTACTTGCAGCAAAAACAGTAGCCAGGGTATCCGTATTTTTGTGCTGGTTCTGTGATCCCCATTTTCCATAGAGGAATGCAAAGAATGCTAGATGGCACCCACACATGCAGTAGGTTATGTTCAAGGAGGGGAACTCTGAGCTTAGTAAGCACCAATCATTTATAATGGGCAGTAAACATGCCTGCCTTTTGCTCCAAAGCAAAATACTATCTTTATCATACCGGACAATATATGTGCATGGAGGGAAACCCATAGATATAATCTATGTTCCAAGAACATTCATGACAAAACATTCTTGAAATGATAGTCTGGGGAAAAAAAAGGCAGTCAGTATCTTGCTATGCAAGAGATACAGAAGTGCAAAGGATTTATGGAAAACTGTCTCCAAACACTTTTTCCTGAATATGCAGAAAGAGAATAAAAATTTTTGCAGCAGAAGGAAGGAGAGTGAATCAGGGGCATTCAGCATTCAACTTTGTTCCTGACTTAGCCCTAACTGTGTACCATCACAACAATAATGCATCAACATAAAGAAAATAAATGAGGGGTAGGTCCTGGTTAAACTGATTTCTGACAACTGGACTTTGCAAAAAGGTTAAAGAGACAGTGAATTTTTACTTTATAAAACAATTCTCTATAGAGAAACTCTGTAGGTTTCTTTAAATGTTAAGTACTCCTAACATGATTAGAAGACAAATTAATCTAAAATTCTTTATACATTTTTTGGCATATTAGTTAAGAGGATGTGCTAAGGACCAGACTACCTCAGTTCAAATCTGGCTCATTGTACTTGATTAAGTTACTTGGTTAAGTTCCTTCCGCTGTAAAAATGGGTTACTGATGGATATTAACTTCATTCTCATAGAGCTGGTGAAATGCTTGCCTGAATTAAGGGATATATATATATATATATATTGCTTTTGACAGTGTCTGATACCTAGGAAATACTCAGTAATGTTGGTCACCATTATTCTATTATTACTACCTAAAATGAGGTCATTAAGTAGATATATTCTCTTCTGCTCTTTGTTCCCTCTGTACAATTAACTAAAAAACATCTTCTTTTCTTGATTTGGAGGGTAGTTGCTAAATAAGCTTTATAAAACTAACTCCAATAAGAAATTGGTTCCACTCATATCATGGGCTATTTCTAAAATTGAAAGAAGAAAAATATTAAGAAAAGGATGCTGAGTTCCTTTAGGTTGGTTGTACTGTCTAAGAGAACTTCTTTTATTTCTACACTTTTGTGTATGATGCTAACAAAGAGCCAAAAACATTAACAAAAATTAACTTGTAGAGTTTATAAAGCTCTATAACAACTATTCAGATATACGTAACAACCTTGGAAGCACAGGAAAAGAGTACTAAAATGTTCCTGGGGGTACAGAAGGCTCTGTGGTCCTCCTCTCCAGTATTTAATCATTATTCCTCCCTGAGTAATAGTTGGTTCTTTTAAATCTGATACCAGTCACTCTGGCCCTTTTCTGAAGACTCTGAAGTAGAGGGAAAAGGCTATAGTTGAAGAAGAGGTGGTGAACAAAGAGAGGAACTAACTAATAAATAATGGCCATTGAAAAGGCAAAGCCGCTGAATAATTATGAGGGGGAAAAACAGTAATTTGCACAAACTAACGTAAACATTTGTGAAAGTTCTATCCTGTTTCTGAGACTTGTGTTTTAGAGATGTGGAAGGGATTTGCTTCCCCTCCACAATCACCCTATTCTATTATTCTATTATTATTGTCATGCCCATTTTACAGATGGAGAAACTGAATTATGGAGAAATTTTCTGATTTGCTCAAGATCATGCAGGTAGTAAACAATGGATCCAGGACTTGAATCCTGATATTATTTTTTTTCATTATATTATACTGCCTCTGCCGACCCTGAATTCCAGCCAAGTGTGCTTATTCCCCTAAAGCCTACATCACAAACCACTGACATAATTCTCAGCCAACCCAACTATCAAATAAAGAATAGTCTCTTCTCCTGGTTCTCAGCCAGCATAGGGATGCTGTTAAATCCTTCTGTTAATTTTGGCACCTACTGGGGATTTCTTAAGCTCTCAGTCTATGATTTTTTTAAACTATTCAGCTGTACTCCTGGCTAAGCCCATATCCTAGGAGAATTAAACAAAATCAGAGATCAGTCTGTTCTTTTTATTTTGTCCTGGACACTCTGATTCTCGGACTCCTCCAGATCAATCACAGGTGCAGCTACAAATCTATGGGGAAAAGGGATGTCACAAGTTCTATTTGAACATTCCCTGCCTTCTTTTCCACACTGTAACCACTATTCACAGTGAGCTGTTACTTAGAACATTTTTCTCTCTAATACATTAGCTACATAAATCACTTCATAATATACATAATAGTTTATTGTTCTTCACACATAACCATGGTACTTCTTTCCAAGGGTAGGAATAACTTATGCTGAACCACCAGTCTCCCAAAGACATATTCATATCTCTTCACTTGGCTTATCCTTTGACAGGAATTATAGGACTAAGTAGCTATTGTTTGTGGACAGTATATCTATTATCACCTATTCATACAGGAAAGCAAGCCGGTAGTAAACCTATTCTGTTCCTTGTTCTTAACTCTGCATCCACCATTTGCCCTGCCCCATATTTAAAGATTTCTTTCCACTTTCTCAAAGGTACATGTAACAGATATTCAAAGCTTCACACAGTCAGGTCGAGCAGGTCTCCTGCTGAGATATCAAATCTGGCAAAATCCTAGAAAATGACATCTAGGTAATACTGTGGAAGTAGCGTTAGTCAAGCATTTGTGTATATGTATCAGAGAGACAGAGAGTGTATGTTGGGGAGAGGGAATGTGTGTGTGTGTGTGTGTGTGTGTGTGTGTGTGTGTGTGTGTGTGTGTGTGTTTGTCAGTGTGGGGGGAGGGAAAGAAAGATTGGCTAATCAGATTGATCTATTGAAGGTTTCTTCAACAAATATATTATTTGTAAATATACAGTTTATCAGGCATTGTGCTAAGTAATGAGTCACAAATAGACCCTGACAGTGAAGAAATTAACTCTTTGTTACATTTTAGTCAAAAAGTCAGATGCAGAAACAAATGCTTTTACTATCCCATCATAAATACTAAGATACAAATGAGCATGGGCTCCTTTGGGAGCAGAGAGAAGGGTTACTTGATTTCTGGATTTCTGGGGGCAAAAGTTTCTTGAAGGAGACGGTAGTGGATATTATGTATGCATAGGAGTTATCCTGGAGAAGAAGAATGTGGAAACAGTTCCAGGTAGAGAAAACTGAGGCATGGAAAAGCATGATGAGTATGAAAAAGCACAGCAATTTATAATCACTAAGATTTAAAGCATGGGGCAAGTAGTGGTAGGGGATAAGGCTTGAGATAGGTTATGATAAAGAGATCATGGAAGACCATGTATGTTACCACAAAGCTTGAAATTTAACCTGTAGGTATCATCAAAAGGCTTTAGGGTTGAGTGTGGCAAAATAATATTTGTTTTTAGGTAGGCTTGTGAAGGATGGAATGGAGTTAAGGTCATACGCAGGGAACACATTAGGGGGTTAATGATATAGGGTCCAAAAGACATGATGAGGGCCTTGGCAAGGGCTATAGTAGTGAGAACAGGAGGGCCCATCATGGGGACACTATATATATTGAGATCCTCTCTCCTGGGACACATGAAAGAGACACCTATCAGAGGGTGTTTAAGACCAAATCCTGTGCCTCACAAATTCATATGCTTAAGTCTTAACCTCTGATGTGACTATAGTTGGAGATAGAGTCTTTATAAAGAGGTAATTAAGTTTAAATGAGGTCATAAGGTGTGGGGAGAGTAATTGAACACACAGGTGTTCTTATAAGAAGAGGAAATAGCATCAAAGAGCCCACTATCCCCCCCCCATTTCCCCCTCTTCCTCTCCCTCTTCCTCCCTCTGCACACACACAGAGGAAATGAGCACACAGCAAGAAGGCAGCTGTCTTTGAGTCAGAGAAAGAAGTCTCAACAGAAACTAACCCTGACGGGCACCTTGATCTTGGACTTCTTGATCTTGGACCTCCTGCCTCCAGAACTGGGATAAAAATCAATTCTGTTGTTTAAGGCACCCAGTCTGTGGTATTTTTTTATGGTAGCCAGAGCAGACTAATGCAAAGCATTTTGTTGGAAGATGTGAAAACTAAAAAAAAAAAGGCAGGGAGAAGACAGTAAGAAAAAGTAGTGAGGTAAACAAAGTCCTGAACAAGCAGAAACGTTGAGGCAGAAAGGCTAGTAGAGTAGGGAAAGCTTTCATTCGTTAGCTTCAAAGCATGAAACAGAGTAGCCCCAAGAGTTTCTTGTACAAGGGAGTTCTAGCACAAAGAGTGATGGACATTTGTTTCAGAAGAGACTATTCTAGAGTTGTGATTGGATCTTTCTTTTACGACTTGATTCCCTGTGTGGTGAAACAGCTATGCCCCTGCCTTTCTCCGGAGTCAGTCGGAGCAGGCCCTTGCACTCGCCCTCCCAGACTGCCAAATAAAGAGTAGGAGGAAGAGTTCACATCAGGATGAGCAGAACGGAAACAGTGACTACATACTGACTCAAGAAGTCTTGGGATGTGATGTTAGTAATACAAAGATTTTGTAAAAAATACAAACGTTTCATTTTAGCAACCCTGTTTATAATATTTAAAAAAAACATGTATGCACATAATGAGAGCCTCTATGCAACACAGAAAGTGTGGCATGCGGGTGGCTCTCAATGAAGGAGGCCTCTTTAAAACTGACACCACAAAATCTGTGTTTATTCACCTCTATAACAAACTGGCTCAGTTTAAATGCCAGGCTATAAAAGGCTTCATCCACATTCTCAATACCTACCGATTTTGAGAAAAGAAATGAAGGAAAGCTCTGAGCGTACTTTTTTTTCAGCACCTGCCAACATGGTGCCTGGGTTTTCAGACAGAATTTCATAAATGGAACAAATGAAGAATAATGATCTTCCCTTTACCTCTGTGCCATTATAGCCCCATCAAGCTGAAGACAAGTAAGATTATAGGATTTAGACAGTCCTTGTAGAGGAATTGGCAACTAGATTATTCTTCTGCCTGCTTAAAAAGTTTCCGTATTGATCTGAGGCATATCTCTCTGTGTGTGTGTGTGTGTGTGTGTGTGTGCGCGCGCACGCTTGTGTCTGTGTGAAACAGAGAGAGAGAATTTCTGTGGCAGATTCTCTCCTTTTGTCTTCCACATTAACACATTCCACCTGTGCTTTTAACATCCAGATGCTATCATATTTTAATTATACTGATTAATGTCTATGTAAGAATTACAAATTATGGTAAACCAACCTTCCCTCAAATTAGGGAAGTCAATCTGCTTAAAGGCAGAACAGTGAAATAGGACACCAGGCTAAAATCATAGAAGAGATGGAAATGTCTTCATTTGTTTTTGTTTGTGTGCTTTTAATTAAAGGTGACAGAATGGCCTTCACTGCCAGGGCAGCAAGCGTGATGTGCAAAGATGCATGTGTTTACAGCTGTAGGTAGTGTTGCTGTTTTAACATTATTATCCTCACCATTGGGAAAACATCTGTGGAAAATAAGAAAAGAGGGGGAGTTATCTTAATAAAAATGAGAAGAGATGTCAAAAGAAATGTTGCTGTCTCCATCTTTGGAGAGCTTTATGAAGAGAATCATCATGTATTTCCATCATTTTGACCAGATATTCCAATAATACTCTGAAATATCTCTTAGCGTATTCAAGTATCTCTCCTGTGGATTTCTGGTACATTTCTTTAGGAAAACACAAAGTAAGAAAACAAAAAACCTCTACCCTAATTTACCAAGTAATTTAAAGTAAAATCATTTTCTTCCTGACCATACCATGATTTAATCGTTTTCCCTGAGTAAGGGCATTTGTGAAGCGGAGGATGAGGAGTGCCTTTGGCACTGGTGATCTGCCCCAAGGCATTTTGAGTCCATGATTCTCAGTTCTGTCATCTAAGAATGGAGATCTTGCCACTTCTCAGGGACGTCACGGGATTAAATGACATAATGCAGATGAAAGTGCCTTGGATATTTCTACAAACTGAGTTTGTAGAGATAAAGATCCCAAAATGTTTTGTGCTCCAAAATACGAGGAAGTAAATATTGCTTTTTCATTCAGGTGTTTTATCTTATATGCATCATTGCCTTTCCCACTCTTTACACACTATTTGCCAAGAGCTTTCCGTTTAAAGTGCATCAATGTCATATAACAATTCCACACAAAACATGTTCATACGAGTCTGATGCTAGTGGATCAGGACAAGGTCATCAGTTTTGGGTAACTTATATCACAGGCTCTTGTTTCCAAGATATTTGCTACTGACAAAGTGTGTATGAGTGTGTGTGTATGTGGTAGGGGGAGAGAGAGAGCACAAGCGCACAAAGACAAGGACACACACCTTTTGACAATAGCTCCTCAAATCCAACTCTGAGAATAAGATAGAAATTTCAGCCTAACAGTGATGGTACACATGGTAGTTTCCATTGTGTGGCTCATATGCATCCTATCTATAAGGAGACTACAATGTACAAGGATAAAATAGACAAGTAAACTCAGCAATTACCACATAAGCACTGTAATAAAGGTAATTAAAGGCTTGGGTGGTCATGGAAACTTTTTCAACAAAGGTGTTACATAAAAGATAACTCCTTGATGGATAATAG
Organism: Phoca vitulina; assembly: GCF_004348235.1. Classification (NCBI taxonomy): domain Eukaryota; kingdom Metazoa; phylum Chordata; class Mammalia; order Carnivora; family Phocidae; genus Phoca; species Phoca vitulina. The sequence goes on along the minus strand of NW_022589715.1, from coordinate 42,961,562 downwards.
GGAGACAGAAAGGTGTAGGGAGTGGAGAAGTATAAATTCAAGGGTGGGGAATGGGATGGAGGAGAAAAAGAACATTACAGGCAAAGGGACAGCTTCTGTAAGGTCTGTGGGTTAAAATTGTTTTTTTTTTTTTTTTATTTCATTATTCCAGAATGGCTGAAGTTTTAAATCATAATTTTACATCTTTTATACATTTTCACATTTTCATACATAAACACAGATAGACACATCTTTCTATACCTAACTGCTTGGACCCAAAACCTGATTCCTGGCTTCCATCTCCTCCACATACAGGCATGAAAGGCAAATAAATACAACATGGCTGTGGCATCTAAAAAGGCTTCTTTCTATTAAATACAACCATGAAATGATAGGGTTTAACAAAGACTCATTGAAGTTTCATCTTGCAAGCACAGTGCAAGTTTAAATAGATTCCAGCTCCATTCAATCTCAGCTACAGGGCAATCACAACTGTAACTAACTCCTACGTCTTTCATCTATTGACAATGAAATTAAAATATTGCTTCATGCTACAGTAGGAAAGAATGATCTAAAATAAAATAAATAATCCCGAAGTTGAAATAAAACTGAAAATAACAGCAGTGCCTTTCTGAGACAGTGGGCGACAATGTTAATGAATGGAAGCTTTGCATACAAATAAACACATTGAATATGGGAAGAAGAAGGTAAACTATGGACAGCAGATAATTCAGAATCAAAGCCACAGCCAACCAGTTTAGGTAAAAAGAAGTAATTATTTTCTAAAAGAATTGGTACATAGGGAAAGTACTGAAGAAAACTACCATTCACCTGAGATACTAATTTACAGAATAGTTAAAGCAATCAAACTTCGACTTTACTACACGTGGTGAGATGAAGAAGGATCATTTTAGAACATTACATTTCCCCCGCTCCTAGTTTGGATGGACAGAAACATCCTGAGTCCTAGGTTTTCCAAATTATGTTCCTTAAAGAGAATGAATAGCTTTACAAGCCAAAGCAGGAATAAATCCTTCTTCAGCCCATTGTTATCTGCATCTCTGTTACTGGTAATCACATGCATCCTGGCCTCTTAAACTTACATAAACCTGGTCCTTTGGTATTTGCTGCCATGTTGACCTGGAAGCCCCCACCAAACAACTGGATTAACTGCTTTTAACTTTATTCACCCCTCATCATTCTCAGACAGAAACCAGGCCCACCTTGTCCCATGGCTTCCAAATTATGAAACACCGCCCATTCAGTTCTTACCCACTCTGTTTATCCTCTCTTGGGAATCTAATCTCAACCCAAAGAAACTTAGTGATATTTGGAATTGGAAGTGCTTTAATAACTCAGTAGAGATGATGATCTCTTACATCACTTGAAGTTTGTTTTTTAGTGGGCATTTCCTCTCTGGATTTGGATCCCCTAAACATCCCAATTCCTGGCCACTCATTCTCCTCTACATAAATAAAAATAAACCCAAAAACATTAGAGATATGTTATTTCAAGGAGTTAATACATTACCCACTATGAAAAATGACTTCATTGTTTCTTGAGAACAAAATCATAGAATAAAATACATATTGGTTCCTGATTTTTGAGCTTTCCTGTTTGGAGTAATTTCTCTAAAAATGATAAAACCTCAACAGATTAAAGAGAAAAACAGTAACTGAAACTCAATTTATGTTGCTACTTCTTTCAGTAGTAAATGCAACCAAAATGGGTTCAAACAAAAACAACTCTCAAAAGCAAGGCATCTACTAAGAGGAAAGCTTTGGAGAGCTAGATTCTGCAGTTCATAGCTAAATGGGTATGTAAATACTAACAGTGGAATCAGAAATTGGAGAAATTCCTTTGTGGGATAGAAACAGTCTAAACACTAGAGCAGATTCCAAACTTTTTGCTAGGAAAAATCCTAGCTTTGCCTGTACAGCTCTCTGCCATGCAGGAAAGATGTGGTCTTCCGTCCCAGGAAGAATAATGGCTAGGCTTCTCAACTCTCGTAACAGAATGTCAACAGCACCATCTGCTCATCTGGCTTCCAAAGGATGCATATGGATTCATCTTCTCGCCCAGATTCTCCTCTCGCTTTGGGGCTTTTCCTTCCGTTTGGTCCTCGGTGTGCACTCCTAAGTTTGCCAAATGCACACTGGAGGCCACCGAAGACTCTTTGCTGAAGAACAGCTCAGTGATGAATTGAACCCTTATCTATTCAGAAGGTTTTTGGAAAAAAAAAAAAAAATTCTATGCAGTATATTCAACCTGCACAACCCCAATTATACTCCTCAGACTGTGGTAATTTAGAAGTTATTTCAAAATTAAGACCTTTGTTAATAAATACTGTTTGCTCAAAAATTAGAACTATATGCTTTATACCAAATTGCAATTTCCATGTGTCTTTAGATCCGCTTGTATTAATTGAAACAGAAGGGTCAGGGTCTCATTTGTCATTCAGAACCACAAAGAAACCTCTAGAAGCAAACATTTCTGTTGTTGTTTCTGTTCCACATAGGTTTAAAATGTGCTCTGAAAACACAGTCCTGTCACAACTGAGACAGGGCATTATGAATAATTAAATGGGAGGTGCAGAAAGCACTAAAAACTAAAGAAACAGAAAAATTTCTCAAAGAATATATAAATTCCAGTCTCATTCAAAGTATAGTTCTTTGGAAGAACATTAGGTTCTCTACAACTAATTAGCTGTGTGATTTTGGGCAAGACATAATCTCTCTGGAGATATATGTAAAATTAGAATTATGTGTGAGAAAACTGAAGTTTGGAAGGATGGGAAGTAATTACAAAGTAAAGAAGTTGAACATAAATCTTGAACATGATCACTAACTGAGTGATAGAAGAAAAATAATTAAAAAAAAACTTTATCTTCAATCTTTGTTTAATATTCTATCTTTTTCACAAGATTCTCAGCCTGTGAGGCAAGGATCATGTCTATCTTGTTCACCATTTTATCTTCTATGCCTAGTACAGTGGAGATTAAAAACTGGAGGAATGACTAAGTGGGTTTTAACTATTCTATCTGGTATCATAATACCATGATGATTTTGTCTTTCAGTTCTTTGCTAATAAAATAGATACATTTGCATCCTCTCTAACATAAACATGAGAAAGGATGACATTGGTGATAGCTGAGTGTGCAAAGAGAGGTTAGGTCTTACCTGAGAAATAAATTTCTTGAAATACTATTAATAGAAAAATAGGTATGAACTCTTCAAATATAATGAGAGTAGAGACTTGTATCACAAAAATAGGGTCAATGGTTAGCTAAGAATCAAATGAAATAAAAATATATTTTATAAAGAGAACATTCCATTTAATGAACATAAATCACAAAATTAAAATTTCTCAACAATTCTAGATACAATACCAATTTTAAATAAGAAGAAATTAAAACATAAAAAAGTTAAATGACTTACCCAAAGTCACCTAAGCTGTAAGCAGGAAAACTGGTATTTGTGTCTTGCTACCATAGTTCAAATGTTGACCCTCTTTCTACTATACATCTCACATTAAATGAGAGTCTACCAACCACCAGATATTGAGCTGAGCTCTCCTTGGGTAGGAAGACAAATTAAACATTGGCATCAATTAATGAGAAATATTTCCCTCTACTAAGGGTAAAACGATAAAAATACATTCTAGGAAGTTGATGTGATTTTTATAGAGAAGAAATATCAATGCTTTTAGAGGTCTAACATCTATTTATAATAAAATAATAGTATAAAAACCAACAAAAATAAACTCCTTAAGATTAATGCTTGATGAAAGCCCATAATAGTTAATAGTATGAATAAAAGTGCATGATTATCAATGGTATGGGAATGTCCAGAGAAAGAAATCATGTCTCTATAAGACAGAGAGCTTATGTCTCAGTTTTGTGGTCATCAATGAAGTACTAATGTCTATTGAGTTAAGACGATTATTCCTCAGTTTTGACATCTTCATGTCCCCTGGGGGACAGTAGGGCCATCTTTGATTTAAGGTTCCACTTAGCCTTCACTAATGGTAAGAAAGGGATCTGAATTGTATGAGGTAATCCTTCATATGAAAGCAGAGATCCAAAGTTAGTAGGGCTTTCACTCCTCAGAAACCACTACACTAAAACCTCCAAAAAATTCTGAAAACCTTCATAATGTCCCCTTATTTATTCCCCGATTTTAGTACCATGGGAATTAGCATAAAACCTTTCAAATACAAAGGAGTTTGTTCTTTCAAAGATACAAAAGAAGAGGCAGCTGAAGAGACTTCCCTGCTTCACACCAGAAGATAAACAAAATAGAACTTAAAGGACCCACTGGATGAGGGTACTCACAGAATGAGAGGAAAATACATTATATTCTTGGACTTTTGGACAAGTTAGAAAGAAGAATGCATAAAAGAATATGGAACCGCAAAAAGGCCCTGAGACTGAGCAGCAGAATTATCCAAGATGATTTACATGCGACAGGTTTATTTGTTGTTGTTGTTCGCTTGTCTGTTTAAATTAGCAACATTTTACAGCTTAAGCTTTTATTTCCATGAAATCAAGCAATGTTTCTCACCTAGGGGCAATTTTGAGACATTGGAGACATGGAACAATGCCTGCAGACATTTTTGGTTGTCACAGCTGTGGGATGAGGTTGTGATCTTACTTCTAGTATCTGGTAGAAAGACACAGGGATATTGCTAAACATCCTACAATGCCTGGGCCCATCCCTACAACAAAGAATTAACCAGCCCAGAATATCAATAGTTCCAAGGTTGTGAAATCTTGGAGTAAAGCAGAAACCAGAATCTCATCCTTTTTGTTTGTTTGTTTGGTCTGGTTATAGGCACTTTTCACGTTTCTTTGGTACATCTGACTCAAACAGTCTAACTAGCAGACTTCAGGAGTGACCTTGTTACAAGGCACATCATTTGTCAGCATCAGATTCACAATACTCTTTCTTATTTAAAGTCTGCCATTAGTTATTTCTCCCCAAAAGGCTTCTACAATTTAACAGTCAGGACATGTTATGGCTGTGAAATAGATGTCCCTATCATCCTGCTTTAGATGGGAAAAGAAACATTCTGCAGTGTTCATAAGTCATAAAGAATTCTAAATATCTCCCACTCAACACATTCAGGCAAAATGATGGTATAATTTCTGTGCTGGGTGGCACTCTTTCATACCATTATGTGTCTTGTGAACCAACCGTAGGTAATGCACTATCTTCCTTTAATCAAATCTGCATTGTAATTTCTATAAAAAAATCAATTAAACACAAGAAGCAATTACTTATTTTTTTATCACAGCATAATTTACTTTCCCAGAACAGCAGCATGAAAATGTGAGGAAAGATCTCATCTATGTCAGTGTATTTAAATAAAGAATACATATTTTTTAAAAGAAATGCAAAGGAAACACTGCCAAATGTACAATATATTACCTATACAAAATTCCCATCTACATCAACTTTATGGATGGGTAATATGGTATAATAGCAGAAGACTAGGAATTTTTTTAAAAAAACCTTTTCTTTATATTCAATATTATGCCTGAAAACCTTTTTCAGATTCTTACAGTGATATAATTAGACAACAATTTGCTCATCAACTTCATCCAATCAGTTTTATGAATGATCCACTTAGGTGTCAAATAAACCCTAAAAAGCAATTTCTTTAAAACCTCACAAATCCATCCTTATTTATATTTCCATACCTATCTCTAGTTATTATTATCCTCAAAGAATTTTATTAACTATTTGCTTAGTTTGGATTTATGTCAGTTTAGGAGACTCAGTGTCCTTCCAAATGGGACCTCTAGTCTTTTCAAATTCATTCTACACTGTTGATCAGTGGTTCCCAAACTTGAGACAGCATCAGAATCACTTGGAGGTCTTATTTTTTTTTTGAAGATTTTATTTATGTATTTGACACACAAAGAGAGGGAGAGAGAGATAGCAAGAGACAGAGAGAGCATAAGTATGGGAAGCGGCAGGCAGAGGGAAAGGGAGAAGCAGGTTCCCCACTGAGCAGGGAGCCCGAAGCGGGGGTTCGATCCCAGGACCCTGAGATCTTGACCTGAGCCAAAGGCAGACACTTAACCGGAACCTTAAGCAACCGAGCCACCCAGGCGCCCTGGAGGTCTTACTTAAGTAGGTGTGGGGTGCCCTAAAATTTGCAGTTCTAGTGAGGTCTCAAGTGGTGCTGATGCTATTGATCTGGGGACCACACTTTGAAAAAGCCAATTTTCATCATGCACAGTAATCTAGATGTACTCTTACCTACTGTGTTAGAGGCATTAGTTTATTTCTCTCTACTACTTTTATGTTACCAGTCTCTTTCCTCATTAGGAAACTCAGAACAATCCTCTTCCATCTGAATGACTGCATTTTGTTCCTCTCTTCCTTTTGTCTTCTCCCCTCCCCTCTTCTCTCTTCCTTCCCTTCCTTCCTTCTTCCCTCCCTTCCTTCCTTCTTTTCTTCCTTCCTTCTTTCCTTCCTTCATTCCCTCCCCCTTCCTTCCTCCTCCTCCTCCTTCTTCTCCCCCATCTCTCTTTCTCTCTCTTCTCTGTATGATTTTATGTTTTTTTTATGTTGTTTACTCTACCATTCTATAACTATGATCTCTTTGAACTCTACATTCATCTTCGCCATGAAACCATCTCTGATACACCTGACCTAATAAAAAAATCTCCCCTCCATCTTGAACCATTCAGGACTTATGTACTCACTTTTAAGATACTCCTTTGTACTCCTTGGTACATTACTTAATAAATTATAGCCTCTGTGCATGCCTATGATATATAGCCCTAATTATATTATTATATTATTTACTATATACATAGTTCCTTATTCATGACAATGCCTGCTAGGATGACTGGCTCACAATCAGTGTGTAATAAATGTGGTTAGCACAAAATTATAGTGAGTCAGGGGCTACAAAGCAAAGCAGTGTTCCATCACTAGATGACTGAAAGTTCAAAAGATATCTAATTAGCACTACAACCAAAGCCACCAGCCAAATCTGGAGGAAATCAGCTCTAAAATATGCTGCTTTAGCTTTCTCAGTGGCTGCTGATATTATCCTATTGATGAGGGAACTGTATGGAAGAAATGTTAAATAAGCTTGGTATGTTGTGAGGCTGTCTGCACCACATCTAGCAAGAATTTTTTAGAAACCATTTTTAGCATGTTTAAACTCTCCTAAAATGGCCACTATTGATAGAGAAAGAGAACTTTCTAAAATTAATTTCTATGCTTCTTTAATAACCTGGTTTGCCCAAGCCCATAAATTAAGAAACCTCTTAACTATCCTCTCCTGTTTGATGTGTCACTGAGTTCTGAACATAAGCAATTTTGGAATAAAGACCTGGACACACAGATGATGTAGGTATCATAAATAGTAGAATACCAGGAGAGGTGTTGAAAGGATGATCAAAGTTTCCTCTCTCTGTCTGTCTGTCTCTCTCTAAGATCTAGAAGGCTAATAGAAGATTAACTCTCTAAGGGCCATAGGAAAATTTCACACTTTGTCAGTACTTGTTAAAAAGCCTGGCTTTCCCCATGTGATTCCACACAAATGAAGTAACAGAGGAACTCTCTGACTGTTAAGGAATTTCTGTGAAGGTGCTAAGACATTTGTATTTAAAAGTTGCTGATCAGGTTGTGCCTTGCTGTTTCAGTTGGTAAAGCATAACACTCTTGATCTTGGGGTTGTGAGTTCGAGCCCCATGTTGGGTATAGAGATTACTTAAAATTTTAAAAAAATAAAATAAAAGTTGCTGATCAGATCTAAGGGCCAAATGTCATGGTTATTTCATATTAATGATCAGAATTTTTATTTTTATTTTATAACCATGTCATTAATCTATATGTTTTTTTGTTTTGTTTTGTTTTGTTTTTCCTGCCTGGTTGGTTCATAATTCGATTTATTGGTACATGAAAACTTAGGCTGTGGATTTTTTTCTTACCATTTTCATGTCATGGACATGATATTAGAAATGCAGTAATGACACAACAAATGTCTAGATTTAGTTAGACTGTGGTTCTCATTCAGGAGAGATTTTGTCCCCCAGGAGACATTTAAAAATCTCAGATCTATACCTATGAAACAAATAATGCAATATATGTTAAGGAAAAAAAAAAAGAAGATAGCAGGAGGGGAAGAATGAAGGGGGGAAATCAGAGGGGGAGATGAATCATGAGAGACTATGGACTCTGAGAAACAAACTGAGGGTTCTAGAGGGGAGGGGGGTGGGGGGATGGGTTAGCCTGGTGATGGGTATTAAAGAGGGCACGTTCTGCATGGAGCACTGGGTGTTACATGCAAACAATGAATCATGGAACACTACATCAAAAACTAATGATGTAATGTATGGGGATTAACATAACAATAAAATTTTTTTAAAAAGCAACATTGCTACTGAAAAGTTAAAAAAAAAAATCTGACAACATATTTGGTTGTCATAAGAAAGGAATGGGCTCCTACTGGCATATAGTGAGTAGAGGCCTGTTAAGCACTTTAAAGGCACAGAATAACCCCCTCAAGAAAGAGTTATCTAGCCTCAAAAGTAAACAATACCGAGGGTACCTCATAGCCCTGGTACATCTCAGGCACTCCATAATGCCAGCTGCCAGTAGTTCACATTTACCTTGGCTGGAAGCTTTTGCCAGAGAAAATGATCGTTCTCAGATAAACCACTCTCTGTAAAAATGTCCAAAAGTTCCCAGTGTGGGGCGCCTGGGTGGCTCAGTCGTTAAGCATCTGCCTTCGGCTCAGGTCCTGATCTCAGGGTCCTGGGATCAAGCCCCGCATCGGGCTCCCTGCTCTGCGGGAAGCCTGCTTCTCCCTCTCCCACTCCCCCTGCTTGTGTTCCCTCTCTCACTGTGTCTCTCTCTGTCAAATAAATAAATAAAATCTTAAAAAAAAAAAAAAAGTTCCCAGTGTAAGCTAAGAAAACAGTTTCCTTGTCTATAAATACTTAATCAGTTTCCTTTGTCCACAGAAGAACTCAACTATTTAAATATTTCCTTGATATTTGTTATTTATTTGAAGGAGGTTAGTGGAAATTGTGCATTTTTTTAAAAATAGATATATCTTATTATCCCACAAAATATTTACTAAGAAATAAAACAAACTCTAGTCTTTTGGGAAATAATCACCCAATAAAAAGTTTACTTAGAGAAAGGAGTAATAAAAAGAACTTGGGAAGAAAAAAAAAGCTGTATTTAACTAACCTCTTAGAAGACTCCAATAGCAGTGAAAACACTTGTGAACTTAGTTGTTGTGACTTGGAAAATTTAGGCCATTAAATAATATTCCAAACCAATATTTTCCTCAATAAGTCAAAAATGCATATTTTATTTGAAAACTACTTTGTAGAAATGGAATACACTTCTACCTTTCTCAACCAGGTACTGCCTCTTAAATCTGCTTTTTTCAAGTCTTAAGAGGACTTACAAATAATTCAGACAAGCAATTGAGTTTCAGCACCACATGAAAAAAGAGTGATAACTTTATATGTGTATCTCTGATCCAGGGCTTATTTTCTGAACCACCCATCATTTGGGCTGCTGAAACTCTCTGACTCAGCACGATAGCACTGTACCAAGAAAACTGTAATACTTTAGGAGGCAAACCTAAATGAGGAACACATTTTCCCTACAAAATAAAGTCCACTGAAGCCATGTATTGACTGATATTTCCATACAAACTAGTGAAGCCATATCAGATATTACAACAAGGTTAATTTTGGGCCTCAAATGCAGTAAAATTACGACAGTCTAGATCAGCTCTCTTTTGAATAATAGCTTACAAAGTCATTAAAAAAGAATGTATAAATATTAAACAAATTCAAATTTTAACCTACAATATCAGAAGATTAGAAGATCTTGATGAAATAATTCAAGAAGCATTTTCTACAGTGGTAGTTTAGTTGCTGGAAGCAAGTGCTGAAAATTTAGTAATTTTACGTCTTTTCCAGTAGAATATATCTAGACATATTGGTACAATTTTATCTATTTATATCTCTCAGTAACTTTTTTTTTTCTTTTGTGGGGCTTGAAAAGATTAATATAGATGAATCTCCCCTAGTCATTGATATATGCAGCAGGATGATGCTCAAAATAGGTTTTTATTTGGTAAATAAATGAGTTATTTTGTACTTTGTTCCAAGAAGGTATATTAAGCTTCGCCAAAATCTTGTGCTATGTTTGGATTCCTGTAAGAAGTAGTTCTTGCATTTATATTTGAAGGAAAGGGAGTGATTTTATTCCTATAATGACAGCAAAGTTGAAAGTCACACTGACCTGAAGAAATACCTGCTTTTTTAGGGGGTCAGGGGAGGAGGAATGAGCCAAAAAACAGAGAGAGAGAGAGAGAGAGTGTCTGAAAACTATCTAGCAAAAGCACTGAAATCTGAGGTGTACTGGGAGGATGTGTTCAGCACATGGTATTTGTTTAGGAAATACTTGTTGAGATCAATTCCCAACTCTAAATATGTGACACTTCAAGATACACACACACACGAGAATTTCAAAAAATTTATTTAAATTTAATTAAACTTAAAAGATCCTGTGTATGTAATATGTGGAAATGAATAACAGAAGTGGTTTCACAAAACATATGTTGAAGGATCATAATCGCACAAAAAGTCAAAAGTCACTACTTTATGACTCTAGAGTCTTTGACCTCTAAGTTGGAATACAGACTGTTTGTTTGGTTTGGTTGGTTGTTTGTTTTAGAGAGGCAGAGAGAGAGGAGGGGCAGAGAGAGAAGGAGAGAGAGAGAATCTTAAGCAGGCTCCACACCCAGCAGAGAGCCCTATGCAGGGCTCAATCCCACAACCCTGAGATCATGACCTGCGCCAAAATCAAGAGTTAGATGCTTAGGACTAAGCCACCCAGACACCCCTACAGTTTTAACCTTGTCATTTTAACCATTTTACTTTGACCCATTGCTTTTATTGACTTCAAAGATATTTTTACTTTTTTAAATGTATGCAAGCATACCATCAGAATTTACATAGAATTTTCTTGAATGACTTCATTAAACTAAATTAGTTAATTGGTGAATTTTCTCCAAAATTTCCAATTTTTAAATCTCCCTTATTCCTTAACTAAAATTACTGTTATCAATTATTTTCTATGTAATAGAAATACTTTTTTTATAAAAAAAATACCTGAGTCACTAATCAGTTTTGTCTATGTCAAAATTTTTCATTAATATTATTCTGGCATTGTGAGGCTTTTGTTATAATTGTTGTTAAAGTTTCCACCAAATTCAATTTTTCTGAGACAAATTTTCAGAAAGCAGCTTTTGTTCAACATAAAAATTCACCTATGATAACTGTTATTTGGTTTCAGTAATTTATATGTGGTTATGTCTACCAGCAGTATTGTGAATTATTTTATTTCTTGGAGTAAAGGATTGGGTAAAAGTTCCAGATTTTGCATAGTTTTCTTGGGGAAAAAATCTAAAATAAAAAATTTCTGCTCTACAAGACACTGTCAAGAAAATAAAGAGACATACTACAGAGTGGGAGGAAGTATTTAGAAGAGACATACCTGATAAAGGACTATTACCCCAAATGACACAGAGGACACTTAGAAGTCAACAATAAGAACACACACGGATTTAAAAATAGACCAAAGACTTTAACAGATACCTCACCAAAGAAGACATACATAAGGGAAAATAAGTATATGAAAAGAAGTTCCACATCATATGTCATTAGGGAAATGCAAGTAAAAACAATGAGATACTACTACAAACCTATTAGAACAGCCAACATCCAGAAAAGCAACAACACCAAATCCTGCTGGCAAGAATATGGAGCAGCAGAAACAATCATTCATTGCTGGTGGTAATGCAAAATGGTGCAGCCACTTTGGAAGACAACTTGACAGTTTCTTACAAAACTAAACCTACCCTTACCATATAACCCAGCAGTGATGCTCCTTAATATTTACCCGAAGTTGAAAACTTCACATCCATACAAAAATCTGCAGATGAATGTCTATAGCAGCTTTATTCATAATTGTTGAAACTTGGAATCAAGATGTCCTTCATAGGTAAATGGATAAAGTGGCACACCCACCCAATGGAATATTATTAAGTACCAAGAAGAAATGAGCTATCAAGCCATGAAATGACATGGAGAAATTATAAATGCTTATTACCAAGTGTACTAAAAAGACTACATACTTCACGATTTCAACTATATATTTTATATCTTTCCAGGAAAGGCAAAACTATGGAGACCCTAAAAAGATCATTGGTTGCCAGGAGTTGCAGGGTAGGGAGTGATGAATGCACAGAACACAGAGAATTTTTAGGGCAATTAAACTACTCTGTGTGATACAATAATGGTAGATACATGTCATTATACATTTGTCTAAACCCACAGAATGTAACACCATGAGTGAACCCTAATGTGAACTATGGACTCTGAGTGACAGTGGTGTGCCCAAGTGGGTTCATCAATTATAGTAAATGTACCACTCTGGCAGGGATGTTGATGATAGGGGAGGATATACATGTGTGGGGCAGAGAATATATGGGGAGTACATTTTTCTCAATTTTGTTGTGAACCTGAAACTTCTCTAAAAAAATAAAGTCTATTTTAAAATATCTTTGTTAGTAAAGATACAGGATCCATGTATATAGTAAAGTTTAAATAGCAGGTCTAAACTCTAAGGCTAAAACATCATATGCTATCACATTAGACCTTTGACCCAAATTCCATTCTTTGTCCTTTATTTTTTTTATTTTTTATTTTTTAAAGATTTTATTTATTTATTTGAGAGAGAGAGAATGAGAGACAGAGAGCATGAGAGGGAGGAGGGTCAGAGGGAGAAGCAGACTCCCTGCCGAGCAGGGAGCCCGATGCGGGACTCAATCCCGGGACTCCAGGATCATGACCTGAGCCGAAGGCAGTCGCTTAACCAACTGAGCCACCCAGGCGCCCCATTCTTTGTCCTTTAAAAACAAAAACAAACCTGAATTATCTTGAAGGATTTCACAGAAAAAAAGTTTATGTTACATACAGTTTTGTTCCTAAAAATTTTTATATGAGTCTAGTTTTTTTGTAGTTTTGTATTTGCATTTTCATACTTTCAGGACTATATTTGATGTAATGGGAATGAGGGCTAAGATTTGCTAAAGCATCAAGTCTTCCTAAAGACAAATTATCCTTGATATAACTTTTGAAGAAATGTGTATTTTCTTGTATCAAGTTACCTTAAAATGAAATCAAACTGCATTGTCATTTTGGTTTCCATGGGTTCTCTGTCTCGTGGACCCTTCAAAAGCAGAGATAGCCAAAGGTTTTTAAGTTCTAATGTCACCAACCTAGAATAAGAATGCTACAAACTTTGCCATCTTTGAGATTTTGATAATTTCATATTTATGTGCAGAAAAAAAGCCATGCCCAACAAAAGAAAATAACATATGATACAGAGTTCTAAGATCTTCTCTACTACCAGCTCCTGGTTTAGCTGTGTCCCCTGGCCAAAAAAAAATGTATGCTGAAGTCATAACCCTAAGTACCTCAGAACGTGACCTTGTTTGGAAATAGGTAGTCAAGTTAAAATGAGGTCATTATCATGGGCTCTAATCCAATATGACTGTTTCTCTAAAAACAAGAAGATATTTGGAAAGAAAGCACACATAGAGGGAAGCCAGTGTGAAGACACACAGTGAGAACACCATGTGAAAAATGAGGATCAGAGAGATGCACGAACATGCAAAGGAACACTAAAAGTACCTGCAAAGAGCCAGATGCAAGGAAGGAGGCCTCCACAGATTTCAGAGGAAGCATTGCCCTATCAACACACCGATTTTGAATTTCCTGTCTCCAGAACTGTGAGATAAGCAATGCTGTTGTTTTAAGCCACCAGGTTTTTGTTTGTTTGTTTTAAAGATTTTGTTTATTTATTTGAGAGAGAAAGAGAGAGAGAGAACACTCACAAGAGCACAAGTTGGGGGAGGAGCAGAGGGAGAAGCAGGCTCCCCGCTGAGCTGGGAGCCTGATGTGGGACTCGATCCCAAGAGACCCTGAGATCATGACCTGAGCAGATACTTAACTGACTGAGCCACCCAGGCACCCCATTAAACCACCCAGTTTTGGGTACTTTGTTAGGGCTGCCTTCGAAAACAAATACGCTGTTTTTTTCCAACATTTTCCCGTGGCAAAATCCCAACGATGCCAACAATAAAAAGCCTACTTTTCTGCATCATATGACCTCACTGATATGAGGAATTCTTAATCTCAGGAAACAAACTGAGGGTTGCTGGAGTGGGGGGTGGGGTTGGAGGGATGGGGTGACTGGGTGATGGACACTGGGGAGGGTATGTGTTCTGGTAAGCGCTGTGAATTGTGCAAGACTGTTGAATCTCAGATCTGTACCTCTGAAACAAATAATGCAATATATGTTAAGAAAGAAAAAAAGAAGAAGAAGAATGTAGCAGGAGGGGAAGAATGAAGGGGGGGGAAATCGGAGGGGGAGAAGAACCATGAGAGACGATGGACTCTGAAAAACAAACTGAGGGTTCTAGAGGGGAGGGGCGTGGGAGGATGGGTTAGCCTGGTGATGGGTATTGAGGAGGGCACGTTCTGCATGGAGCACTGGGTGTTATGCACAAACAATGAATCATGGAACACTATATCTAAAACTGATGATGTAATGTATGGGGATTAACATAACAATAAAAAATTTAAATTAAAAAAAAAAAAAGCCTACTTTTCTGCTTACTCTTCTTGTAAAATCTGCCAGGGACTCATTTCCTCTGATTTGATTACATTTACATACAATTTTAATTAAAGAACTACTAGTAGATGTTTCAAGTACAGGAAAAAATACACTTAATGAAGAGATCCTCAATGATGATGATTTGACAAGTCTTTTTGTCAGAAAACTTCACAGATTTATTTTTCTGTCTGATATCACAGAGAAAAGTGGGAGAGATACTAATTCAAACCCCATACATCATCAATTGAGTAATGGATCCCTCATCATTATAGGTAGGAATTCCTAGATGCTTACCCCATAGTCGCTACAGTAAATATTTCTATTTATTGATCATTTATATATAAAGAATTTTTTTTATCCCTTAGTATAGTCAATATATAATTTTTGCAGTTACTCATTGTGTAATATTTCTAAAAATGGTTTCAATGCTGAGAATTCTCTTGAGTTCTCCCCCTTGGCAGAAGAAATGAATTTTTGGAAGATTTTAAAAATGATATCCTTGCAAATGGGAATGGTAAGCTTAATACAGCATGTTGTTTGAGGTCAGTATTGCTGAATGCTACTATTTGCATCATCGTCATATGTATAAAGTCATGAGAGATGCTTGCACAGAAGATCGTAAGTAGTATGCTGGCAGAGCTAGGCAATTTCTTTTCCATACTTAAGACATTGCTTTCAAAAACAACATGTACTCAACATATATTTTACCCTCTTGATAATAACCCAGAACTTTGATATTTTTGTCATTCTTTGGGGCTTTTGGATTGGGCCTTTGACACAAGAACATATTCTATACCACTCTGACAAACCTCAAAGGCTTTATTGCACTTTCCGTTAAATTCTCTCTGGGTTGACATTTAGAGTATAATCCATTAACCAAGTCCTTGCAATATCCACACTGGAAAATGGAAGAGAAAAGTAAATATCACTGATTCTTTTACTGAGATATTTTCCTGCCTTTTCCCCCCCTTTCAAACAGCAAATCAGTTCTATAGAAGAAACAAGTCTTTTAGATATGATTACCAATTATAAAAAGATTGAGGTGCCAGGTTTTTTTTTTTTTAATTGGATCAGTTGTGAGCCTCATTGAGATTATCTTGCTTACCTTGTATTAAGTGAACCATAGCATCTACAGACACTTAATAGACAAAGCTGAGCTTATTCTAACAAGAGCTACCATTTATTCACGGTTTTCATGTGTAAAAATTGATGCTTTGCAAACATTACCTTGCCTAAACCTGTTTTTTGTTTGTTTGTTTGTTTTTAAGTAGGCTTTATGCCCAACGTGGGGCTTGAACTCACTGATCCAGTGAGGATAGGCGAGGTACCCCCCCAATCCTCTTAAAAAGCCTATGAAGTGCATGTTATTTTTCCAATTTTACACGTGAGGGATGGTATCCCCACTGCCATATAGGAAATACTTGTCTCAGGCAAAATTTTAAGTTTAGTCTCTCAGATTACAAAGTCTGGATCTTTTTCAAATATATCACCTTGGTTTCTACACTGACACTTTCGACCCTGGCCATAAAGTCAGCACAACCTCTTTGACACGTGAATACAGTGAATGCTATCTCCTTTGAACAAAAATAAGAGGAAGTAAAAGTACAAGACCATCTTCACACAAAGGTAGGAATACCTCAGTTTGTCTTTTTTGTTGTTGTAGCTTTTCTTCCTAATTCCCTCCTCTCTACCAACAACCCACCCCCCTCCAGCCCCACCACAATAAAAAATGTGTGCTTGCACCTCCAGACATTTGGAGGATGCTCTCTTCCCATTTAACTATCAGAACGGCTTCTCTATCTCCAACAGGTCCCTGACCCCAATAAAATCTTTGATATCAGCAATATTACTGGATGACTGTGAATCTGTGAATTTAAGTCCCTTTGTTTCTTTTAGGGCCAGGGTATATGTATAAGAAGCAGTGCAATATAATAAAGAGGGCATGTTTAGAGCCAGACTCTGGGATGTGAATCTCTGTTCTGCCTCTCTTTAGCAGTGTCATTAGATTAAGTGCTTAGCCAGTTTGTGCCTCAAGTTTATCATTTGTAAAGGAGGGCCTATCTCAAAGGCTCATTGTGAGAATTAAATGAGGTAATATACGTGAAATGGTTAGAATGATGCTTGGCACATAGTTGTCATTATTATCTAAATGTATCTGTCATTAATTAAAAAAAATAACTAAAATACATCTCCAACCAAAGGAATTGCATAAAATACCATGTAGAGGTATGAAACAGTTATTTAGCGGGGGGGTTACTGAAATCATATACACGAACGCTTTAGACAGACAAGGTCACTTCTATGAAGAAGTAAAATGGAAACTAGGTCAAGTAATTTAAGATGCTCAATTTTAACATTCACATATTTCTCCAGTTGATGATTTCATTTTGAATTAATGGTGTTGAAGGGGGGATTAGAAAGTAGAAGAAAACTGAAATAAAATTGTGGTTGATAAAAAAGCAGAGAAATATTCATTCTCTAAATTCCATAAGAGCCTGGCTTTTGTCCCTTAGAGTCTCTAGGTACCCGTCATGATCTATTTTGCTGGTTACTTTTATGGGATCATTCCACTCTCTTCCTTATTCCCTAGACTTTTAAAAGTCACATGGAAATATATTACTTTCACTTAGAGGCCATAGCTATCTACACTTTTTTCTGCCTCTCAAGCTGTATTATTTTCCAGCCATATTTACCACTTAAGTACATGAAATTGACTTTTATAATTTTTCTGCTGGGCAATATCAAATGTGTTTGAGTGAAGGACACAATTCATTTCACTGTACTTTAAAATCCACACTGCCAGCTATAATCTGAAACCACTATAAAAGGGTACCTTTTTAAATGTAACAGCAGGCATACTTTTTTTTTTCCAATTTGCTGTAGGCAAGACTTCAAATAATGCCTAAAGAAATGATGGTCAACATTATTAGCATGAGAGAAAAACATTTATTGAATATCAGCTTGAAGTTGAAAGAATTACAGTTAAGAAAATGTTTTGTCAACTAATGATGGCTTTCACTCTGTAGACTAATGCTTTACAACTTAAGATATATAAGCTTGTATTTAATCATTTTGGTAGGAAACCTCACTATGACCTTATTATTAAACATAAAGTGACAAAATGCATTTTTATAATACATTTTTTTTTTTTTGCTGTTTTTGTTTTACTCAAGGTCTGTTGAAATGTTTTACTTTCACATAACTGAACTTCCCCACTCTGCTTAAGGAGTATATGGCTGGGAGAAACACATAAACTCTAAAAATGACAGATGTATGACTTAGCTGAATGCCTTGCTCAGTAACTTCCCTTAGGAATATTTCCACAATGAGCAAGTTAAGCAAAAAAAGAAAAGAAAAAAGAAATAAATTTTAGTGTATCAATATGTCTATTCATAAACACCTCTATGAGGTGTTTTTCCCCTTCTAACTGAAAGATAGTTTCTCTTCCATGCTGCCTATGTCTTTCATTAAGCCACCTCTGAATATTCAAGCCTAAAGTAATGCATGATTTCTATTCTACCTATACTCAGAAATACATGATTTGAAACTTTAATATATGTCTTGCATTTTTATCTAATTGTTAATAAGCATTATCCTTGTTTAGCTCCAACTTTGTGTTGCAGTTCTAATTTATCTCATATAATATTTAGTCCAGTGTGAAAAATAAGGCTGAAATTAAAAACGTAATTTGTGATTATTTATTTTGCTTTATAGGTGGAATTATGGGAGTAGCACACATTACTGAGAGTCTTGAAATTTATAAAAACTGTGGTATCCCTGAGTGTTCCCAGAAAAGTCAATGGATTAAGGACGAGTACCTCATGAAGTCTCTGACTCAGGTTGATATATTTGATTCCTTCCTTCTCTCTCTCTTCCTCTCTCTTTCTCTACTTCTATTTCTCTCTCAGATATGATCATTTTGCTTACCACTGCTTTGGAGAAATCTTAACTAAGATACTGGGGATTACAATCAGGGATAAGTCAGCGACAGGTTTTGGGCCTTAATATAGCTGAGATAAGATCAAATGATTATGACAAGAAACAGTAGGGTTCCTACTCCATTGATGACCTTCCAGGAGGTCTATGCCCACCCCAAAAGGTATTATTATAGCTATACAAACTGATATGAATATTTAAAGTGCATGAAGGGATGGTAGTAGCCCATGAGATAGGCTTTTGTGGTGGAGAGCTCCCCTAGCAGAGTAGGTAAACATAAATAAGCTTTAAATTCTGTCACATCACAAGCTTGCAAAGAGGGGCCTCCAGTGTTGAATTTCTTTCCCTTGGTTCAGCTCTACTACTGTAAATCTGACCTAATGCTCATTCTGCTTGTATTGGTCTCAACGGAAACCTAAGCATGACCATAGCAACTTCTCCCAAGAACGAATCAAGATACTTGATGACCTCTACCTGAAAGTCCCTCAAAGCCAAATGGCCAAATATTTTTAGATCATTACTTTCCCAAACATTCATGCTTAGACATTAATAGTTCCATTAAAGATTCTGTGTCATATGCATAGAGGAGAAAAGCTGTTGGAGATGCTTTCCAAGACAGAGAAAATAATCCAAAACAATTCATATGTTATTCTAGAAACTGTTAACATGTAAAATCATTTTGTCTTTAGTTTAAATGTTTTTCCCTTTTTTAATCATATAGAGAAAAAGTTGAATGTTTTTGAGGCTATTAAAACTCTTGAGGTAAAGCTTGTTATGCTCTATACTTTTAGGCTCCAGAAAACATAAAAAGAATGTAAATTTTAATCTAGAAGAACTAAACTACTTCTGTGGATAATCAGCTTAAACACTCCTGGGTCAGAGAAGAGGAGGCCAGTTTATTGTGATATATACATGTCTCAGAGAGCCAGATCAAGGTCACTTACATGTTCCACACTGATTGCCAAACAACTGTCAGACAGCAATGGTTTGAGGTTACCACCCTTCATGAGTTCAATCCAAATGACTCTCTGAAGGAGAAATAATCCACTAAATTTTGTTCTTTCATTGGTGAAAAGGGAAGCATACTGTCAATTGCCTATATAAAAATATACTGTTGAGTTGGTTTTCTTTTTTTAAGATTTTACTTATTTATTTGGCACAGAGAGAGTGAGAGCAAGAGAGAGACAGAGAGCAAGCACAAGCAGGGGGAATAGCAGGCAGGGGAGAAGCAGACTCCCCGCTGAGCAAGGAGCCTGATGTGGGGCTTGATCCCAGGACCCTGGGATCATGACCTGAGCCGAATGCAGCCGCTTAACTGACTGAGCCACCCAGGTGCTCTGAGTTTATTTCTTTAAATAGGCTTTCAGCTCTTCCGATTCAATTTCTTCACTAAACCTACTAGTGCATTGCCTTTCAATATATGCACCTGCAAATAAAAATAACATGCATCCATTGAGGGAGGACTATATACTTCATGTAATTTCATTGTTTCCTCCTACCATCTACTGTTGATGAATTTACTACGAAACATTCTAAAGCAACCTTTCGAGATCAATTCTTAGAGTACAAAGAATCTAGGTCTCACTAATTCCAAGAATTTCCTTATATGGTAAAGTTGCTACTTTGAGGCCAAATACATGCTACCTAACACTAAATAATTTAATTATTTCAAATGACTTCAAACCCTCCAAAACACAGCAAGCATTCTTAATAGACAGATAATCAAAAGTTTCTGAATAAAGTAATAAAGTGCTTTGAAACTTGAGAGTGAACCAAAGGATGTTTATTACTAAGATGTAGTGTCTTTCTCAAGAGTTGCCACCTGATACTTCAAAAATGTTAATCTCTCCAATAAACATTTTACACCCAGAAATTCAGCTTATAACATAAACAACCACAGTAAGTAGCATTATTAGTAGAAATCTCTGGCTGAGTTCCATACATATATTCAATTTCCTCTAAAAAAATTGTATCTTGCTTGACACAACACAGAAATTAATCAGCATAAGTAAGTGAATACTTTAATAAGTATTTGCATCTTACTTTGAGTACATTAATAAAGAAATGCATAACTTGATAAGTAGGCCAGATAACCTAAAAGAATTATGGGGGGGGTAGTTTCCCTTAGATAATGATCTCATTTAAAAAGTTATAATATGCCAATTATACCTCAATAAGGCTGGGGAAAAAGTTATAGTTGGCTTGCAGATAAACAAAGTATAAAAGTGCAGTTTCATGATCATCAACTCTGTCATAAGAAAACTTATTACCTTCACATTACAAGAAAGAAAATAGTTTTTTTTAAAGATTTTATTTATTTATTTAAGAGAGAGAGAGAGAGCATGCATACGCAGGGGTGAGGGGCAGAGGGAGAGGGAGAAGCAGACTCCCTGCCAAGCAGGGAGTCCAATGCGGGACTTGATCCTAGGACCCTGGGATCAGTTGGTTAACTGAGCCACCCAGGCGCCCCCAGAAAATATGGTTTTAAAGAATCGTCACCAAATATAGATCAACCAGATCAACCAGGTATGTTAAAGGAGTGGCACTGTGATTGGAGGTTGAAGATGTGAACATGGATATAGAAAGCCATTAAGCCAGAGAAGATCCACATTTCCATCTTCCTTATATAACCCCCAACCCCATTAAAAAAAAGAAAAAAAAAGACATCATGACGTTAGGCATGGAAACTTTCTTCATTGAACTACCAATTATTCTTTACAGTGCTTCGATTATTTTATTACTGTGACTTAACACATTTTCTGTTCTCACTAATCTATTTTTAATTAAGAAGCTTAGTTTATTCCACCAAGATTAAAGAGATCATAATCCAGTTTTATTCAAAAAATGAGGTCTTATTCTTAGAAAGAGAAGAAAAAAATAAGGGCAACAATTAGGAAAACTCTAATTTGGGTCATTGATTCACATCAGAGGTAACTATGGCAACAGTATGGAAAATGCAGCGGCCATGCACTTTATCAATAATAATATATGACCAGGCTTTCTTCCTATTTTTTTAAATCACTATAAACTATAAAACTTCATTCATTACCATGGTTGATAACACCCTAAACTTCTATCCCTTTCTCCTTCTCATTCCCTAAGCCCTGGGTGTCTACTGTGAAATGAATTCATAAACCAAGAAATATTGCTTTTTATATTCCAATACTTACATATTTACATGGCAAACACAGAAAGAGGTTGGAAAGTACCTTCTGGAAAACCACAGAAAGAAAAATCCTGGAAAATGAAGAATAATTTCTAGGAGTATACCATACTACATAAAATCTGAAAAACCCCTTCATTCCTGCTTATTTCCCTTTCCAAATTTATAAACACATCAGATAAAAATTATGCCTGAAATTTGATCAGTTCTCTTATACCATCTGCAAATACTATTTCAAAGGTCTTAATGGAAGACCCCCCACCCAAAAAAAAAGAAAGTAAGAAAGAAAGAAAGAAAGAAAGAAAGAAAGAAAGAAAGAAAGAAAGAAAAGGTTCTTGTTTTAAAATCTACAGATATCTGTAATTTATACACATTTATTTTTTGAGGTACATATTAAATTCAAATTCTGTTTTGTGTCCCCTTTACTAACCCAGCATTTCACTGGGAATAAAGTAGACACCATGTATTTTATTCAATTATTTACCTCAAAAGAGGAGAAAGTTTCAGAAAAATTCTAAAAAAAAAACTATGTTGATGCACTTTCTGATTCTATATCATAGAAGCACAAGGTGCACAGAGGAGAATTCTAAAAACTACGCCTATAATCAGAACATGAATGGGGCAGAATTCTTAAAATTATATTGCAACTGGAAGATGAACTGACATCTTTTCTCCCCCCTCTTTTGTATATAATCAACTTGCAACTATTTACCTTGACCATGTTTGTAATAGTCACTTCATCCTTACTGAAAATTTTGTTTCTTTCTTTATGAAGAGCAAGTTACATTTTAAAACTTATTCTTCATTAAAGCAGGTGCACTCTCAGTGATTATGCATGGAGTGTACACAGATGAAGACAGACACAAGTCTCCTAGTGTACAGGTACGTCAGACAATGTGACAACCAAAGCAGTGGTAATTATAAAAGGCATATAAACATTACATTTTTTCTAACTCCCATTAGGATGATGAATGTTTTTTAATTTGTGTATTTGTTATTTGATCAGGATGAAGGTGGTGGGGTAATTAAAATCTTTACAAGGTCTATACTTGATACACTACAACAGAGGAACAATAGGTAGAAGTATTTCAGGCACTGGATCTTATAAAAGATCTGTGTCTTATAAAAGTCTCTTATTGAAGAATCTGTGGTATTTATTCTGATTTCTATTTATATGTTACTAATTATTAAAAACAGTTATACCCACGTTTCTGATATTTCTGGGGCATTAAATATAACTTTTTAAAAAAATTTTGTGACCCCTTAATAAATTGTAAATGAAAAGCAGGAATAAAATAAATACCATGGTTATTTCAACACCAATGTGTAGTGTGTCTGTCACAGTAATTTTAAGGGAGACGGAGATTTCATTGAAACATATACTTAAAAACTGGCTTAACTAGTCCTCAAGAAAAGCATTATTTTCATACTATTTTATCCATAGAATCAATAGTTTTTTAATAGAATCATAGAATTTTCTATCTGAAAGGATCCTCAGAGCCCACCTTTCTGCAGATCAAGTCATACATAAGCTTATTCAAAAAAAATGCTAGAGTATCTCTCTTCAGGGCACCCCCTTATAAATGAACTACTTCTAATTTCTGTGAAAGAGACCTGCTATGTTTGTGGGTCCTCTTTCACTATGCCTGGGCAGACTTCAGCTTATGAACAGACATCCAATAAAATCTGAAGTATAATTCATGCGACCAAAACACATAAATATCACTCTTATTTTTTTTAATTGCATTAATTTTAAAATACTGTATCCCTTTGTTTCCTAAGAACCAGAGCCCTGTGGTTTGCTCCTGATGTTCAAGGAAATAAACTGTATAATGATGAATCAAAGTCACATTAGAAAACACACAATAGGTCACAAGATGACCTATATCTAGTATGTTATAAACGTTTTGGGAGGATGATGTTAAAGTTTCTTCTGTTTAGTGCAGGGCTCTCACTGGATATTATACCTCAGTTTACACATTTCAGTGGCCCTGTCTGCCTGACCTCACAGAATTAAGCAGAGTTTTATGCTGAGAGAACAGGAATGTTTCACACAAAAAAAAGTCAAATAGCTTTCAGCAACATTGAAGATAGCATGCATGGTGTCTTAGGGTGAAATTAAACAAGTAGAGTAGATATAGAACTTAAAAGGAAAACAAAGATAGCACAGTTAGAAAGCAGAGGCTGCTCATCTGGATCTTTTTGTTTCATTCTGCATTAATGAAAGATCCTTCAAAGTGCTGTTTGTTTGACTTGTGGGGTGAAAAGCCTGTGCTTCAAAAAAGAGAAGAACCAGGAGCTGCAAGAAGAGAATACCTCCCATGTTGATGCAGTTAATGCCACCCAGACCAGAGAAGATTCTGGCCCTAATGCTGATGGCCATTTGAGCCATGAGTTCATTGCTACTGGGGACCCAACAGAAGGCCCACCAAAAGCAGAGATTCCAAAATGTAATGACTCCTTCCCTAAGTATATTAAAAACACAGATGAGCCAGGGAGAATTCAGGTCTTTTGTTTTTTTTTTTGTTTTTTTTTTTTTTTTGAGATGAAAACAATATAGATTGCTTTAACATTATTGGTAAGTTATCTTTAAAGTATTTATCTTTAAAAATACCATGAGGCCTCTCAGACCACATGAATTCCATAGGGCTCTCAGAGACCGAAAATTGTGTCAAGAAAGTACTTCATGAGTAAGCAACCAGCTCTCTCTGTGTTCATGACTGAATTTCCATGTTTGGGTAAATCTGATTTCTGGCAACAGAAGTGAGGATACCATAAGAAGGAGTATGCACTCCAAAGCTACCTTAAAAGGAGATATAGGATAGTAAATGCTTTTCCAGTTAGAATCTTAGTGCCTTTGAGGGGATTATGAGAGATTACTATGAGCAATTATACACCAACAATAGGATAACCTGGAAGAAACTGATAAATTCTTAGAAACATGCAATGTACCAAGACTGAGTCATAAAGAAACAGAAAATCTGAACAGACCAATAATGAGTAAGGAGATTGAATTGTAGTCAAAAACCTTCCAACGAAAAGAAGTCCAGGACCAGATGGCTTCACTGGAGAATTCTACCAAACTTTAAAGAAGAATTAATGACAATCTTTCTTCAAACTTCATTGAGTAAATGCAAATACTTCAAAAGTCATTTTATGAAGCCAGCCCTATCCTTTATCCAAAGCCATACGCAAACACTATAAGAAAACTATAGGCAACTACCCCTGATGAAAATAGGTGCAAAATACTTAACAATATACTAGCAAACCAAATTCAACAGCACATGAAGATAATATGACAGACTGGTTTTGATCCTTGGGATGCAAGAATGGTTCAATGTACACGAATCAATGAATGTGATACAACACATTAACAGAACAAAGGATAAAAAATCACAAAATCTTCTCATCAGATGCAGAAAATGCCTATGACAAAATTCAACACTCTTTGTGATAAAAACTCTCAACAAAGTAGATATAGAAGGAAATTATCTCAAAATAATAAAGGCCATATACAAAGAGCCCACAGCTGACGTTGTAATCAATGGTGAAAAACCGAAAGCCTGTCCTATAAGATTGGGAACAAGGTAAGAATATCCACTTTTGCCACTTCTATTCAAAATAGTACTAGAAGTCCTAGCCAGAGCAGTTAGAGAAGTAAAAGAAATGGAAGTCATCTAAAAAGGAAAAGAAGATGTAAAATTATCTGTTCACAAATGACATGATCTTTCATGTAGAAAATCCTAAAGATTCCAAAAAAAAAAAAAAAAAAATCCTGTTAGAACTACAAGAAATTCAGTAAAGTTGCAGAATATATAATCAACATATAAAAATCAGTTGCATTTCTACATACAATGAGCAATTTGAAAAGGAAATTAAGAAAAAAACCCCATTTTTACATAGTATGAAAAATAATAAAATACTTAGGAATAAACTTAACCATGGAAGTGAAAGACTTACTGGAAACTATAAAACACTGCTTAAATAAATTAAAGAATACAGAAATAAGTGGAATGGCATCTCATGTTCATGGATTAGATGATTTAATATTGTTAAAATGTCCATACCACCCAAAGTGGTCTACAAATTCAATGTAATTCCTATCAAAACTACAATGGCATATTTTGCATAAATAGACAAAAACAATCCTAAGAAATCCTAAGATTCATATGGAACCCCAAAGGACTCCAGAGAGCCAAAACAATCTTGAAAAAGAAAAAGGTGGGAGCCATATATTTTTTACTTCAAACGATAATCACAAAGGTACAGTAATCAAAACAGTATGGTACGGACATAAAGACAGAAACCAATGGGACAGAATAAAAAGCCCAGAAATAAACCCATGCATATATAAGGTCAAATGATCTTCTATATGGGTGTCAAGACTACATAATAGGAAAAAAAGATAGTCACTTCAACCAATATTGGAAAACTGGATATCCACATGCAAAAGAATGAAATTGGTCCCTTATCCCATATATAAAAGTAAACTTAAAATGGATTAAAGACATAAATGTAAAACCTGAAACTATAAAACTATAGAAGAAAACATAGTTGAAAGCTTCATGACATTGGTCTTCGCAATTTCTTGGATAGGATACTAAAACCACAGGCAACAAAAGTAAAATTAGACAACTGAGACAACATCAAACTAAAAACCTTCTATGCAGCAAAGGAAATAATCAACATTGTAAAAAGGCAACCTATGAATGGGATAAAATATGTGCAAAACATATGTATGATAAGAGGTTAATATCTAAAATATATAAGGAACTCCTACAACTCAATAGCAAAAGAACAAAATAACCTAATTAAAAAATGGACAATGGATTTGAATAGACATTTCTCCAAAGAAGATATACAATGGCTAACAGGTATTGAAAAGATGTTCAACATCACTAATTGTTGGGGAAATACAAACCAAAACCACAAGGAGCTATTACCTCACACCTGTTAGGATGCCCATCATAAAACAGAAGAAAACAGAAAATAGTGTTAGTGAGAATGTAGCAAAATTGGAACCCTTGTGCACTTTTGGTGGGAATGTAAAATGGTACAGTTGCTATGGAAAACAGTATGGAGGTTTCTCAAAAAATTTAAAAGAGAACTACCACATGATGCAGCAATCCCACTTTTAGGTATTTATCTGAAAGAACTGAAAACAGGGTGTCAGGTATTTGTACTCCCATGTTCACTGCAGCATTATTCATAATAGCTAGGGGGTGAAAACAACCTAAATGTCCATAAACCATTGACTGGACAAATAAAACATGATACATATATGCAATGGGCTATTACTTAGCCTTAAAAAAGAAGAAAACCCTGTCACATGCCACAACATGGACAAAACTAAAGGACATCATACAAAGTGAAATATGTCAGTCATAGAAGGACAAATAGTACATAATCCACTTATATGAGGTCTCTAAAGTAGTGAAACCCACAGAAGCAGAAAATAGAATGGTGGTGGAGAGAGATGGGGAAAGGAAGAAATCGGGAGGTTACTATCCAATGGGTATAGAGTTTCAATCTTGCAAGATGAAAAAAAAAAAACAGAATTAGGGATCCACCTTACAACAAAATTGCATATACTTAACAATACTGTATTGTACACCTAAACATTTGTTAAAAGAATAGATCTCATGTGACTTTTGTAATACAATAAAAATAGAAAAGAAGAAAAACTTGGTTGCTCATTCAGCCATAGAATAATCACTATAATCCCTGACTAATCAGTACTTGCCAGTTGACACTGAACTGAGCCAACTTTGCTCACCGTATTCACTGTGTTTGCCTGTTCCATCATACCACGCTGACTCGTCCCTGGATGCACGAGCACCACTCTACTTGCTTGACAGTAGACATGTTTTCCATCTGCACATAGTGGTCACAGGTCACTCTGTCCTTAAATTTAATTGTAGACTTCTCTTCCAAATAAGTAGAGCAGAATCATAAACACTGAGGTATTTGGTCAGCAAGGATGGATTACCTAGGACTCATTCTCTTTCCTTAGTAAACCTGTAAAAGACTGTATATATTCCTCTCTTAGCTCCGGGGATGGGGAATATGGAAAAGAGAGCCATTAAGTGGTCCAGAAAATTGTTCTGGCTCATCCTGATTCCTCTCCTCTCAAATATTCTTATCAATCTTACTACTCATTCTATTTGGTTTAGTGCAAAATTGCTTTCTGATAGTGTCTGTCATTCATTATTCTGTTTCCTATTAGATTATTTCACTCTGTTATTTTAGTTTTTCACACTACTTCCTGCAGAGGATTGTCTCCCATAATCTCACTGCTTGAGTGATTCCAATTAATTGAACTCACATGACTTTCTTGCAGTTCAGTGAAGGGTGCCCTTTAGACAAAACAGAGGAGAACCTTGACCTTAGGATTGCTCAGCTCTACTGCTAAGGACCTATTCTGAGACCACAGAAACTTTTTTCAATGATTTACTTCAATTGTCGAACAGATGATATATTCACAAAGCTCAAAAATCATAAAACACAGAAAGATGTATGGCACAAAGTGTCCCTCCTATCCCGGTCTTCCTTCTGCCCTTCCTCTTTCCCATATCCTCCTTCTAAGTGATCCTAGGAAGTAGAGAGCAGTGTCTAAAGTTTCCCAGATACCTCTAAACTGGAACATTGTTCTGTTCTCAGTCATAAGTGAGGAGAAGCGCCTGGTATAATTTCAGGCTCTGGTTTCCCGGTGCCACCTGTCCAGTCTGGTTTCCAGACGTTGCAGTGCCAATTTCTCAAAAGCCAAGTCATCAACCACTGAATCAACCAATCAAATTCTTAGTGATGGTGCATGAGGAATAATTGTGTTACAGGTTATAAAGAGAATAGGAACAAAAAACTTTTGAAGTTATTCTTAAAACATATATGTGGAAAATCATCAATAAGAGAATGTTTCTAATTAAGCAAGTGTGAAATTTTCATATATACATTTACCCCATCAACATATTCATTTATTAAGTGTTTGGCAGAACTTTAGGTGTCACCATGCCAATCCATTCATTTAACTAATGAGAAAACTGAAGTTCAGAGAAGCAGCAAGATTTATAATTAAGAACATGAAGCTTGACTCAGTTTAAACCTGAGCTCCACCACTAGCATGGTGTGAATTAGGCAAAGTACTTAACTTCTTTGTGCTTAAATCTTCCCATCTGTAAAATGAGTATAATAAGAATATTTCTCTCATATGAATGTAGTGATTATTATATGGGTTAATATATGTAAAAGGATGTTTGACACAGAATAAGCACCAAAGGAGTGAAAGCTATTCTTCGTTAATGACTTGTGGAAGATGAAACAGCTGAATGGCATAGAAAGGATTGTAGGCTGATAAAATTAGGTATTGGGTTATTCATTACAAAATATTAAAGGAATATAAAATTCGTAACAAGGTAACAACACACTGTACAAATGAAAAAAAGGAACCTAAGAAAAAAGAGGGGATGGAGGTGATATTTGCTTTAGGTTGAGTTAGCTCATAAAAAAGAAAACAGAAAATCAAGGAGGTGGGCAAAGTAGCAGATTTTTATAAGCATCATAAGGCCAGGAGACAGGTCCTAGAGACTCTAAATCTGCTCGAGCTGGAAATGTTTCCTTTTGTTTTTGTTTTTTACATTTTCTAAAAAAATAGGAAGGATACTCATAAGTGAGATCTAAATGTTCAGGGAGGAAAACATTTTAAACACTAACTTACTTTCAATCAGGACTGAATAAATTCAAGTCTTTGTTTTAATTAAGTGATAGTACCTTTGATTTAAGAGTATTAAAGGGATAAAATAAAAAGGATGAGCTATTGCTCATCTGTTCATATGTGAGTGCTAACATCAATCTTAGAAATACAAAAAGTTAAGTTTGAAAGTTTAATAAAACCTTACTTCTTACTTTAAAATAAATTTAATTTTCCCTTCAAATTCGGTCATGAATACTTTTAATATAAAAAAGTTAGTAAATGTGGTATGCTTCAAAGTAATAATTCAAACCTTTATTGAAGAGAAAATGGAGTAAAGCTCACAAATATCACTGATCTACAATTTCCAGATTGGTTGTGTTTAACGGATTGAACACATACAAGGGAAATCCTTAAAACATGAATTATTTTTTTCCTGCAAGAAACGCAAAGCCACATCCTAGTCTTGAGGACTTCCTGCCTTTTGCCTAAGATGGATCACTCACAGGATGCAGTTAGCTCATAGAGCCTTTAAAGACATGGCAGCCAAATCTAATCAAGCTGAGATTATCACAGAAAGCAAAAGGAATCACCCCCATTTTATCCAAGAGTTAATTCTGAGGAAACAGAAAGAGGGAAAAATGTACCTTGCACATTATGAATAAGATAATTAGCTACGTTGCTAGTGAAGTTCTTCAGATATTAAAGTCCTTCATCTTCATTCTTCTTTACTACCAGATCTAATATAATCTGAGAACTACATAGCACAGTTAGAGAAATAATAATGTACTTAAATGCCCTGTCTGTCAGTACAGTTTATGCCCCTACATAGGGTTTAGAACCTGGCCTTTTAATTAAATTGCAGACAAATACTTTTTTTTACAGCTATAGTTTATATATTGTAATGAATTAATTTGAATCTCTGACTTATTATAGATTATTGAGCATATTTTGGGACAATGGAAAGGGTAAATGATTGCATTTCCAGCACTCACTCACTCAGCTTCATTAGAAACCGCACAAGTCAGTCGTTGATGTGCACTTGCACCAGGGATCCTGAGCACCAATGAGCCTGAAAGGCTTCCAGGGACTCCTTTGTCACTTTAATTATTTGCATATTAAGATTTCTTCAGGGAGGCAATGCTTCAAACGCTAGGCCAAACAACCCCTTCAGAAGTCATTAAGCCCAGTGTTGTCAAATATTTTAGTTGTCATACAATTTTGATAACTAACAAAATGACTTAAAGTCTATTATTCCAAGCCTATCAGAGTGAGGAGAAAGACGGAGGTATTGAGCTATGGCCGTAGGCCACCAGTACAAGCTGAAAGTGCTGAAGATTTAAAATAATACACAGAAATATTTTCCTGGGAAGAACAACGGGAAATAACCATACCTACCACCATAGAGCTGTAGTAAAATACAGGCTTTACTTTAACAAGTAAAGTCACACCGTAGATACTCAATAAGGACTAGCTAACCTTTGTCATTGTAATTAGTGGTAGAGACAATGTCAAGAGCCATAGTCCTGATTCATATCGCACTGCTTTTCAATGGATTAATTTGGTTTCCCCAGACTAAACTGCAGGACCAGGGGAAAAAAAAAAAAAAGTCTTATTTTGCCAAAGCACAAAGTGTTCTGTCTATATGCTAATTGAGTTTGCCAAACTATTCACTATGCTCCTAGAAGGCAAATAATAAATGTTGGGTCCTAGAGAGCACCCAGAATCGTGCTAGATCCACAGTAAATGTTCAGTAATTGGTTATTTATTGCTGATTTTTGAGTAAGCTCCAAATAGGAAGGACTCAACATTAAAGAATCAAACAGGCATTGATGAGTGGGATCACTCAGAGATGGTTATCATCCTTGAGGTGAATTTAAATTCTTGGGTCCTTCAAATCTACATCAAATGTTTCTGCAACATAATGAACTGATGTTCTTCTCTGTGAATGGCAACACCATGGGACGCTTGTGCTGAGTTCTGTCCTCTCGTACCCCCACACCACCTTGCATACCCTTTGAATAAGGGATATGAAATCCTACGGCCAGACTGTCTGTCATAGAAATAATCTCCTGCTTACAGGGCAGGATTTGATATAGGGGATAATAGAGAAGAAGATGCCACAACTATTCCTATGAAGTCATCGTCTAACTATATCTTTTCATGCAAAAAAAAAAGGAGGGAGGAGGAGTGAAATTGTAAAATTAGAGGCTAAAGAGAGAGAAGAAACCATATTTATTGTTTATATCCAATATATGAAAATTTTATTTGAGAAAAGAAAGAAAAATATGACTACTGTGTGGTATTATTATTATTACTGTAATTCAAGGTCTTTGTGTGTATGTGAAAAAAAAGTTAAATTTATAAAAATGTCAAGTGTGGCATTTTATAATCTTAAATATTTTAAGGGTATGACTACCACACTTTGGCCAATTGTCACTTACATTTTAAATATAAAAATGTAGGGGCAGGCAATACCTGAAAATTTACCATTCCTAAAATTCCTTAATTTTACAGTTCTGACTAAAAATAGCTACTTTTAAAACACCAGTATATATTTGAGCTGTGAGACTCCCTGAGAACAGATTATGCCAAGGCCCAGCAAGGGGAAACAGAGGCTTGGCCTAAGGGCTGAAGGAATAAGCATGCTGAGGCCAGAGACACAGGCAAGCGTCAAGCTCCTAGGTGAGACAACAGTCCCCACCTGAAGCCTCCAGGTAAACCTGAGGCCCAGACAGAAAAAAATACTCACTTATCCAGGGGATTACCATGCTAAAATAGACAGGGCAGCCTTGGAGTTGGATAAAAAGTTAAGTGGACTACAAGAAGAACCAGAACTCCAGAAGTCAGTCCTCAGTAAGGGACCTTCTGATCGGTGAGATGAATAACACCAGAAAATACTTGTTTTAAAATTGCATCAAGCTAACTGAAAAATAAAGATTAGGTAAAGGCATTCACAATTTATAACAACTTTTTAAAGCCTGGACACTAGAATTTTCTTGGGTACTTGAAATGACTGCATGCAAGTGACAGACTATAGAGGAAAAGCTGGAAAAAAGTCAATAAATTGGTAAATCAACAGGGCTGCCTTTAGATAATGTGCCACCACCACTTCCCCTGAATGCTTCCAATGTATTCATAGTTTATTCATTTATTTAGCAAAAAAGCCTTGTTGTAGGAACAAGCTTGGAGTACATAAGACATGAAAAGGTAAGACTGAAACAAAGCAAGTGAAGGAGAGTGAAGTATGAGGCACTCTGGGGGTGACGGACAGACCAAGTCATGTAGAACTAGAGTAAGGAGTGATTTTAGGGATTAAATCAAGGGCTATTCCAGTCATCTTGCTACTGAATGACGATGGTTTGATTAGAGAGTTAGCTGTGGCAATGGAAAAACACAGAAATTGAGAATATGTTTTGAAAGTGGACTCATGTGGGCTTTCAATTGTTGGATCACAGGTGTGCACTTGTATTTTAGGGAGGGGCTCAGTGGGGAATTAATAACAATTATGAAGTACTAGGCTTGAGCCACTAGGTGTATGATAATGGTATTTATTGAGAAGGGATTTCTGCAGACATTATGGGTTTGGAAAGAGAAAATGGACAGCTCTGTTTCAGTCCTGAGATGTCTGAGATAGCTCTTAGACATCCTAGTGGAAATGTCAAGTAGGTGGTCAGTTATGTAAATTAGGAGTTCACTGTAGAGATCAAGATTACAGATATACATCTGGGATTCATCAGTATATAAATGGTATCAAAAGCCACAATATGATGGACTGAATAAGTCTTATTAAAATGCAGCAGGGCTCTTAGCACAGAAATGCTATCATTTTCCACTCATACTGCAATTCATGCCTGATTTTATGATATCACAATACAGGATTTGGTAATAATTTATTGTTTCAGAGCAGCTGTTTTTTTAAGTGGTGAGAACCCACAATAATTAGCAGCAAATAAACTGTATGTTTATAAAATGCTTTGGGGAAATGTGCCTTACTACTTAGTGTTCCAAATGGCACTATTCTTATAAGTAATAAATGTGACCCTTTGGCTATAATATTGAAAAAAGAAATTAGGAAAAACAAAGTAAACTCTTTTAAAGACTTATTTTCAAATGTCACATAGCATTAAATTATTGATTTCCACATCTAAAATTAATGTTTTTATTTATGAAGTAACTTTTAACTCTCAGTAAAATAATATATAACTTTGCTTTAACAGACCATTTTATCTTAAAGAATTACAGAGTTTGAATGAACCCAATTAAGTGTGCTCTGTGTGTCTTCTCTGTCAGCCCTTGCCAAAGCTCACAATGTGAGTTCTGTTCTACTTGGTATCAGGAAAAACCACACAGGAACACAGAGAATACTGCGTGCTTAAAAAAAAAAAAAAAAAAAAGGAGCTTGTTTCTTCATAAAGTCTCTGGCTGTGGTCACATAGAACACAGCATCCATTTATAGATCTCCTAACTGGCCCAAGGCCTTTGTCTGAGCTTGCATTTCCTTACTGGCAAATGCACTTCATTTTTATTTGTGCTCTTCAATAGATTCAGTTACTAATACCTACAGATGTGAAT
This sequence comes from Phoca vitulina, assembly GCF_004348235.1. Taxonomy (NCBI): domain Eukaryota; kingdom Metazoa; phylum Chordata; class Mammalia; order Carnivora; family Phocidae; genus Phoca; species Phoca vitulina. Next base: position 42,927,490 of record NW_022589715.1, on the reverse strand, counting down.
TACAAAAAATTATCTAGGCAGGTAGAAGGAATTAAAATTAGAGATAGTTCAGTAGCTTAGCAGGAAGAGGGAGCGAGGCCCAAACTACATTGAAGAAGGAATATTTTGTGAAAATGAACAAAGCCCCATGTTCTCTCGTGAATAATAAAAATAATAAATAAATAATTTAAAAAAAGTTCAAGAAGCTCTGCATCATATACTATCTACTATAAATAAAACAAGGCTCAGTTCTTCCTCTGTCTTAGAACACATTCATTTATACATGAGCTGCCTGTACCACAGTCTTGGTCATCATTCTTTAGGGCAATATTGTTCTCTGCTTTGTTAGAGCTTCATGACATGCATTTTTTCTTTTGCCTAATTTTAACTGCTCTGTCCAGATTCCTGTAAATTGGCTCATTCAGTTTCTCTTAAAATTTGAGGAAATAAGGGGAGCATGGGTGGCTCAGTCCACTCAGGTCATGATCTCAAGGTTGTGAGATCAAGCCGCACGTGGGGCTCCACACTCAGCGTGGAGTCTGCTTGAGCCTCTCTCCCTCCCCCTTGCCTCCTCCCCCCACTTGTGCATGCTCTCTCTCTCAAATAAATAAAAAAAATAAAATCTTAAAGAAATTTGAGGGAATAAGACTTTGAAAAACTGGTAGTCTTCACTAAAGCTCAACCTAAGCATATTCCATGACCTAGACTTCCCATACCTAAATATAGACCCCATAGAAAAGACTTATACATGTTCACCAAATGGCATGCACTATAATACATATTATGAGGAACAATGCTATTCATAATAGCACAAAACTGGAAACACCCTAAATGTGCCCAAATCAAGAACAGAATGGATAAAATGATCACAAAATGGAAACTGTACTACAATGAGCACAACTTACAACATTATGCAACAATATGGAAAAATCTCAAGAATAGATTGTTGAATGAAAGACATCAGATAGAGATTATCAGAGTGAAAGTTTTCATTATATAAACTACTAATACCTTATCCTGACCAATAAAAGAAGATTTAATAAAATATATGGAAAAATTTGGCTAATGTGAACATTTACTATTTGTTTCAGAGAGGCAGTTTTTATTGGAAACAGGTGCACAAGGTGGGTTCTCCTAAAAATCTGTTAAAATTTCAAGTTTAATTCTAAATTCCAACCCTAATAAGCAGTTTTTTTCAAAGATTGTATTTATTTTAGAGAGAGATAGAGAGAGTGCATGAGCGGGAGGCGCAGAGGGAGAGCGAAAGAGAGAATCCCAGGCAAATGCCACACTGAGCGTGGACCCCGATGTGGGGCTTAATGTGGGGCTCCATCTCATGACTCTGAGATCATCACTGTGAGATTATGACCTGAACTGAAATCAAGTTGGCTGCTTAACTGACTGAGTTACCCAGGTGCCCCTACTAAGGCGATTTTTTTAAATGATTGTTCTTTGTTTTGTTTTGTTTGTTTGTTTTCTTCTTTCTTCTTATATCCATCCTCATGCTTGGGCCATATTTTCAGTTTCATAACATAACAAAATAATTCTCCAGAATAGTGTAGAGCTAGTAGCTGACTTTTAATGTCATACAAACAGCCAGTTTGCTTTATAAACTAGATTGTACATTTGCCAAGAGCAGAAAAGTAGAAGCCATTTCTATATACAGCACCTTTGCAAAGAGAAAGAACATTCTGAGGGGAGCTGACTGCTCACTCTGAGTAATAGTGGCAGGCAAGCAAGGAAAAACAGGGCTGAAGTTTGGAAGATCTTGAATAATAGTAGGTTTCCAAGTTTGGACGCCATTCTCTAAGCAATGGTGAACAGAAAGCTTTTAAGTAAGGATCACAAACTGAAAATATCATTTTGAGCATGCATGCTAGACTAGAACCTAGAAAATCAGTGCCAGCAGACCAGTTAGCAAGGTTTGTATGAGGGCATAAACCCTGAACTAGCAAGATAGTAGCACCGATAGAAAACAGGGATGCCTATATGTGAAGAAAAGTTAGACAAAGATAATCTACTGGACTTGGAAATTGACAGGGTAAAGGGAATTGGAAGAAGGGTCTAACATGGCTAATTTTTGGAAACAAAATGAGATCTTGACAGAGAGAGGAAAACTTTATGGGTCAGTTGGTTTGAGAAGACAATGAAAAAAAATGACAGAATGAATAGCTAAGGGTGAAGGTCGATGCAGGAACAATGTAAGTACAAGGCTCAGATATCATATATATATATTCAATGTTTCTGTTTTTTCCAATGCATTAAAAACACTAAGGGGGTACACAGTTACAGTGAGAAATCATGAGAAGATTTAGAAATGCTAAATACTAACAAAATTAAAACTTTTTCTCTGTGGAAATAATGGGTAAGAGAATAAGATGACAAGCTAAAGCCTAGGAGAATATGCAAATCTCATGTCTGACAAAAGACTTGCTTCCAGACTATATAAATAACTCTCAAATCTCAACATTAATCAAATCTCCAATTTAAAAATGGGCAAAAGAATTGAACAAACACTTCACCAGATAAAATATACAGATGGCAACTAAGCACAGGAAAAAAAAAAAACTGTTTAACATTATTAGCCATTGGACTGGGTGTTGTATGTAAGTGACTAATCAGTAATTCTACACCTGAAACTAATATTACACTGTATGTTTACCAACTGGCATTTAAATAAAAGCTTGAAACTACAAAAAAAATTCACTTTGAAGAAAAACACATCATTAACCATCAGGAAAATGCAAATGAACACTACAATGAAATACCACTATATACATATTAGAATTATTAAAATAAGAAATACTGATAATGGGCGCCTGGGTGGCTCAGATGGTTAAGCATCTGCCTTCGGCTCAGGTCATGATCCCAGGGTCCTGGGATCGAGTTCCGCATCGAGCTCCCTGCTCCTTGGGAGCCTGCTTCTCCCTCTGCTTCTCTCTCTCTCTCTCTCTCTCTGTCTCTCATGAATAAATAAATAAAATCTTAAAAAAAAAAAGAAGTACTGATAATACCAAGTATTGGCAAAGATGTGGAACACTAACACACTGCTGTTGAGAATGCATAATGTTATAGATACTCTAGAAAACGGTTTGGTTATTTCTTATAAAGTTAAATTTACATTTACCATATGACCAAGAAATCCCACCCTTTGGTATTTACCTTGAGAGAAAGGAAAGCATCTATCCATAAGAAGATCTACATATGAAAATATATAGCTGCTCTATTCATAATCATCAATGACAGGAAACTTAAATGTTCTTCACCGGGTGAACGGATATACAAACTGTGGTACATCTCTTCAATGAAAATACTGCTATTCAGCAATAAAAAAGGAGTGAACTACTGACACACACAAAGGGCATGAATTTCAAAGGCAGGGCTGAGAGAAAGAAACCAGTATCAAACGGTCATATAGGGCATGATTTCATTCACATGATATTCGCAAAAAGACAAAACTATAGTGACAATAGACAGTTCAGTGGATGCCAGTGGTTAAAGGTGGGAGAAAGATGTACCTACAAAGTGAAAGCACAGGATGTTTTCTGGGTGATGGAAATGTTCTTTAATCCTAATTGTGGTGGTGGCTACACAAACTTATTCATGTGTTAAAATTCATAGAATTCCCTACTCCATCCCCACAAGTCATTTTTATGTTAACTTAAGAAAACAGTTTTAATAATGACATCTGTAAGGAAACACACAGATGCAAAGCAAGTGTTTCAATGTTAGCATTATTTTGCATTCTGAGTCTTATAATAGTATCAAGTATTATGTCTCTAACAGGACCTTTAAAAATTCAACAGGCCAAGTTACTTACTAGAAAATCTTCAGGATTTTAAGAAGACAAAAAAAAAAAAAAAAGGCTAGAATCTTTTCTACCCAACAATTAAAACTAATTTGTACCATACTGCACAAAATATTTAATGCAAAATTAGTTATCAGATCTGTTAGCAAGTTTACAAGGGTACCAACTGAGATGGGCGAATACCCAGCAGGGCTTCTTAGGAAATTAAGGAATAGTCTAGAGAATAAACAAAAGATATTCAAATAAATTGATCATGGGATGGGTTTTGTTCCTACCTTTGCGATTATTTGTAATCAGTTTTGAGAATCTGAATGGATATGTTCTCTCAATGAACAAAGGTAATAATAAATCATCAGTGAATAATGTTTTGTCAATTTTGTCAAAATGGGGCTCATGAGTACATCTTGGATCTCTCAGACAATTAACTGACTCTGTAATTTTGAAGGATCTGGTGCTCGGTTTCTTTTTGTGTGGGTTTAAAAACAATTCAGCTGCTTGAATTTCATGAAGAAAGAAACAGCCACAACAAAATCAATCCATGGTTGCCTTTCAAACTAAGGCAACCTTTTCAAAAAGTTAGTCTAAATGATCAGACCAGTTTCATGTGTCATAATGCTGTTGAATTAAGATGAGAATCATTGGTATAAGAAGTCAAATCTGGATTTGAAGGATGTTGATAAACCAGATAATCTCAGGTAAATTATTAAAGCTCCTTGGGCCTCAGTTTACTCATTTGTAAAATAAAGTGTCTGGATTAGATAAATTGTTCTAATCTTTCCTGTATTCTCCCTCTCCCTCTCTCTCCCTCTCTCTCTCTCTCTCTCTGTGTGTCTCTTAGATTCTTAGGTAGGGCTCAATACCAGGTCTGGGTTACAGCTTGGAGATCTACCTTTGTAATAAGGAGCTCTAATGATGTTCAGCCAGATGGTCCTTAGATCACACTTTGAGAAACACTGAACTAGAGAGGCAGTCCCTCTTTCTTGCAGCTCTAATACTCTATGATTTAGTCAATGCCTTTGTAGTCTACTTTTATATTGTCCTTCCCTGCTCTTCAGCAGTGTGGACCAGGCTATTAGATTTGTCCTCTTTCATATCAAAAAGGTAAAGAAATTACTAGGGTTTCCCTTAGATCTGTATTTTCTGTGAATAATACCGATAACCTCAAACAGCCCAGGGAGAGCTTACTTTTCACAACTGCTTTCAGATGGGGTATCTTCTACTCTGCAGTCTCACCTTCCCTATAATTTTTGTAATTCAAACAGGGCTCATAATCCACAATTGATCTTAAAGGAGTCACTTTTTAGATTGTCTCCTCAAAAAGACTGAAACTCCTAAGTGCGAGACGGAATAATATGATATAGATGAAAATCTAGTTATATCCTTAAAATAAGATTGCATTTAGGCAAACTAAAAGGCCTACCAAAGAAAATTATGTTTGACCTTTACTTTCAATTTCTTACATAATTCTGCCTTGTTTTTTCAACAATAAAGAGAAAATTACGTTTAAAATATTTTGATATTTAGTTAAGGGAATTCTACTATTGGTTCTAAAAGAAGATTTTAATTTTACTTCAAAAGTAAATTCTAGTAGATTAATCTTATCCTGTGACTTAAAAATGTAAATGTTTCCAATAATAATGATAATTGACATGCCAGTAGATGACATTTGCTTTGAGAATATTAAAATTCTCTGAGGAAATATGGGTATAAACATTCAAAATTAAACTTTGAGATAATTATTTTAATTCTAGGTGAATAATAAATCTCCAGAATTAAAAATAATCTTTAAGTCCTAGAAAAATCTACATAATCACATTCATTTATGCTGCCCAAGTGTCCATTCAGTGTGGAAGAACCCTGAAGCAAAGGGCTGAAATCTAACATTTCAGCCAAAATCAGATGAGGATAGTGGGTTTAAATTCAAAATCTTTTCCTTAAAAAATAGGTTGTTTGGGGCAGATAATTCAAATTTACTTAGACTCATTTTTTTATCTATAAAATAGGGATGACTTTGGGCACATCACCAAATCTCTCTGTGTTAATTCCTTAAATTAAATAAGGGTAGGTAAAGGCCTCTGTTAATCCCTATGTTCTAATATCTAAATTGTGGTGTTTGAAAACATTTAAATATTCTCTTTTCATCTGCTAAATATGAAAACATGCTATCAGCCACTGTAAGCCATAAAATGAACTGCACAGTTATAGTTTTAGAAATTAATAAGAAAAAGAGGCATGTTTGGTTTTAGTCATGCACAGTAATAGAACAGGTTTTATTTTTCATTTTTAAAATGTTTTGTTCCTATTTTCCTTTTGTGATCTTCCATAATTTTGATCTAGGTTATAAACTTGAGGATCCTTTAGGTTTTCATATCCTTGGGATATGAGAAATATTTGTCATTAAAGAATCAGTGTAAGAAATTGGGGGGGCAACAGATATGGATTGTGGCAATATCTATAGACACTGATTAGTTTATGTAAAATTTTAAAATTAGATATAACTGAAGTAAATCACCTGGAACAACAATTCAAAGTCAAGATCCAGAGTGCATGGTAATGTCTGAGTTTACAATGCTAAAACAGTATAAATCCTAAAGATACCCTGCATAGCCTCATCATCTTCACTAGACTTTGCTCTGTGAAAAGAAGTCCACCCTGGTTTTCATTGTATTCCCAGAGGAAAACACAATGTTTGCTACTTAATAGGTGTTATTTTTCTATAATTGAAGAATGAAGTAATGAACAATGTACAATAGTTCTGAGGAAACAGTAGAACTGTATAACCTTAGTATTATCTACTCATAGTCAAGTGAGAATCTAACTGAATATTCTGAAGATTGACATAAGGAGATCATATTACCCTTTAAAATATGAGTGAAATCAATCATTTATTTAACTGGAAATGGAACATCTTTGTGTTTGGTTGAGGCTGTATAGCATAACGGTTTAGGGCAGGAATGATGTTTGAGTCAGGTAAGAATAGGTAAGAGTTCAGGCTGTCCTCTGTACAAACATTGTTAACTTGGGCAAGTAATTTCATTTTGTTGAGGCTCATTTACTTACAAAATTGGGAAAATGAATTTTAACTTATGTTGCTACTGAAAGATTGAAATGTCACAAATTTTATAAAACATCAGTATGCTGGTAAGCACATAGCAACTGCTCAATAAACAATTGTTAGGACAGCCATTAAAAATCACCATTTACAGGGGCACCTGGGTGGCTCAGTCGGTTAAGTGTCTGCCTTCAGCTCAGGTCAGGATCCCAGGATCCAGGGATCAAGCCCCATGTTGGGCTCCCTGCTCAGCAGGGAGTCTGCTTCTCCCTCTCCCTCTGCACTCTCCCCCACTTGTGCACTCTTTCTCTCAAATAAGTGAAAAATAAAATTTTTTAAAAATCACCATTTACATAATCCACAGCTTTCCCCAACAGGTTGGTGTCAATTTAATAGATAAGAAACAAGATGATTCTTTTTCTTTATCTTCTAGATATTTTTCAAGACATAAAGAAGTCAGTTTGCTTTTTAAGTCCTCCTTGCTTATTTTGTATTGCTAGCACCAAGATTTATAATGTTGGCCTTTCCTTATAGCATGCAAATATTAATCCTCTTTCATACAAATTCAAGCTCCACCTCTTCTATGACACTTGGAAGAATTTCAGCCCATACAGTCTCTTCCTCCTTTGACCTCCCACCACTATCATACACATATTTTAGCAGGTTGTATTTATGCTGATTTTATCTCTGCAACTCCACAGTGAGCTCCCAAGGGTATAGGTCAGGCACAACAATTATACTGTTTTGTCCTTCTACTCTATACTCCTAGTACTGTCCTCTTTTAATACTGTTTCATGCATTAGATAAATTATTTTTTTCCCCTTTTCATCAAATAAATTGCATGCCAGGACCATGAGAAACTTCACCTTCTACTTCCTTGCCTTACTTGCACACATGTATCTAGTCTAACAAGACTGGTACAATTATGTGAGTAATCGAGAGATAACTGTAGATGACCACTCAAGTGATAATCCTCTACCCACTAAGAAACAGGCATCTTACTTCCCTTTCTCTCACAGTTGGGTCTACAGGAAAACTTATGGCTACTATGTGCACATGGGCTCCCCTCTCTGCTATGTCCACGGGCAAGGTTTCAGAGGCAAGGAGGGAGTGGTAGGGCCTATGGCCAAGTGGAGAGTACATGCTCTGCTAAAAAACTTTCAAATAAAAAGAGAGATGGAAAACTAAAGGGGAAAAAAAATCACTACACCAGGCAAACTAACCATTTTTGTGTGCCATATCTGCCTGAAGACTGCCAGTTTTCTTCCTGTCCGTAGATATATATTCATTGAACTTCTGAGAACAAAAGTCTCAATCCTTCTAGAAAAATGGATATCCTGGGTCAGTCTTTATTTCAAATAGCTTGTCATAGTGTCTTCATGACTATATTGACATTTGCCATATAACATGTCTTCATTTGGATTTAAAAATATCATTCCTGAAATGATGTCAAATCACATTTTTTCTTTGTCTTTTGGGATGGGAGCAGTAATTTTAGTGATCTAATTATTTTTCTGTGACTTCACATATAAATATATATGTGCAAAATTTATCTAAATGTAATTGCATTTGTATGGCTCAATACATAATTTATATATTTATTATAAATTAATATTTCCACATAGTCAATGTATTTAAAGCAGCTTAATAAACTAATACTATAAAGTTACTTATATATAAAATTTGTATTCTAAATTATAACTTGTTATGTATTAAATATAAATTATATATAAATTTATAATTTAATTTCCTATTTCTTTAAGTTGGAGAAAAGTTTTAAGCCAACAAATATGTATAAATGCCTACAATATGCAAGGTTATATTGCTAGACACTGAACATGTTCATGATGGGTTAGAAAGCAGCACATGAGAGATTTTTATTATGCAGTGCTTGATGTTGGATTGTTTTAGTCAACTCAGATTTTGACAGTTGTATTTAAATCAGCATAGGGAAGTTTGTACTTGATTTCAACTTTACTATTGAAGAATTCCTCACAAGTCATTTAACCAAATATTACAGACAAATAAAAAATAGGTTGGCATTCTGAATATTTACAACTAAATTTTGTTCAATTAGCTAGCTGGTCTAAAAATTCAACGAGACAAAATTATCAGCAAAATGCCTTCTGCCTATTACTAAGTATGAGTTTAGTAAAAACTCCAAGAGCCCTTTCTCTTTTTTGTGGAAAAATTAATTTTTCATAAAAATGCAATTAAGCATTCATATTCGATTTCCAAAGACTCGTCAAAAATGATCCTACTTTATACTTCCAATAGGATCTTGCTTATTGTATATGGATAACAATTTTTTTAAAGATTTTATTTATTTATTTGACAGAGAGAGACAAAGTGAGAGAAGGAACACAAGCAGGGGGAGTAGGAGAAGGAGAAGCAGGCTTCCTGCTGAGCAGGGAGCCTGATGCGGGGCTCTATCCCAGTACCCCGGGATCATGACCTGAGCCAATTAACGAATGAGCCACCCAGGTGCCCCAGGGATAACAATTTTTATACAATCTTTATCTTACAAAGCTAAGATTGGGTCAAATTTTTATTTTTCCAAATACATCTTTCTATTTATTTACCTTGTCATTTCAGAGGTATGATAAAAATATTTAAAAACCTTAAACTTTGGAATTTACATGTAATTGTCTACTAAAATAATAGCAAGTATACTTACAACAAATACATTATTGAAAATATATTTCTTCTAAGTTTCACAAACCAATATCAGATAGGTAAGTTCTTAGAAATCATTTTTACAAATCAAGAAATTCAAACTACGAAATTAAATGATCTAACGCTGGAACTAAAATACTCCACTATTTTGCTTTTCTATTTAATATCAGTGTTGACTTTGTAGTTGAAATGTCAAGTTATATTTCTATAAAGATATCCTCACTCTAAGAATTTCTCTTCATTTTGTAAGCTAAACCATGTTGAGTTGTTACCTTTTTTTTTTTTTAAAGATTTTATTTATTTATTTGACAGATAGAGAGAGAGCACAAGTAGGCAGAGCGGCAGGCAGAGGGAGAGGGAGAAGCAGGCTCTCCGCTGAGCAGGGAGCCGGACGTGGGGCTCGATCCCAGGACCCCAGGATCATGACCCGAGCCAAAGGCAGCCGCTTAACCGACTGAGCCACCCAGGCGCCCCTTGAGTTGTTATCTTAACTCGTAACTTTGTCTTCTGATTAAGCAAAACAGAAGGAAATTAAGGAATTGAGACAGGAAGAAGCAAGATATAAAGGAAAATAAAGCCAACTAGATGAAAAACACCAAAAGTACAGCACCATATCTATATTTATATAAATTTATCACATTGCCTAGTCATGTGTTAGTTATATGGTAGGATGTTTATAACTATGTTTTAAATGGTCTATTGATCAGAGACATATTTCAGCAGCATTGAGAAAGACAGCCACATGCTGATGAAAGGAAACTATTTTATGTCTTAAAAACATGCTTGTCAGATTATACACTTTGTAGACTATGAGTGTATAACTGAATCATAGTGATGGGTTGCATGAGATAGAGGAGTGTCAGAAAGACCTTTCTCTTATGGTTCACATCATTTTCAAACCAACATTCTTTCCCCTTCCCCTCTTGTCAACCCAATACTGGGCAGATGTAAAGATTTCAGGGAATCAGAAAGATTCTTAACATGGACACAACACACTGAACCCATCAAAACAGATGATGGGTTCTCAAGTATGCCACTCTTTGAAGTGGCAAATAAGAATAATGAAAATGGTAGAACAAAAATAAACATGCACTTCAAAAAAAAAAAAAAACTATTTTAGGAGAAAAGATAGTGGACTGGTCTTTGATTAAGACACTCACACAATGTCATAACACATGCCTTTGTCCTGACCAAGGAAAGGGAAAGAAGTGCATTAAGTCAGCAGTGTGTTAGAATGTCTGGTAACAAATCCAGGAGCATTCTATTAAGAACATGTTCCATCATACAGCAGAGATTAATGGGCCTTTCAGAAGAAAACATGTTATCTATATCCAATTGAGGGTTCATTCAACACAGCAACTTCTGCCAAAAACTTTCTGAACTTCAGTGAAGATGTCAGAAGTGTTAATGGATTTGCACAACTCTTTTGACCACATGTTTTCTGGAGGTCTGAAATGAAATCAAATTTGATTTGACTAATATTTGAAAAGAATTAAAATTTTGAGAAAAAGGTACAAATTAAGATATATTTTACCTATTCTAATATCTTGAAAAAATTTAACCTTATCGTGTGGGTTTCATTGGCAATTTGCTAGGTTCTATACCTGAGAAGAATTTATCCCTAGTAGTGATGAATTAAATCGCTATTATTTCTGAATAGTATTTTCTATAGTAATACTAAGAAGGAAATAATTTATTACATTAGAGATGCATGCAATAATATTTTGCTAAGTCAGAAAAAGAGAATAAATTTTAACAGATTTAAGTGGTTCAATGTGCTTGACATTTATGAAAATGTAGTAATCATAAAAATAAATAATTCCATTTTTACAAGGAAATACAGAAATTTGGTATAGAAATCCTTTTTGGAAGTATTCCTAGAAATTTCTAAATATGAATTCATGGTAATCCACAGTGAGTTGATTTCTTTATTTTGTTTATTGATTTGGAATTCTTTTTTTTTTTTTTACCATTCTTTTTTTTTTTTTTAATTTTTTTATTGTTATGTTAATCCCCATACATTACATCATTAGTTTTAGATATAGTGTTCCATGATTCATTGTTTGTGCATAACACCCAGTGCTCCATGCAGAACGTGCCCTCCTCAATACCCATCACCAGGCTAACCCATCCTCCCAACCCCCTCCCCTCTAGAACCCTCAGTTTGTTTTTCAGAGTCCATCGTCTCTCATGGTTCTTCTCCCCCTCCGATTTGGAATTCTATTATGTTACCAGCCCTTCAATATTCTACATTGTTAGCCTCTTTAGACTATTGTGTAAGTGAAACACAGCTAAAAATTATCCCAATCTACCTTGTTCTTATGAAGTGGCAGAGAATAAACAGCTGAAAAAAGAGTTGCTCAAATTTTATAGAAATTTCATTGTCTACTACAAACTGCCCAGGTTCACCATAAATCCTGAAATCCATCTTTAATTGTCTAAATCACATTTCTTTAAATGATATTAGTTTAGGCATTAATCCGAAAACCATTATAAACAATTTAAAAAATGTATATAAATCATGAAATCATTCTATCTTCCATAATGACCCATAAGATCTTTATATTTAGATGATATGTAAAAGAATAGTTATATATGGTTTTAAAAATTATTTGGGAGATACCGCAAAGCAACATATAATTTTTTTAAAATTTACTATTAATTCTTCTTGATATTATTTAGAGTTATAATCATGTAGAACCTAAAGGAACTGTTATGGGTTAAACTGTGCCCCACCCCCATCCCCCCAAAAAGAACGTTGTAGTATATGAGTCCTCAGTACTTCAGAACATAGCCTTATGTAGAAATAGGGTTTAGCAGAGGTAATCAAGTTAAAATTATATCACTGGGTAAATTCTAGTCCAGTATGACTTCTAAAAAAAGGGGAATTTGGACACAGACATGCACAGAGGAAAGACAATGTGATAACACAGAGAGAGAAGACAGCCATGTGACTACAGTGATGCATCCACAAGCCAAGGAACACCAAGGGTTGTTGGCAGAAAACACCAGAAGAGGGAAGAGGCAGAGAATGATTCTCACTAGAGCTGTCACAGACAAGATGGCCATGTCTATGCCTAGATTTCAGACTTCAAGCCTCCAGAACTGTGACAAATCTCTGTTGTTTTAGGCCACTTTAGTTTTTGGTACTTTGATACTGTAGGAGTAGGAAACTAATACAGGAACCTTAAAGAACTTATGATCCCATAAGTCAAAAAACTCATGTAAGAAATGAATGAGGTGTCTTGCTGCCCAAGATCACACAGCTACTTCAGACAGAACTCTAGAAATAAGACCTTGGTTTTCATGACTACAAATTCATGGCTGCCTCTTCCCTACCTTAAAGAATGAAAGATTGAATTCTCAATTTCAAAAGGCTCATCAAAAGTTCATTCCTTATATTATACAGGCATCAAAAAAATGAAATCTTGCCATTTTTAATGATGTGGTTGGAACTAGAGGGTATTATGCTAAGCGAAATAAGTCAGTAAGAGACAATTATCATATGATCTCACTGATATGTGGAATTTAAGAAACAAGGCAGGGGACCATAGGGGAAGGGAGGGAAAAATGAAACAAGATGAAACCAGAGAGGGAGACAAATCATAAGAGACTCTTAATCTCAGGAAACAAACTGAGGGTTGCTAGAGTGGTGGAGGTTGGGAGGGATGGGCTGGCTGTGTGATGGACATTAGGGAGGGTATGTGTTATGGTGAGTGCTGTGAATTGTGTAAGACTGATGAATCACAGAGCTGTGCCTCTGAAACAAATAATACATTATATGTTAATTTTAAAAAAGTTCATTCCTTTAAGCCATTTTATTTAGAGTCTTTTGTTAAAACTGAAAATAAACATCAATACTCTGCTTCTATTCTAATTCTTTCCAAGCAGCCATCCTCCCAATTTCTAAAGCTATCTTTTCATTTTTTTAAAAAAAGATTTATTTTAGAGACATAGAAAGTGGAGGGGGAGGGGCAAAGGGAGAGGAAGGGGAGGGGAGAGAGAGAGAGACAGAGAGAGAGAAGCAGATACCCCGCTGAGCATGGAGTCCAACTCAGGGCTCCATCTCAGAACTCTGAGATCATGACCTGAGCCAAAATCAAGAGCCTCATGCTTAACCAATTGAACCACCCAGGCATCCCTAAAGCTAGGTTTTCAATCTTCAAGATAGAATTAAAAATTCTAATTAACCCATTTGATACTTGATTTTTATCAAATGATTCACTCATTATTACATGCAAAGTTATGGGACATTTAAAAATTATTAAAACAGGGGCACCTGGCTGGCTCAGTTGGTACAGCATGTAACTTTGGATCTCAGGGTCATGAATTCAAGTCCCATGTTGCGGAGCCTACTTTAAAAAAAATTAAAACAAAATGAAGAAGAAAATGAAAGTATTATGAAAGACCAGAAACATCTCGCTTTTTATTTCATTTGTAAGAATAATTATTTCTTCCAACTAATTTGGAAGCTTCATGAAGGCAGAGAAAGATTGTTTTGTACCTCTAACATCTAGCACTATACCCAACACAAAATTGGTGCTCCAAATGGATCAATGCATACATTCAGTGAGCATTTATTTAGCAGTTACTGTGTGCTAGACATTACTCTGTATGCAGGGAATAAACCAATGAAGAAAACACTTGAAAATCCCTGCCATTACTGAGCTTATGTTATAATGAAGAGAGACAGAAAAGAAATAAGATAAATAAATTATACGATATATTGGAATGTGATAAATACTAAGGAAAAAATAAGGCAAGGGGCAAGGATTAAGGAATACTGAGGGTTGTTGCCATTTTGTTAGGGCTGTAAGGGTTGTTAGGGCTGTTGAGGATTTCAACTTGATATTGACACTTGAGCAAAGACTTAAAGAATGTGTGTTTGAGCTGCTGTAAGCTTGAAAACCTAGTTGCATCTTTTCATTGTCAAGAAATAAGATGGTATTATTTCTTGGTTTGCCTGGATGGTCCCAGTTTATATGTCTCTTATCTAGTGTAACTATTAGTAGCCCCCCTTTAACTCTTACTAGTATTTCAGATTGATTGATAAATTACATCGTCAGATTACTTAGATCATCATCTCTACAGAATATGTACCAATGTTTGTTAAATGAATGACTAAAAAAAATAAAAGAGAGAATATCTCCATCTCATGTCTCATCATTTATTACTTGTCAAATTGTTTAACTTCCTTGTACAGCAATATGGCCATCAATCCCAAAACTTTGAGACCAAGATTGGCACTGAGAGAATCTTTTAATATTCTTAGGTGAAAAGCTCAAAAGATATACTTATGATTAGCATCAACAATAACAATTTTCTCTCACTGTGTAAGTTTTATTTAGTATCCTCCTTGTCTTTCATTTCACCGCTGAGACCAACATCTTTATAGAGGTCCAGATGGTGCAGAGAGATTATAACAATGAAAGGTAGCTCATGCTGAGGGCCTGAAGGAAGAACAAATCACGGCTTGCCTGAAAGACCAATTTCAATTACATACTTACTATGTCCTTATCAGATGGGGCACTTGCTCTGCACCATGCCTCATGCAACTTTAGATAACATGTAAGTAGATAGGTAGTTGTATACTAAAGAGGGGTGTTATGGACAATTAAAATTCTTCCTACTATAAATAAGCTGAATCATATCCATTTAACAAGTGGGGGATTCATCAAAAATGATTAACTGTACAGAAATCCCATGTTAATTATCTGAGATTATATCTTACAGAAGACTTTAGGGTTCCTTGTTACAAGAGGAAACTTTGAAGCATTCCATGTTTGTCAGGCTGGCCCATCCAATTGTATAAGTAGGTTGTCAGAAGAAGACAAAGACTTCACCTCAGATGTGTAATTTACTTTCCCCACCAGATTCCAGATTTAGGAAGAAATGCTAATTAGAGTTGGAGTCTCTTTTTGGAGTCTACATAAATTCAGCCCTGTCAACTCTGCCTATGTCCCTCTGCAAAGTGGAAAATAGTGATGTTCTACATACCATGCTAATCTATAAATAACTTCTATGCTCATTTAGCCACTTTAGCACATCCAAGAAATGACATTATGAATGAGCTACATTACCTAGAGGATACAGACTAAATGTGGGCTCCTACACAACTTAATATGCATCTAATGTACAACTTAAGCGCTATCTTCCACACTAAGTGACAGGCAATTTATCTCCATACATCAATATGTGTCAGGAGTATGACACAGCTGTATTGTTGAAGGAATTTGAAATTTCCAGCCATAACTAGTTTTTCCTATCTTCATTTATTAACAAGCTACTTGCAGAAATCAAATTAATTGCCACATTCATGCCTACGCTTGCCTGCATTTAATTAATTTTGTTCAAGCTTTTCCTATCCTTTATTGAAATCAATCCAAGCAAGAGGTCACTGTCTAAAAGTGACGATGTTACATATTTGTGTATGTGCATATTTTGCATTGCTAAAATCCCTCTATTTCTGTTATGTAAATGATCTACGTTAGTCACAGGACATTTACCTCAATTTAATATCTGTTATTTAGAGCACTTGTTTTCTGGCAAGACAAATGTCAACAGTTTTTGAAAACTAAGCATTGTTTATTGTTTAGCTGGCAGTTACAAAATAAGCACATCTAACATTTTTGCTATTTCCTAGAAAAGATAGTTTGTAATTCCTGTAACCCAAAGGGTTTCTGGAAAAATTGCCAGTTTACTTCATAAGGTCTTCATATTCTTGGCACCAATTCCCTACTCTTGTGTTGCAAAGCTATTTAGTAACCCTAGAATGTACATATTTGGCATTTAACTTAATGAAATATAATCCATTTAGATGAATAAATTGTGGAAGAAACAAAGTCTTTTACATGTGGACATACTTAAGTCTTACTGACTAAAACTAGTTTACATTAACCAACAAACACAATTTTATGCAAAGAATTTCATTTTGACCACATAATATCAAATAACTATCTTGGTTGAATTTTCACAGGTTTTTTTAGCCCCCAAATGGACACAGCCTCTCCTTATAGAGACCACTGGGTCTACTGCCCTTTTGTTTTTCTAGGCACCTCATTTGTGAGTGGACAGGTTACCTGTCACCAGCAGAACTGCTTATCAATTTACCTTTCACTAAGTCATCACCTGCCACCAGTCCTGCCATATCTATCCCCTTCAAATGGTTTTGTATCACTATTCACAATCTTATTTAGACTATAGATACAGGTTACTATATCCGGGAACAGTGAGGGGCTGAAGGAAAAACAATCTAACAATTAATAAAGGGTATCAACAATTCAGAAGAATGATTCTTACGTAATCTCTTAAGGTATCTTTATAGAATACAAGACAACTGTAAATAAATCACATGCTGTATAATGTTGAAGATTCTCTGAATTTGACTCCTTAAGTGAATTACAGAATGCCAAATAAGCTAAAGCCAAAAATTTACGGGATCCTAGTCAAAATTACATAGTAGAGAATAAATGCAACATGACATCAGGATGTCTGCTTTAATGGCTCAATACGAGTTTGTTTTCAAGCCCCTGGAAATTAAACTGGTGCTAGTTTTTGTAGCTTGGTCAAATTGTCTGTGAGCAATTAACTGGTAACCAACTGCTAATTAGAAAATTAATTTATGAAGATGACTCCCAAAGTGGACGATCTCTAAATGTTCAAGTAATGACTCCCTATGGAACTCCTTCCAATATCACATTGCTTTTATGAAGCAAGACTGATTTCTTTATTATAAAGTTTCATGTCAGTAAATAGTACTTTCCTATCCCTGCTAGCAAAGCAGACATTAGAAGCTATGATTGTAAGTAGTTTCTGTTACAAGAATTTTATGCTGATCCTGTCCCTTCAGCATTATTAGAGAGATATCCCATCATTTACATATGTTTGGAAATAGTAAAGGTGAAGTCTTTGAGTATAGTACTCATTATCTCCAAAAAGAAAGAAAACGAAGGGAAAAGGAAAAAGGAAAGGAGAGGAAAGGAGAGGAAAGGAAAGGAAAGGAAAGGAAAAGAAAAGGAAAAGGAAAAGGAAAAGAAAAGAAAAGAAAAGAAAAGAAAAGAAAAGAAAAGAAAAGAAAAGAAAAGAAAAGAAAA
>NW_022589715.1:42886686-42909872 GCF_004348235.1 Phoca vitulina | reverse complement strand
AAGAAAAGAAAAGAAAAGAAAAGAAAAGAAAAGAAAAGAAAAGAAAAAAGAAAAGAAAAGAAAAGAAAAGAAAAGAAAAGAAACAAAACGAAATGAAACAAAGAAACAAATCAGAGAGCCAGAAGGCTGGGAGGTCTGTGGAGGACACCAACTAACTTGGATATATCCCTCATGCTGGGACCCTGGATCCAGGGCCAGAAAACCCCATCATTCAAACTCCTGTCTCCCTGGAAGGGGGATCACCAGGACTCTTCCACAAGCTATTAATTCCCTTAATTAAAACATGTTTCCCCCAATGGAGGCTTATCAGAAATGTTTAAAAAACCATATAAGTTGAAACCTTAACAATAAGGCACATTATTTTTTAATGTATTAAATTCTTGCTTTTGATGTGTAAGTCTAGTTCCCTTACCTCACAGAAGAAAACTGGACCACAACATATGAGAAAATGATTGAGGAAAAGGATGTACCAGTTTTGAACTAAAGATGGAGACTTCCCTCCTTCAGAAGGACTTCTGATGTTTTTCCCTATTAGTTTATTATGTACCCTGTCATGGAATATGCCTATTGTAGAACTGCCCCACTCACCTTTTCATTTCATTTCATTGATAATGAGTAGAAGCCCATGCAGTGGTAAGTCCCACTGAGAACTGAAACTACCTATCCCCTACCCGGTTTACTGTTTATTAACATGACTTCACTGTTAAATTTTTTCTTATTAGTATAACTTAACTATTCTAGGAGACTCATGGCCCAGCAAATAACTTGGTCGTGAATTACAGAAAACTCCCAAAAGATTCATCCAGTTTTCCATAACACACAGTTAATACCCTAAGACTCTTCTGCACCTCTTTCTTCCAAATCCTACAAGTGTTATTTTTACCAATCCATAACTGTTACATTATGATCTTTAGCTATTTTCAATTAAGTCCCTACTCTGAAAGACCCACCTTAAACCGAACTTCTAATTCTCAATTTATTCTGACCTTGTCTTCACTCCTCTGAGACTGTGTCATAGCCAGTCTAGGCAGTCCCTTACCAGAGTAAGCAATGCATTCAGCTTTGTCTTATTAACAGATGATGTTGGTGATATTTAGAGAGCAGGCATTTAGAATGAACCATTTCTTATACGACAGAAAAATGTACAGATTAGTGGGAGAAAACCATTCTACAAAAAAGTAGAAATAATGTTTTTAGAATTCCTCTTGAAGAGAATTTAATCTTTGGTTTTAATTCCTCCTATGTTTTCCTGGTTTCCAGAATAGTTGGTATGTCACTTTTAACACAAGAAAAGGGGTAAACAGACTGCCCTAGGTTACAAGAGGCATCATGGGTTGGGGACCGATATGACAACTACCTAGTAAACATATTCATCGTATAGTATAGTTAACCACCCCAACTAACCCCTGAATTAAAACAATTGCCTTTGAGATGAATAGGAGAGAGTCCTACAGTTTGGATCAATCCAGGAGATCATCTCAGATATTATCCTTATCCTAAAGGGACCAAGCCTATAAAAGCCATCATAATAACTACCATTTACTGAATACTTACTGTTTAGTGCTTATTATGAGCCAGAGAATGAAAATATGGGATCACTCTTAATTTTCACATCAGTTTTCTATGGTGGATGCTATAATCATCATTTTCTAAAGAAGAAAGTGATGCAGATAGATTAAGGAACCTTCCCTAACATCCAATTAAAAAATTCCTCCATCTCTCTCACTCTCTCTTGAAACAATGGTTTGCTTTTCTCATGGCACATTTCATACTCCAGAATTACCTTGTACATTTGATTGTTTACTTGTTAACTCTGTTTCCCCAACATAAATTTATACCTCAGAAGATTAGGGACTTTTCCACTTATCTACCTCTATATCATTATTGCCTAGACTAGTCCCCAGGACATAGCAGATGCACAATAAATATTAAATGAATACGATAAAGATTATGAAGAGGTGAGGGCTGAAATACAAGATTTTAAAAGGTCCTTATGTAATTCTGACATGCACACCCCTCTCCCCTTCATGAACATGTCTTTATGGTATAAATATCTACTCTGACAAAAACTAAAAGGAAAACAAAGGCTTTTTATATTTTAGAAGAAAAAAAGTAGAAAATTCATATGAAAGTTCACTTTGACAAAAGTGACGATTCTTTAGCAATAATGAATTTGTTAGCTTACAATCAACTGTCAATAGCATATATCAATATTACTGACTGAGTTTTAGAGATTACTGTTTCAGTGTTGTTTTCACATTAAAATTTCTTTTCTAGCATCTAATAGTGGGTGACAAGCTGTAGAGGGTTGGTAGGTAGGAGTAGGAGAGGTCTGTAGAGATGACTTAAATAAAAATTCTCATTGGCTTAGACATTTTTTTTTTTTCCCTAGAATCACAGGTGACCTCTACACACAACCACTAGACTGCTTTTTTTGTTTCATTGTTTTCAAGCATCGGTAAAACATACAAGGTCTTATTGAATTCTCCACAACTGAAGCCATCACAGACCTGTCTGAAATCAGTATTCTCAAAACGTCAGGCATGAGGCCTGAAAAGAAGGGATGTTCTTCACTCAAATCAATTTGCTCCCTCAAATCAATCTACTACAGTAGCCAGTTAACAACTCCTGGTCTGCAAGCAAGAAATTCTTTTTTATTTTTTTCTTGTTTTTAAGATGTGACTCCTATGGTATATTTAGCTCATGTTACCATATTTATCTTAATATCCTTAAGAAATCTCTGTACCCTCTCAAAGGCTCATATAAATATTTGGAAACACACTGAGGCTAGATCTTACACCCCAAAAGACATTGTAGTCAAAGAAACAGCGTACATCAAAAAATTAAATTAAAAAAAAAATTCCACCTGCAGTTGTGCTACTAAATTCCTCACATTGTTTTTACTATGAAAGCAACAATTCAAGACAAAATAACAATTCAAGTGAAAAATGTGATTTCATTTATGATTCCCTCATTTCAATTAATAAATCAGGAAACGGGCATTTAGCGAGAATGTGTAACCAATGAAGGTCCCAGATAAGTAAGAAGGAACTTGGATTGAAAGCCAGGTCTGACTTCTGGAGTTAAGTCTCCAAGCCATTGGCACTCTGCCATTGCTCTTCCTGACACTAGCATTCCCTGGGAAAGCCATTTCTCAAGGAGTCAGGGTTATCACCTTGTGTGCACAAGTTTAAAAATGCTAGTTACACATTTCAGAAGAACTGTCCTGTACTTCTCTGCCTTGGCTTGGCCGGCAGGTGCTTGGCTTGCTCTTCACCTACAGTTTTAGAGGGGGAAATGTTTGAAGGAAAGCTGATGGCTATTGAGTTCTGAAAAAAAGCCTGAAGAAAAATGCTGTGGGGCCTCCTGTTAACATTCTAGAAAGGATTCACACAGGAAGACTCTAGAGTTTTGAAGGATTTATTTTGTTTCAAATTTCCCCCTGTTAATGCTGCTCAGACTCAAAAGTGATTAGGCAGAAACATGTAATAGACAAACCAAGGCTTGTCTTCGCAGGCAGTAAAAGTGGCAGGGTTGTCTGTGTCCCCCTGCACACTCTTAGGGGGCAAGAACCCAGGGGTTAGTGCATGAACTGGTACTGTAGGGCAGGCAGAACAACTGGTACCTTTGGGCTTCCAGGAAGGGAGGAAAGGAGACTGACTGCTCAAGTTGATCTAAAACTGAGGAAGGGACTTGTCTTATCAAAAGTAAGTCCCAGCTGGTTCCCCACATGTAGCCATTACTATGTCTTACCTGTCAACACTCACTGTGCTGCTCTTGACAGAAATGTCTTTCTTTCTTTCCAGTTACTTTATAAGATTCTTCAAAGAGCAACTTAAATCTCTCCACCTCCAGGAAACTCTGCTGATCTCTAATTTCCAGCATCTCTGAAATGCTATGGCATATGTATCCTGAACTATGTAACAAAGAATATAATTTGACACTTGGGCAAGAAGGCCTTAACATTCCCCTCAACTAAACTTTACACAGGTTTCTTCCAATCTAAAGGAAGGCTCCTGACCTCCCTTTTCCTAGAGCATTTACTTTAGAAAATTTGGAACTGTAAATTATTTCTCTGTCCCTTTGAGGTGTAAATCTTCTTCTAGATACTCACTAGTTTTACAACCCAGAGAGGACTCTCTCAAGGACTTGGGAGACAACCCTTTGACATGTGATCATCAAGATAGGGTCCCAAATCCCAGTCACTGTGGGATGGCAGAAGCCTAATTTTAATAAGCACCAATTAGCAACCACATAGGGCCTAATCACTTTGACCAACCTCTCCCACCAATGTCCGCTGGTACTTTCCACTAGTTCACCCCAGCTATCAAAACTCTCCTGTCTTTCACTTCAGTGGACTGAATTTAACCCTTCTCTCCTACTGCAATAGTCTTGACTCTATTACAATGATCTTGAATAAAGTCTTCACTTATTTAACTTGTGTGGTGCAATTTCTCTTTGACACACTGCCTTTTGAATTTAGCAGTTGTTTCCTGTGTGTTAATTTTGCTGAACAGAATATATGACACTGAATTACAATGTATAATTAATCTGGGTCTTTCTGCAAAGTTTTTGGCTAAAATATTCCATCTTCCTCGACCACTTCCACTTTTCCCAGTACACCGCCACCCCCTGCCCCATCTTCTACACACTCTATGTCTGAATTCTAAGTTTTAGAAAAGTACATATTTGGACCTTCCTCTCCCACTGCTTTTAACAGGGGCTAAGAAGCAGTCAGTAAATACCAACTGTGTTGGCAGTCACATGCTGGATCTCAGAAAACAGATTACACATGTGTCCACAATGATTACCCACTGTAACTGTTAACTCTTTCTTGCCTCAGTCAGAGAGGGTGCAGAATTCTTTCAACTTCACATTCCAGACAGCTAGTTCTGTTCAATCTGGTTCCACACACTAATTGAAACCTACTTGCCCTTCTTAGACTAAAAGAAGTCTTTTTAATCTAAAGAACAAATGATTTCCAACTGTTTTTGACAAGGTTCATCACTTCTGTGCTTAAAGGACTGTTTATTATATGGTGTGTAAATTATTTTACATTCTTAAAAAATCAATATTGAAGAATAAACTGTGTTTTTTTCCCCCACACATATCTGAGTTGTGAAAATCACTGGCAGAGGGCATCTAAAATTAAACAGACCAAAAACATGCTCAAAAACAACAGATTTTTTCTTGAGAGAACTTTCCCAGTCAGTATTATCTACCTTGGAAAATAAAGCCTTCTGATTGCAATTGCCTGAAAATTTTCCAATGCTTTTCTTCTAAAAGTGGGCATTGTTATTTCTGAGGGAGTGGAGCTGGGGTAGAAGGTTCTCCTTTCTAATAGGATCACTCTTTCTTACTACCTTTCTATACCTTAGGGTTTAGAATGTAAAGAAAAGAAACAAGGAATCACTCTAGCAGACTAATTTTATGAAAAAGGGATCACCAGGAAGAGGCTTTTCTGAGATAAAAATACAAGAATTAAAGAACTAAAGGGACATGAATCCACCATATAGCCACTTACTATCCACTGTTTTCTGCCTTAAAGGGATTAGATATTTATTGCTAAAAAAGGAGGGAGGTGAGAAGCCCCATCTCCACACAGTCTTGTACGTCAAGGTATACACTTGATACAAGATGAGTGATATGACTTTCAGGGTTTATTAACTTAAAATAAAGATAATTCATGAGAAATGAAAGATCTTCCAGATGAAACAGATAAAACATAAAGGAGAGACCAAGAGGAGAGATGGAAAGAGAACAGAAACACAGCTGTCCAAGGTTCTCACTGCTTTCTATTGCCTTTTTTCGGGACCTTATGAGGACCCTTAAATTCAGTGAGATACAACTGTGTCTTATAATTCACAGTTTTTGCTAATGGTGGCTTAAATTATTTTCTCTAATTAAAAAGAAAAGATACACTAAGATACTCCTAACTGTGCCTTTGTTCTTACTGTCAGTAACAAGAGAAAACACTTCAAAGGGCTTTAAAGTCTTTTCAGCAATAAAAAACTAAAGGAGAAATTGCTAAGCTATGTTAGTGATGGTCTGAAAGTCAGGGAACCCAGGTGGAAGGGCAGATGGTTGTAGCCAGAAGGAGAGAGAATGGGCCAAGTTCTTGGAACCCATGGGATATAGAGATGGAAGGTGAATAGAATGTTGGCCAGGAAAGATAACTGGCCTCACAGGATTTGACCAGGCAAAAGAACCTATTCTCTCATATGGTAGTTTTACAACATGACATTTAAAATACCTTCTTAAATGGATTCTAGAATATTATACACAAGGGGAACACCACAACCCCCTCTTTTCCCCATTCCAGACAAAGAAGGCAAGGGGAAGGCAACTCTAAGCAAGAATGGGAATGATTCTTTCTTTTCTCTGGCCAACTGAACTTATTTTTTAAAAAGATTTATTTATTTGAGAGAGAGAGAGTGTGGGGGGGGGGGGGGGGCAAAGGGGAGGGTAGAAGGCAAGGGAGAGAAAAACCCAAGCAGACTCTGCGCTGAGCCCTGAGCGCAGAGCCCAACACAGGGCTTGATCTCACGCCCCTGAGATCATGACCTGAGCCTAAAGCAAGAGCCAGACATCTAATCTACTGTGCCACCCAGGTGCCTTTCTAGCCAACTGAACTTTGAAGAGCCTTTGATACGCTTCTCATTTCACTATATTTTGTTGTTACATAAGAATAGAGAATTAAAGTATAATTTTTTTTTATGATTGAAATATAAGTTTGCCTACTTGCTCAGATCCCAAGCGGAGAGCCAGATTTCTGCCACTGCCTTGATTGTCAAAAAGACTCAGGTTCTCATCCAAGACCTTTAGCAACTTAACTTCTTTGAAGTCTGTTTTTGCTTAGGGAGAAGAATGATTATATTTGTCTTTCACACAATCTCAGAGTTGGAAAAAAAAAACATAGAGGTTATCAAATCTAATTTCTCATTCATATATTGACACAACTCTGTCAATATTTGCTTGATATTTTTTATTTAAATAAATTCACTTTTGGAGGGGAATAAATTCACTTTTTACCTTTTCACAGTATTTTACAAGAAAATTAATACCATTGACATGAATAAAAAACTGGTCGCATAAGGTCACAAATAGAAAGTATTAATTTAAGAAGATGTTCATCTGAATACCACCTAAAATCAACTAGTATATATGTTATTCACTATCTTAGCAAATATCATCCTTTCCTCTTGCCATCCACAAGAATATCATAAAGGATTTTTCAAAATACTGTGCTAACAAGCAGGTATCTATTATTCCCAAAGTGGTTCTCCCAGAAAAGAAATCTCAATTATTTGGGTTTGGTTTGTTCTTAGGAAGCCCACCTTGATTCGCTATTAGTATTCACTATTGGAAACAACCCAGAACCACAAAGATGCTGTGACACTTGCAAGAGGAGCGGTTCTTTGTAGAATAAATGTGTTGTAATGATCTCTTTCTCTATTGTCTTAGGACTGTCTGTATGTGTTGACTAGTTGCACAAAGGAACTTTTAGACATTCTATATGCTCACATTTCTTCAACTGCATACTGAACAAAACAATTTCACAGTAGGTTATCAGTGAAGATTTTAAAATGGAAATCTGCATGAAAGCACTGCAATAGCATGCTATCATGGCTCAGAAAGAAAGAATCCTTCACATCCAGGTTCTCCAAAGGCTCATTCAATGATTGTTTGCAGTGGAACAAGTCACTTACATTTCTCTGTATCAGAGTCACAAGTTTAATTTAGTCTGTGTGTTTTACTTTTGAACTTGCAAAGCAGACTGTGGCTTATAGGGGAGATGGCATTGAAAATTATGTGTGAGATGCCTTCTTGTAGTAACCTATCTTTATTCATGTCTTAGCTTTTGCAAGAAACAGGGCCAGAAAAAAATAGAGCTAGAAGCCCCATCATACATTCATATGATTAGAACTCTGGGCTTAAGGAAGAAATCTCTTTTATACCTATGATAAACTTGGGTGTTTAATTTTCCTTGCAACCAAGCATATCCCTTACTGGATAAATTGCTCAAAGAGGCTCTCTATACAACTTGTTATCCATAAACACAGGCACCCTAATCTGTATTTGTTACCGTTATTTTCTTTAATACGTAAGTCAATTATAGCAAGCTTTAAATAGAGCAGCATAATGAGAAAATCTTCTCATAATTGAAGAAAAAAGGAGTATAGAACTTCCTGCCAACATAAAATGTTAATTTTGTAAACACTTTATGGACTTTTTCTAATTTCTATGTTTTAGTCAGACTGTAGGTTTTTGCAAAATAATGTTTTTAATGAAATTTCCCCATTGAGTGCAATTTTCTTACTTTAAATGATGACTACATTTTGAATGTGAAACGTCTGCAAAATTCTCCTTGGCAAAAGACAAGATTGAAATCACTTCCATTTTCAGGAAATTGTGTGATCAGCATGGCAGATATAGCAATAGATATTTCCCTTCCTTTTAAACTTAGAGACCCAGAAGCTTATTATTTGAATAGCTATAAAAATTGTCACTTCATCTCACAATTCAATATTGCCATTTAATACAGAATTATATTAGATTTCAAAAAAGAAAAAAATGGATGAGCAAAAAAAAAAAATGTACACACACACACACACTTTTTTTCCTACCAGAAGTTAAAATTACATTTCACTTAACTGACTAAAAATACAGAGCATAACCTCTCTTCTATGTTAACCCATCTTCATGTAAGATCTGTTCTAGTATGCAAGCATATCCAAATGCTAAAATTCACAGAACAGTGCAAGGGGAAAAAAAAGAAGAAAATCCAATGGAAACCTACCATTGGAAGAGGAGTGTATTCCTCTTGCTTTGCACTTACTTTGAAATCCACAGATGAATGCCAGGAAAAAAAAAAGAAGAAAATCCAATGGAAACCTACCACTGGGAGTGGAGTGTATTCATCTTGCTTTGCACTTGCTTTGAAATCCACAGATGAGTGCAAGGGAAAAATAAGAAAAGAAGAAGAAGAAAATCCAATGGAAATCTACCATTGGGAGCAGAGTGTATTCATCTTGCTTTGCACTGCAGTAGAGTACATCCAATGGAGTTCATTCCGAATAGCAATAGCTTAACTTTAAGCTATATTGTTTTACATATTTTAAACCACACTTCGTTTGAAAGAACAAACTGGTTATTTCCAAGATGTCTCACTGAAAACTTACTACAGTTTGAGGAAAATGAGACTTGGTGCTTGGCAGAATAGCCAAAGGCCTTTTGCTTTTCTGACTACTATTCAAATCTTACTTGGCCCAACTTGACAATCATTCTTCCTGACAACTTTAACAGGTTTCTCTAAGTGGTGTGATACCTTCAGTTTTCTTCCACTTGGGATTCTGCTCTACAGCTAATGCAGGCACAAGGGACTTGAAAATACAATATTTTTACAACTATGAAAGTATTTTTTTATTTGGCTTTCCAATTACTATGCTTCGTGGATGACATATAGGAACAGAAGAAAAAGCAACAGACCAGGACAGGTTTTTTGTGGGGTGCTTTTGTTTGGTGGTTGTTTTTTTTTTCTTCAGATTTGGCAAGCACCAGGAAACTATTTAAAAGATAGATTATAATAGGGTCCTCTCTTCAGAGATTTGGATTAAGTGTGTCTGGGGTTTGGACCAGGAAACCTGTGTTTTGAAAAATGTCCTCAAATTATTCCTATATTGGCTACCATGTTCCAGTTCAAGTTCCCTCTGTGAACACCTTGGAGTAGCAACTAAATTACCAGAAAACCAACAGTGCATGACGGGAAAGAGGAAGAGTGTGTGTATAGAAGATATTCTTTCTCCCAAGTTTTGTACCTTTCTATTATTCCATGTCTATTATTCCATGTCATGTGTATTTTCTTTTTTTTTTAAGATTTTTATTTATTTATTTGTCAGAAAGAGAGAGAGCACAAGCAGGGGGAGCAGCAGAGGGAGAGGGAGAAGCAGGCTCCTCACTGAGCAGGGAGCCCGATGCGGGACTCGATCCCAGGACCCTGGGATCATGACCTGAGCCGAAGGCAGACGCTTAACGACTGAGCCACCCAGGCACCCCTGTCATGTGTATTTTCTATCTTAAATATCAGTTCAGCAGAAGAAAGGAAGACTGGTTATTTACTTGAACTGCCTATAGAGTGCTACAGATAAATGTTCATAAGAATTTGCTCTCTTAATGTCCTTATTGATACCTATAGTCCCCTTCTCACTTGCTCTGCATGTGAACTTGATGATCCCATGTGCTAATTGCAAAAAAAAAAAACCCACCATGTACAATGAGCAACAGGGCATGAGTAGTCATTTTTCCACCTAGTAGGAAGCCAGAGTCTCTAAGAATGCATTTCATTAGGGACATAATTATGCAGAGGACAGCTGGTTGTTCTCAGTTTTCCCTGAAGACAGAATGAAAGATAATAAGCTTCAACCATTCAGGTAACGCTCACATTGCTGGGAAGTAATCTCTAGAACTACTGGGAAGAACAGTCTGATGACAAAGTACTTCTGGTTTCAGCTATGGAAGAGGACGTTGAGGGGCTTATCACCTTAAAAACTAGACAGCTTCTCACCTGGCTAGTACTATTCATCCACACCTCTCCTACCCAGAAGGCAAGAGGAAGACTAAGGAACCTGCTCAGGCTGTTTGCAGCCCTGTATATTTATGGTTAACTCTTTTACAACAACTTCAGAAAACAGATTTCTCCCTCAACCTGCACATATCTTCTTACTTTTCTCATTTACTGTATTCTATAAGAGTAACTCCAAGAGTAAAAGTGAGATAAAGAATAACCTAGTCAGTGAAAAAAAAAAAAAAAGATTTATTCTAGGCTTATAACTTAGAGCAAATCTAGTATCAATATATTGTCAATGTTTCCCCCAAATTTTATATCAAGACAAGTGTGTATAAAAAGAGGTATTTATTTTTAATTTTCTAGGAATGTTATCTTAGGCAAGTGTCAGAGCCTGACGAATATTTGTGATACTTAATTATTTCTGTGTTTTAATTCATTTAATTTTTCCTCTAAGGATCACATTCAATATCACATTCCTGTGTAGGAATTCCTATGGTATGACTAGTTTAGATATTAGAGGGGTTTTGAATCATGAATAATTCTAAGAGAACTAGCTCTGGCCATTCTCACAAAAATTGTCACATCCAGTGCACCAGACACAACTGGGAACAAATGCCCTTTTATATTGTTATCAAGGGCCAGTCTTCTACAGTTACTTTTAAGTCAAGCTGGTGAAACTCTTGCACCAGTCTAAATGTTAACACTGAATTTCACAGTACTGCTTTCTTTTTTCATTGCATATATATTGAATGATATGGATAGTATTTTAATTACTTGGGTGCTTTGTGGAGAGATGACCTGATAAATTCACTTCGGGCTAAGAGCTGAGCCTGTGTGCCCTCTGAGTCAGTTTTTAGAAAGAGTAGGAAAGAGAACTTCATACTGCCAGGATGAGTTCAGGAAGGAGGGGGGAACCTGGCTGAGGGGGGCACTTGGTGGAGAGGTCAGTGAAAAAGCCTTTGGCAGTCGCACGTCTGGGAAAGAACTTTGGTGAATAGCTATGGCTATCAGTATTTTTTATGGGTCAATTTTGGATGTGAAAAATGGTCTTCCTTTCCTGTTCTAAAGGATGATCACTGATGAATTCTATGTGGCTCACTGATGCTTTTGTGGAAGTAGATTCTGTTTGGAGGGCTTACAGAGAAAAATGAAGAGGCAGTTAACATCTAGGTTTTAGAAGTATATACTCAGAGACTAACCTCTTTGAAAAAAAGATATATGAGGATATCAATTTCACTGGTGAGTTGTTCATCATTTCCCATGAGACTACAATTCTTCAAGGTCTAGGTCAAGGCCTTTTTCTCCAGGAAGCCATTTCTGAGTATCCCCTCCTCAGTGATCTTCCTCCCTTTTGAACTCATACAATTCTTACAGCCCGTGCCATTTAATTTAGCATGTAATTCTATTGCCTTATAGAAGACTTAATACAAGTACATGGAAAACAGAATGGAATTCAGATCAAAGCCTAGCAACCTTATTATTCATTCAAGCCAGCACTAGATGATGAGGGTCTATAGCACCTGCTGAAACATGATGCAATCTGACGCAAGGATCTTTTTCTGTTAAACTTTTACATGTGCTTCTGGGTGCTCTGGTTCAGAGGAAGATAGCAACATTTTATTGGTGGGTAAAGTATTTTTTTCTTCCTAACATCTAAAATTAGCATGGGTGTGTGTGGGGGGTACTCAGGATGGTTTATCTACATAGATTTTTTTTCAGAATGCCTCAAGACAAACTTTGGAGTGAAATGCTTCATTGTTTACGGTTAGATCTCAAAAGGCTGGTTGAATTAAGCTCTACATGTTCATTAACAGGCACTGCCAATAAAGAAACAAATAAAGCAAATTAATATTTTTTAAAACTCTGTCTTCAGAAAATGTCTATGTGGTTCTGAGGAACAAAACAGTATCATAAGAAGCAGCACCATTGTCTCAGTGTTTGGGCACAATCTTTCTAAAGGACATCTGTGGCTCTCCTTTTCAAGCTTGGAAGGCTGCTATCTGAATCAAACTCAGACGCCTTTGTTGGGAAAAAAGAATCTGAATTTTGAGATTTCCATTTAAGTTGAGAAACAGCTTTCTCCACTCAAACACAAGATGCAATCTATTTTACAGAGTGAGATTAACAGCAGTGATTGGCTTAGAAATAAAAAAGTCTTGAATAAAAACAGCACATATCAAAAGGCTACTTAAAAAAAAAGTTGTTCTTTGCTAAGGTGATGGAGCATACTATATATTTGCAGATCATTCTGTTATAATTTCAGTAATACTATGCAGACTACTTAAACTCAAGCCATTTGACATCTAAAAACTCCAGGATTTTAAATCAGAAACCAAGATGGTTGAATTAGGCTTGTAAATATGATATCTGCATTTCAATAAAAAATTGTACCATTTTATCTAGAATAAAACCCACCCGGCAAACTCTCAATGCAACAGTGATTTACTTGGAGGCCCAGAAAGTGGCTATCAGTAGAGATTCCATTTTTCTCAGATGAAAACATTGAGTGAAGTACACTTCCTCCTTGATAGGAAGCCCAGCTCAGAGATAAACTTTTGATGGATTCATTAATAGCCTGGCCTATAAATCTTATCTCCACTGAGATCTTAAAGCAAATGGCATTATTTTTTCATTATGCTGAGGCCCTTACCATCCTGTTCTGAGTCAGTACTTCAACCTAACGGCCTAAGAATATTTAAAAAGTGAAGAGAAGAAAGGAAATACATTTTTCTTTTTTTCTCTTAATGCTCACTTCACATGTACAGTTACTAGCTCTGGGTCCAGTGAAGCATTTGGTCTCTGCATACAGAATTCATCCATTCTTTGTCTTCCAACACCCCACCAGACCCCTACACTTCTCAAATGACCAGTGCTTTGGCAGGGGTTGTGGGTAATGTAAAGAAGCAAGATTTAGCAAGAAAGAAGGAGATTTTCTAAGTATTAGCTGAATGCCACAGTACACTGCATCATCTTGTTAAGTTCAAATAAGAATTATTTCTAGGGGGGTGCGCCTGGGTGGCTCAGCCGGTTAAGCGGCTACCTTCAGCTCAGGTCATGATCCCAGGGTCCTGGGATCGAGTCCCGCATCGGGCTCCCTGCTTGGCGGGGAGCCTGCTTCTCCCTCTCCCTCTGCCTGCCTCTCTGCCTACTTGTTCTCTCTCTATGTCAAATAAATAAAGAAAATCTTTAAAAAAAAAAAAGAATTATTTCTAGGGGTAATGTGGAATTACTGAAAGCAAGACAAAATTAGATAATTTTACAGAAAAACAAAATGATTATTCAGAAAAACAAAGAGGTGCAAGAAAAAAGAGGAAATCTTCATCTGTTTTTTGGGGGTGGGTGAAGGGAAAAGTCTAATAGAAATATATACAGATTGGTTTTAGGTTTCTTTTGTGTGTGTGTGACAAATGAACAATTTGGCAGTGTGCCATGGGGAAGGTATGGACAAAATGTTCTCACTGATAATCACTGCTGGGCAAAAAAATAAATCATAAGATATACCCAACTCTCCCTTTCAAGAAAGTAAGTTGAACGCAAGGAGAAACTCTTCAACAATTTCACATTTTTAATACTCAGAATGTCATTTCCTTCTAAAAAATGAATGTTCATGCTATATTGGATACACATTTATCAATTAAATTTAGAGCTAAATATTTATGTTTATCCCCTTATAAACTATGGATACTAATAAAGCAGTCTTTTTCCTATTGGGATCCAGTTCCACATGGGAAACTGTCCTCATATTTTATTCTTTCTAAAGCCCTTATTATATATCACAGTTTATTTTTTTTTTTTTAGTTTTTGTTTTTGTCTTTGATTTTGATTTAAAAAAGATGGAAAAAGACCTATGATTATGACCCTCAGTCAGTCAATAATTATTTAGTGGTTATCCACAACATGGATAGCACTGTACTAAGTTGATTTGGTGATAAGAGGATAAAAACACTGTCCCTGACATAAACAACATATCAACATCAGGAAAAACAAAACCAAACTGTGAGGTAGGTCAATTATCTTTTTGGTTGCCTATTTGTTTGAATTTTCAAAACCTCAGAACTCTATACTAACAGCTTCAACCTAATATTTTAATTCTACTTATGGAATCAGAGGCTAAACAGGATTTTAGGGAAAGGGAGATCAGAAAAAGTCTTTGTGGCTTAAGGTATGAGCTGAAGAGGTCCTCAAAAGGTGGGAGGGTATTTTGTGAGAAGATATGAAAGGCCATTTCTGATCAAGAAAGTAGCACATGCAAAGGCTTAGACCTGGGATTTATCTGGGGTATCTGGCCACCTGGGTAGAGGACATTAACCTGCCAAGGTGGGAAGAGTCAGGAAGCACAGGCAACAGAGTCAGGGTGAGCCTAGAAAACCAGACAGAGAAGTTTGTATTTGATGCACAAATTATTTTTTTGTTTCACCTTCACTGACCATTTCCTGAGTTCTTTTTCTGGGCCAGGTTCTGCACGAGAGCCCCAGAGTGAGACAAACAGGCATGACCCAGACCACACAGAGTAGAGACTAAGACTAAAGGGCCAGCCTTGGAATCCTATTCAAGTCAAGTGTTTGTGAATTCAACATGGAGAAGGAAGAGAAGGAAAACATTTATCAAGGAGAATATGATCTTTCATTTCACTTGATCTTATATGTGGTAAAATATTTTATAAAGGGATTTATAATATTATAATAACAACACAGGAGTTTCAATAGTATGTTTCCTTCTAAGATACTCAAAGAAAGAACGATGAGCTAACTTTAAGAAGAATAATCATGTTTTTCAGATGACCTTTCTGAAATGATTATCAAAAAGACCTCTAGTCTTTATCATGTCTACGATAAATAATTATACCACTGCAGCAATTTCAGGTCTGGGCTGCTTCCTGAATGCTGCCCCAAATAAAGGTCTTCAAAACACTTTCCAAATATGCTAATTAGCTGAGTGGGTTTGTGTGTGTTCTAAACTATATTGAGTTTCAGAGCCAATCTGCTTCACAGTCAGCTGAGGGAATAAAAGCACAGCTTGATCTGAGGCTAGCAGAGTGAAGGACAAGTGCATTTTGTCCCCTTTCACACCCTGTAGCTTCACTGTGTGTCGGTACACTACTCTCTAAAGATTAGGCTGTAAACGGCCATTCTTTTTGAGACTTTAACACAAAAGCTTTTGACATAAGGTTTCTTCTAAAAATATCTGAAAACAATTTAATGTGTTCTTGAAGCTGAAGCACAGAACTATATTTTCCCATCCCCGTATCCCATCCCTTCCCACCCTATTACAGTGATTTCCAAATGAATAGCATTGGGTTGATTGCTTATCAGGCTGGATAATGGCCTAATTTATTATAGAAACCCTAGTCAGACATAGAAAAAAAATGGCAAAATCCCACTGATTTATCAAATCCTTTTGAGACATAGGATCTATGTGCAATAAAAATCTGCTAGAACACGGTGAGCCTATGAGATGGGAGATTTTTGTCTCATTAGCACCAGCATTTAAAAATAGGGCACCACCTCAGGTTGAAATGTAAGCCTGAGACTACTGTGTGCAGGACACCTAAATAAGTCTTAATAGTGTGCAAACAGCAGGATTAGTGCTTCTGGGTCTCTATGGTGCACAAGTGTCCCCCTGTCTTATCCAATTTAAACACAACAGGCTGTTGGTCATTTTGGGTAAAAAAGCCAAGGCAGACAAACAAAGGACCTCAGGACATTTTCCTTTCACTAGGTATTTGGACCCCATGCAACCAGTCATCCATTTATTAAACATTGACCAAGATCCAGGTACTATGTTAAGTGAACAAAACAGCAGTGAACAAAAACAAATGTTTCCAGCCATGATGAAAATTTAAAAACCTATGGGTCAAACAAAAACACGAACTTCAGCCTAATTTGAAGCTCCATAAAGTAGGGGACTGTCTTATTAATATTTTCATTCTCCAGTAGACTAGCAGAATGACTTATAAATAATAGGGACCTAATATGTATGAAGAAAATGGAAGTTTTCAAAATAAAGAATATAAAGATTAATTTTAAAGTAAGAATAATTATTATCATTTATCAAAAGCATACTATGTGCTGAGCACTAATTGCTCAAAACAACCTTTTGAAATAAAATGATAGGTGACACTTGGGAAAACCTCATACATAGAATCTGCAGATCCTCTAATACTGCCATGTAGCAGTCTTTACTTCTCACGTGAAACTGATGAGATTAATAGACTGTCTATTGACTTTAAGGAAGGCATGCCAAGATCTGTGGTCCTCTTCCAAATGCTTACCTATGTCAATCGGGGAGAATGTGCACCATCTGAAAGATCTTCCTTGAAAGTTGGTTTCTAAGGAATGCACTATGTTGAAAACAGTGGTTTCCAAACTTTTAGTCAGCATTAGAAGCACCTGGAGGGATAGTTATAACACAAATTCCAGGGCCATGCCTGAGTTTCTGACTCAGCAACTCCTAGGGGGAGCCAGAAATTTACATTTCTGACAAGTTCACAGGTGAGGTTGATGCTGCTTGGTCTATGGACTGGCTTTGTGAACCACTTATGGAATGTATGCTTGCTAGATCTTCTGAAATGGAGTGAGTGGGGAAGAGATGAACATGATGATTAGGGGAAAACTGGTCCCTCACTCTCCCAGACAAAGAAAAGAAAGAAAAATACAGATAAAATATTAAAACCATTTAACTTAATCTCTGAAAGAAAAAAAAAAAAGGAGTGAAACAATTATCCCCCACATCATGCCTCTTGCTTGTACTTGCAGAGCCTGGATGAAAGCTGCAGACAAAGCTCTCCGTGGTTCAGCTCCATCTCAGAGTGAGCAACTGCAGATCTAGGGCCCAGGGACAGGTGGAACCGCAGAAGACAGCTAGGAGTAGCACAAGGAATATTCAGGTATTATCTGCCAAAGGGGTTATTGGGGGATAAAGAGAAAGAAAGCCCTCTGACTAGTCTTGGTCTCTCAGTATCCTGTGATTTCTATTCCATTCCTAACGAATAAAAGGATAGTTTTATCCAAAGAGGAGAAGGACGCCCAAATTCTGAAACATCCTAAGATTAGTAGATTCTTTTTTATCATCTCAGTTTTACAAACAAGGAAACTGAAGCTCAGAGCAGTTATGCGGAGCCACCATGGTCACAAAATGAAGCAAAGAGCCTGGATTCAATTCAGGTCTACCTCGTTAGAGAGACCATATATGTAATCCATTGTATTGTTCGACCCCTGTCCACCCTATGTGGCCTCGAATTTTTTTAATACTGTTAAACTCTTGTTGGGTATGTACTATGTGTCAGGTACTGATGTTTACGTTAACTCATTTAAAAATCATCCTGAGGGTGCACCTGGGTGGCTCGGTCGGTTAAGTGTCCGACTCTTGATACCAGCTCAGGTCTTGATCTCAGGGATCTCAGGCCCAGAGTGGACACTACTTAAAAAAAAATCCTAAGAAAGAGGTATCAAATAATTCCAAGTATACAGATTTTAAAAATTGAGGATTAAATAACTTGTCAGGCCTTGCAGAACCAGTGGCAGGAAAAATGAACCCCAAGTCAATTTTACCTCACAGCTAGCATCTTTAGCTTTTTTCTTTCCTAATACCAGTTACCTTCCACCATTCCTCCAAATTGGGCTGTCTCTCACTCCTTATTTCTAATTATGTTTCTATGAAATTAGATCCTCAGAATAAAATTTAATATGTAAATGATATATCCAAGAACATAAAGATACCTACTGCTGAATATCAATTATTATAGAAAGGGAGGAAGAAGTCCACCACATCGAAATTGTGGCTAATGGCTGCATTAGGGATGATTTATATCTATATTAGAGTCTCAGTTAATGTGAAATAAAATGTATCCTTATATTTTTTTCCACTCTCAAAATGAAATGAACCTGAATAAATTATTATGAATTGTATACTTTCCAACGACAGCTTTTTTGCAGTTAAATTGATTATTTAAATGTTATCATCCAATGAAGAAATAATTTTCTTGAGATAACCTACCAGGCAATAGAGTTAAAATTTCCTAAAAAAAAAAAAACCAAGAGTCATCCACTCTGACACAATATGAACTGTTTTAAGCTAAAGGTCATTTTCTTGCAGTATACATGGCTATCATTACAGATGATGTTAAAGTTTTCAAGCTATGGACTCTTCCCTAAACTCATTTAAGAGCATGAGTAATATATTTATAATTGACATGTCTCCTTAAAGGCAAATACAAGGCCAGGACAGATAGGGGAAAGGGAAAAGAGTGGTTAACAATGGAATGGTGAGAGTTAACACGAAGCAAAACTGGGTCATTATCGGAAGTTATGGAACTCAGAGAGAGATCAATTCGTGTACTTTAGAAAATTCCAAATAGCTACAAATTCACTGGCTCTACAAAAAACAAAAAACAAAAAAGCAGAACAAAACAAAAAAACCCTACAATTCCTTGCTTCCTTGAAGTCCAACGAGGTAAGGAGAAGGCTCTCTTGTGGCACAACCACTAGTAACCGATAATATAGTACAGGACACTGCCTTCCCTCCAATACTTTTGCAGGTTGTTTGTTTGCGTCTGTCTTTTGAGGATAACTGAAAGGACCACCTTGAAAATGTTTTATTTCAGTAATAATATTCACTGATCTAGCTTTCTGAGGAAGTCCACCCTGAACTCTGAGTTGCAGAGGCATATTTAACTTTACTTTGACATCTCTCCCACATACTACCCCTAACAGATACAAAGTGCATTCTTACCTCAACACATCTGTCCAGGGGTCCTCCTCCCGACTTCTCAGCTGTGACTGGATTCTGACTAGTCAAAGCACCGAGTCCTAGATGCTCACTGTGCCTATTAAGACCTGTACTTGGGAGTTCTTGGGACTCTGTTTTAAACACCTGCTTAGACGGCTCACTGAAATCAACGGGGGGTTTTTACTTTCTCACTGACATTGTGCAAATGTTTATTCACTGAGGGGAAATGGCTAAGAGGGGACAGACAGAGAACTGTGAAGAAATTAAAGGACCTTTAATGGATTAAAAACAAAAAGCCATTCTGCTCTCCAGGGTGCACATTTATTTAGCTAGATTTGCTTAAAAGTATTCTCAAGGTTCCAAATTCAATAGACCAGAATGACTTTAAACAGTTTTTTCTGGTCTGCTGGACAGATATGCCTTTATATGATTATTTTAATGACATGATCTATCAGGTAATTGCAATGTAAAGCTAATACATAAGTATGGCAGGACATGTGAATTAGACAAGTCAAATGTCTCCAGAGTATTTTGAAAAGCACTTTGGCTACATTTTTACGTCTAACTAAACACTCCAACAGGCACGGGAGTTATTACTCTTGGGCAAGATTCATAAGAATGGGCAAAGTTAAAAAGAATGATTTTCTGAAAGGTTTTTGACAGCAATTAATTTTACAAGGGACACATTTCCTAAATCCTGAGAAAACATTTTTAAACTACATAACAAGATGCACTTCTTAAAGAGAAATGCTTCCACTAAAGTTTATAATGATCTGAACTATAGAAAAAATATAATTAAATTGCTTCTTTACAAGTTCTTTTAACAAGGTAATGTAATTGCTTTCTCCCCAAACCAGGAATAATTTTCAGGTATTGTTCAAGTTTAACAAGAATTACAGAAACAGAGTCTTAAAAGTTCTTTTTAAAGAAATTTATCAGATTTTACTATTAAGGATTACTATTGTTGTAGACCAATGATAATACTTATGTTCTTTTTTTCTTACTTCGTATTATGAATGCAAGCCAAAAATTAGAGAAGATTCATTGACAACATTTTATTTCCATTTTGGCAACAATTTTCCTTTCCTGATGGTCAGTTGAGGAAACACTGGTTTATCTCTCCCATCCTTCAGTATATACTTTTGCCCAAAGAGTGCCTTAAAAGTCAAAGTATAGTCATAAAGGCAAGGGGAAGAACTAAAAAAGCATGAAAAAAAATTTACCATTTTGAAAAAAAATACTTCCTAAATACCAATTCGGGGATTTTAAATCAATTTCTAAGGCGACATGACGTAGTCCAAAGATGTAAAATAAGTTAATATTCCACAATGTAGAAAATCCTTCATAGTCAGGGTCCAGCCTTTTTTAAGTGCCTCAGACACAACTACATCACATCACTTTTCCTTTTTAAAGTGACATAATATGGGCGTCTGGGTGGCTCAGTTGGTTAAGAATCAGCTCTTGATTTTGGCTCAGTTCTTGATCTCAGGGTTGTGAGATCAAGCCCCGCAGGGGGCTCCACATTGGGTGTGGAGCCTCCTTAAGATTCTCTCTCTCCCTCTCCCCCTGCTCCTCTCCGCCATACACATTCACACTCTCTTCCAAATAAATAAATGAATAAATTGACATATTATACTTTTCCTACTGACATGTGATAGACTTCTTATAATGCAAGAACTCTTCAAGTTAGTAATAAGACAATAACAGTCTCAAAGAATTTAGATGACTTGTAAGTCCTTTCTTTTGGGAAGACAAAAACTAATTTATTATAATGATCTTTAAGGTTAAAGGGCCGAAATTACTATTTATGTAATAGAAGGATGAGGAACTAATAGGCAATACCTTCGTGATGACAAAATTACTACTATTACCAACATAACCACTACCACCACCACCATGACGATTTTAATTTTTTTTTAAACTCTGCTAAAGAATAGTTTGGGAGAAAATGCTATCTGTTAAGGTTTACTGATTTAAAAGTAAACCAGAAAAGAAATGAAAATCAGCAAATCAAATAAGTATTAATGCTTTAATTACTTTGAGGACAAAGGAAGGTTAATACATATAAAAACTAATTCTCATGCGAAAAATATAAATTAAATCAAATTTTAAAGAATCTTGACATGGAATTCTGACCAGTTTCAGAGGTTTAATCAGTGATGTAATTACATATGTAGCTACTGATGACACAGCCTAGAAATTCTATGTTACTTCAATTTCCTTAGTGGTTATAGGTCTGTTCAGGTTTCTATTTCTTCCTGGTTCAGTTTTGGTAGTTTATACATCTCTAGGAATGCATCCCTTTCTTCCAGATTATCTAATTTGCTGGCATATAGTTGCTCATAATATGTTCTGAAAATTGTTTGTATTTCTTTCGTGTTGGTTGTGATCTCTCCTCTTTCATTCATGATTTTATTTATTTGGGTCATTTCTCTTTTCTTTTTGATAAGTCTGGCCAGGGGTTTATCAATCTTATTAATTCTTTCAAAGAACCAGCTCCTAGTTTCATTGATCTGTTCTTACTGTTCTTTTGGTTTCTATTTCATTGATTTCTGCTCTGATCTTTATTATATCTCTTCTCCTGCTGGGTTTAGGCTTTATGTGCTGTTCTTTCTCCAGCTCCTTCAGGTGTAGGCTTAGGTTGTGTACTTGCAGTAATCAAAAATCTCCCAACAAACAAGAGCCCAGAGCCAGATGGCTTCCCAGGGGAATTCTACCAAACATTTAAAGAAGAATTAATACCTATTCTTCTGAAACTGTTCCAAAAAATAGAAATGGAAGGGAAACTTCCAAACTCATTTTATGAGGCCACCATTACCTTCAGAGCTGGAAGTCCGGAATTGTGATGCCGCCAGCTTTGCTTTTCTTTTTCAACATTCCTCTGGCTATTCGGGGTCTTTTCTGGTTCCATACAAATTTTAGGATTATTTCTTCCATTTCTTTGAAAAAAGTGGATGGTATTTTGAGTATATGGTATTTTATACAAAGTGGCATTCCTATACACCAACAACAAGACAGAAGAAAGAGAAATTAAGGAGTCGATCCCATTTACAAATGCCCCCCAAACCATAAGATACCTAGGAATAAATCTAACCAAAGTGGCAAAGAATCTGTACTCAGAAAACTATAAAATACTCATGAAAGAAATTGAGGAAGACACAAAGAAATGGAAAAACATTCCATGCTCATGGATCAGACAAAGACCCCATCAAAAAGGAGAATTACAGACCAATATCCCTGAT
This sequence comes from Phoca vitulina, assembly GCF_004348235.1. Classification (NCBI taxonomy): domain Eukaryota; kingdom Metazoa; phylum Chordata; class Mammalia; order Carnivora; family Phocidae; genus Phoca; species Phoca vitulina. Next base: position 42,887,336 of record NW_022589715.1, on the reverse strand, counting down.
GAATATGAATGCAAAAATTCTCACCAAAATACTAGCCACTAGGATCCAACAGTCCATTAAAAGGATTATTCACCACGACCAAGTGGGATTTATTCCTGGGCTTCAAGGTTGGTTCAACATCCGCAAATCAATCAGTGTGATACAATACATTAATTAAAGAAAGAACAAGAACCATATGATCTCTCAATAGATGCAGAAAAAGCATTTGACAAAGTACAGCATCCTTTCTTGATCAAAACTCTTCAGACTATAAGGATGGAGGGTACATACCTCAATATCATAAAAGCCATCTATGAAAAACCCACAGCAAATATCATTCTCAATGGGGAAAAACTGAGAGCTTTCCCCCTAAGGTCAGGAACACGGCAGGGATGTCCACTATCACCACTGCTATTCAACATAGTATTAGAAGTCCTAGCCACAGCAATCAGATAACAAGAAATCAAAGGCATCCAGATCAGCAAAGAAGAAGTCAAACTCTCACTCTTTGCAGATGATATGATACTTTATGCGGAAAACCCAAAAGACTCCACCCCAAAACTGCTAGAACTTGTACAGGAATCCAGTAAAGTGGCAGGATATAAAATCAATGCACAGAAATCAGTGGCATTCCTATACACCAACAACAAGACAGAAGAAAGAGAAATTAA
>NW_022589715.1:42599326-42886676 GCF_004348235.1 Phoca vitulina | reverse complement strand
CATAAGATACCTAGGAATAAATCTAACCAAAGAGGCAAAGGATCTGTACTCAGAAAACTATAAAATACTCATGAAAGAAATTGAGGAAGACACAAAGAAATGGAAAAACGTTCCATGCTCATGGATTGGAAGAACAAATATTGTGAAGATGTCAATGCTACCTAGAGCAATCTACACATTCAATGCAATCCCTATCAAAATACCATCCACTTTTTTCAAAGAAATGGAAGAAATAATCCTAAAATTTGTATGGAACCAGAAAAGACCCTGAATAGCCAGAGGAATGTTGAAAAAGAAAAGCAAAGCTGGCGGCATCACAATTCCAGACTTCCAGCTCTATTACAAAGCTGTCATCATCAAGACAGTATGGTACTGGCACAAAAACAGACACATAGATCAATGGAACAGAACAGAGAGCCCAGAAATGGACCCTCAACTCTATGGTCAGCTAATCTTCGACAAAGCAGGAAAGAATGTCCAATGGAAAAAAGACAGTCTCTTCAACAAATGGTGTTGGGAGAATTGGACAGCCACATGCAGAAGAATGAAACTGGACCATTTCCTTACACCACACACAAAAATAGACTCAAAATGGTTGAAAGACCTAAATGTGAGACAGGAGTCCATCAAAATCCTAAAGGAGAACACAGGCAGCAACCTCTTCGACCTAGCTGCAGCAACTTCTTCCTAGAAACATCGCCAAAGGCAAGGGAAGCAAGGGCAAAAATGAACTATTTGGACTTCATCAAGATAAAAAGCTTTTGCACAGCAAAAGAAACAGTCAACAAAACCAAAAGACAACCGACAGAATGAGAGAAGATATTTGCAAATGACATATCAGATAAAGGGCTAGTATCCAAAATCTATAAAGAACTTATCAAACTCAACTCCCAAAGAACAAATAATCCAATCAAGAAATGGGCAGAAGACATGAACAGACATTTTTCCAAAGACATCCAAATGGCCAACAGACACATGAAAAAGTGCTCAGCATCACTGGGCATCAGGGAAATCCACATCAAAACCTCAATGAGATACCACCTCACACCAGTCAGAATGGCTAAAATTAACAAGTCAGGAAATGACAGATGTTGGCAAAGATGCAGAGAAAGGGGAACTCTCCTACACTGTTGGTGGGAATGCAAGCTGGTGTAGCCACTCTGGAAAACAGTATGGAGGTTCCTCAAAAAGTTGAAAATAGAGCTACCATATGATCCAGCAATTGCACTACTGGGTATTTACCCCAAAGATACAAATGTAGAGATCTGAAGGGGTACATGCTCCCCAATGTTTACAGCAGCAATGTCCACAATAACCAAACTGTGGAAAGAGCCAAGATGTCCATCAACAGATGAATGGATAAAGAAGAGGTGGTATATATATACAATGGAATATTATGCAGCCATCAAAAAAAAACAAAAACGAAATCTTGCCATTTGCAACGACGTGGATGGAACTAGAGGGTATTATGCTGAGCGAAATAAGTCAATCAGAGAAAGACATGTATCATATGATCTCACCGATATGAGGAATTTTTTTTTTTTTAAGATTTTATTTATTTGACAGAGAGATAGAGAGAGAACACAAGTAGACAGAATGGCAGGCAGAGGGAGAGGGAGAAGCAGGCTCTCCGCCGAGCAGGGAGCTGGACATGGGGCTTGATCCCAAGACCCCAGGATCATGACCCGGGCCGAAGGCAGCTGCTTAACTCAATGAGCCACCCAGGCGCCCCAATATGAGGAATTCTTAATCTCAGGAAACAAACTGAGGGTTGCTGGAATGGTGGCGGGTAGGAGGGATGGGGTGGCTGGGTGATAGACATTGGGGAGGGTATGTGCTATGGTGAGTGCTGTGAATTGTGTAAGACTGTTGAATCACAGACCTGTACCTCTGAAACAAATAATACATTATCTGTTAAAAAAAAAAAAAAAAAAAGTAGTAGGAAGGGAAAAATGAAGGGGGGTAAATCGGAGGGGGAGATGAACCATGGGAGACGATGGACTCTGAGAAACAAACTGAGGGTTCTAGAGGGGAGGGGGGAGGGGGGATGGGTTAGCCTGGTGATGGGTATTAAAGAGGGCACATATTGAATGGAGCACTGGGTGTTACATGCAACAATAAATCACGGAACACTACATCAAAAACTAATGGTGTAATGTATGGTGATTAACATAACATAATAAAATAAAATTAAAAAATAAAAGAAAAAAATACTATCCAGATGAAATTCTATATTAATAAATCATAATAAAATTTTACTTTAATTAATTAATCTAATTAAAACGTACTTATGTCACCAGATTTTGAATTCCATAATGTCAGGTATAATGCATTATACCCCTAGTACCCACCAAAATCCAAACACTCTTAGCCATTTAAGGAACTCAACACATGTGAGTTGATGTGAAATTTCTAGTTAATTGACAATATAAGGCATTAAAGTTGAAGGACACACTTTAACAAATTAATTAAAAACCTTATTCATTAGTTTAATAAACAGTTCGGAGCACCTGCTCTGGGCTAGGTACTATGATAAGTTTTGGGAATGCCAAAGTGAGTAAGACATTTAAAAGCTCCTTGGCATTTTGTTTTTTGGTATTTTGTTTTTGTTTTTTTAAGTAGGCTCCATGCCTAGCATGGAGCCCAACGCAGGGCTTATACTCATGACTCTGAGATCAAGACCTGAGCTGAGATCAAGAGTTGGATGCTTAACTGACTAAGCCATCAGGTCCCCTAAAAGCTCTTTGGCTTTTAAAAAATAACTTCTTATAAACTGATTGTCATTTCTACATAATTCTAGGTAGCTAAAATGATACTGTGATTGGATTCTTGAATATTATAAAAATTTACTGATAGATCAATAACATTTTTTACTCAGGGAAATATGTACTGACATTATCAAATCTGTGTGAAATTTGGGGATACACAATATAGAAAAAATGAATAGACTCATTACTCTCTAAATTCACAAATTTCCTAGTATAGTAAATATTCATTTACAAAGATCTAAATAACCATGGGTTTTCTCTTTTACACTCCACCTACCCAAGCTTGAAATTATGGAGTCAGCTTTGACTTCCTCATTCTACCACAGCTTCCACATTGAATGGAGTTCATTCAGCCTATGAGTCTCATTTTGTAGCCAGGCCTCCATATGGATTTCTTAACTAGTCCTAATTACTGCTCTGCATTTACAATTTACTATTCTCTTGCATACACCTCCCAGTCTAGGTTTTTCTTGTCTCGGTCTCCAGAAATCAACTTCCTATCACCACACTTTGGGCCATGTAACCCATTTTCTGGCTTAGCATCTTCTTCCTCCCTTCCCTCCAATGACTGGAATCCTATTTGGATACTGATGATATTTCTCCTTTCTCTGAGCTTCAAGGAGAAGCTCTTCAGCAGTCCATCATTTCACTCATCACATCTCGCACAGGGCCATATGTAATCTGTATCTGTATGTTCTATTTAGTCACCAATACTGCAAACTGTCTGTGGGTGATACCTATGCACTGGACCTCTGTATATGATCCCCAGAAGTTAGGATACTGCTGTGAATAAAGTCAATCTATTTTGCTGAATGATGTGCTAATAATAATTTTGGGGCATGGCATGATTTTAAAGTGTATTCTGAACATACACACTTTGTAAATATAGTGTTAATCATATATTTTATTAAAAAATTTTAATTCTTCAAAATTAAACATTTATCAGTAGTATATAGGATAAATCACTAATAATTAGAAAAGTTTATTAATTTGATCTTTCATTTTCTTTTTTTTAAACGATTTTATTTATTTGAGAGAGAGAGAGCAAGCACAAACCGAGGGTGATGAGGGGCAGAAGGAGGAGGAGAAGCAGGCTCCCCACTGAGCAGGGAGTCCAATGTGGGGCTGCATCCCAGGACCCTGGGATCATGACCTGAGCCAAAGGCAGACCCTTATCTGACTAAGCCACACAGGTGCCCCTAGACTTTTCATTTTCAACTATTCTGAAATACATCCAGAAATCTACTGAAGCTATCTCAGGTATATATGCTTAGTTTAATTCTAAACAGGAGTGTCCTCCTCTCCCTGACTTTATTTTTATATATTTATCAATTTATCATTTAAAATGACTTAATCTCGTATGTTTGAAATTTTACAAAGCACGAAGTTTTTTAAAAGTTCCATATTATCCTATTTATAATATGACTTTCTTCGAAGTTAACTTGGATACACAGGCTTTCAAATGGGCTTATGAGGCTCAGAATTACACAAAGTTCTATAATATTGTGGTATCATTTTAAGCAGGACTTTATAAATATGAACAATAAATTATGCTGAGTGAAATAATCATTAATTCAGTTTACAAGAAATATGTAGGCATATTTTACATTGTTAGATCTGGATATACTTAAGGACATCTCTGATATAATTCTAATTCCATATTTATTTAAATCAACTTTTTGTCTTTCCTGTAGAGGACTAGGATAAAGGAAGAACTCTCAACATGGAGAGTCTTCAAAAACATATCGGGGAGCTTTAAAATTCTCAGGAGGGATGGTGCAAAAGAATTTCTAAGTACAAGGATTTCCTTGGTTTGAACAGAGATGTCACACTCAATTTCTTTATTCATCCATTAATCCAAATATATTAAACACTACATTCCATACATTAAGAATTATACTATTCTTAAAAAGCTCTTTGTTCATAATGTTCTTGTTCAGTAAGAAACTCCATTTTTATTTCTAATAGACCTACGACATGCTTATGTTTTTTTAATTTAATAAAAGCAACTCATTTTCATTGTAGAGAATTTGAAAAATTTAGAAAACATTTAAAAAATTAACCTCTCATAATCACTACTCAGAAATATCTAACCTTAACTTTTTCACATATTTCCCTACATTTTCCCTGATGGCATAAATGAGTTATTATTCTATGTGACATTTTTACATTTCTTCTCTGCAATGAGACTTTTGTTCAAAGAACAGTCACTATCCTCCAGGAACTTTCTCCTTAGTGGGAGAGACAGATGTGAGACCAGAAGATTAGCTAAAATGTAATGTGTAAAAATGGAAACTGCATACTGTACTACAATGCACATATACAGAAAGGTCCGTCCATCAGTCTGGTGAAGGAAAGACACAGTTGCTTAAGCTGAAGGCTGAGGAGTATGCAGCAGTTGCCAAGAGACTTCTGATGGAGGGCAGGGGTAGGAAAGAAGCAATGGGACTGGGCACTTTGGGTCTAATGGATCCCTTAGAGATGCTATGAAACTAGCAGTGGAATGGTAGAGTATTGTTGGGGCCAAGGGACAAAGGAGAGGGTGTTGGGTTTATGTCTTTCTAGGTAGCTGGATCTTTTGCCTAAGCTGGTGCTCAAAAAAAAAAAAAAAAAAAAGAATACAATGAACTAGAAAGAGAACAAATACACTCTCACTGCTGATACCCTTGAAAATATCCCTCTCTCCCCACTCTGATGCCCCATACGAGTCCCCTCCAACCTCTACTGTAAGCCCCTGTTGCCATAGGGTTACAGGATATACTATCAGAAGTTTAAAAGATTTTGGAGGTGACTAATGTTTTATCACCAGGGTAACCTCCACAGTGTTAAGACTGAGTGCTAAGGGGTTGCTCAGTGTAGTCAGTGTCGGAGTCTGGGGCCAAATTACCTGGCTTAGAATTCTAGCTCCACCACTCACTGGCTATGTGGGCCTTGGACACATTGTTCTATCTGTGTTTCAGGTTCCTTACCTATATAATAAAAATAATATCTAATCTTAAGGTTGTTATAAGGATCAAATGTGATATTTCTAAAGTGCTAAGAATGGTGCCTGGCACATAATAACACTGTATAAATTGTTGTTAAATAAAGTCAGTATCCCCAGAGTATCAGGAAAAAATGTTAAACAAACAAACAAATAAACAAAGCAGTAGCTAAAATTCCTGCTATAGAACACAATCCATGTGTTTGGAGGTAATTGCTAATTCATTACACAGTTATTTCTAAATGGTTTTGTAATCATAAGATGGATCAATCTAATATTTCTATGGATGAATTAAAAAGGTAAAGCATCCAAGTTGATTATGATTGAACTCATTTTCAGATCTGATCATTTTGGCAGTTTTGGGGTAGCAGAATACATAGGTTCTGAGTTATTTCTGAAATGGGAGGTCTACGCTCTGAATTATCACAGCCTCATTTTAGAGAACTTGTAGAAATACTCATGGGACGCCTGGGTGGCTCAGTGGGTTAAGCGTCTGCCTTTGGCTCAGGTCATGATCTCAGGGTCCTGGGATCGAGTTCCGCATCGGGCTCCCTGCTCTGCGAGGAGCCTGCTTCTCCCTCTGCCTCTGCTTCTCTCTCTCTCTGTCTCTCATGAATAAATAAATAAAAAAGAAAAAAAATTTAAAAAAAAAGAAATACTCAGAAATACCTGCATTCTAGAATATTTTTGGCATTATATACAAATTGCTTCATAATCTGCAAAAGATTAATTTTTCAAAACACCTAGACTGCAGCTGTTAGATCATTATTATTCCAGAAATCCTATATTGTACATGGAAGAAAAAGCCCACAAGTATTTCTCTGTAGTTATAGCCAAAATCGGATCACTGGAGATTTATGATGCTCTGCGATAAACAATGCTGACCTTGCAAGTACCTCTAGGAAGACAGGAGCTTCAGATTCCATTGAATGAAATAAATTGCTATTAATTATGGTACCCAGCTTTGACTTCAGCTCACCCCACTGGTTTGTGACCTAATTTTTTAAAAATTCCTTAATTCGATTTATAATAAAGCTCCCTGAGGGCAAACAGTCTGCCTCTTATCTGTTTTTCTGGAGCCCAACATAGTATTTTGGCACATTACACATTACACATGCTTAACAAGTATTTGTTAAGTTAGTTAAAAATAAACACAACAAATGTCATCAACAAGTCTGTCTTATATTGGAGCATCAGATGTTTTAGAAAGAAATCCTAGCTCAGATGTCATCCTTACTTCTTTCATTTATCCAGTATTTCTATGAAATTTCTAAGAAATGGGTAATTCTACTTAATTTTTTTCCTAGGACAGAACCTTAAATAGTTTACATTGAATATCAAAGTAAACACATGCCATGGTATCAATTTCATGTCATGTACTTTGCACACATTAGATATAATTTTCACAACCATCCTGCAAACTGGGTATCTTCCATTCCTATTTCATAGATGAGGACACTGAGGCAGCAAGTACACATAGATCACATAAGGAAAAGGGGAAACTTCAGGATACCATTCTCCCACATTAGCTTTGAAATCATCTTACTGCTTAGGATCTTGCCTTGAGAATATTTTTGATAAAATATGGTATAAATGAATCCTAAAAAAAATGTTATCTCCCCACCCCAAATGAAATGGTGTGAATAAAATATTTTATTCCCTTTTATTTCTTCTACTAAGAGATGGTCTTTCTCTTATTTCCACGGAAGGATGCTCAGTGAAAGAAAAAAAAAAAATCCTTAATACCATCGATGGAAAGAAGTTGAATCCCATTCAGTTCCCTTTGGGGCCCTTCCTTCACAGGTATGGGCTCTCTGACCATTAACACGTTACTACCATTTTGATTTTCTTCAGTCCACTAAGCAGCATGAGAAGCATTTATGTTTTCAAATACTATATTGAGAAGTGGGTATCTGTGTGCACCAAGGAGATTACTGTCAAATGCATCTTAAAAATACATATATCTGTAAGAAAATTATCAAATGGGAGGAGTTAAAGATTGAAACTGGTAGGACCACAAATACAAAGTATGTGAAAAAGCCGTATCAGCTGCTCAAACCCCCCCAAAAAAGTGGGATTCTAGGTTAGTATATATAAAATATTTTTTATATTAGCACATTTTGCATCCAGCAGTTTTGTTTTGTTTAACTAGAAAATCCTCTAGTAATACCAAGCCCTTTGTTGAGACAGTCTTAATTCTTTTTGTTGTTGTTTTACTAGTAAAACACATTTACAACTTAATTTCTTCTTATGTGAAGTAGATTTACTTGGCATGACTCTACAAAACTTTGAATTAAATAAAATTAAGTTGTCCCCAAACCTTAGTATACTACATATGGAGATATTAAAGTCCTGTTAATATAATCTCTCTAATAATGAGATAGTCCATCAAAAAGCTGACACATGCTTAGCATATGATAGTTCCTCAATAAATGTTAATAATTATTGTTGTTGTTGCTGCTGCATTATTATTTCCACATAATCAAATTCCTATGCTAAAACCCAGCATCTTTCCTCCAATGCTTTCTTCTTTACAGCTTTCAAGTTTGCTCTTAGGAAGCAAGGTAAGGCTCATACTTTATGCCTATCAATTACATTACATCTTGAAAACTAAGTTGCTCAACAGTGATTTGATTTTATTTTTTCCCAGTCACTTTGTACTGCAGAATTATGGTAGAGGTTAGCATGGGACCAACAGAACCAAGATCTTGATAGCTAGGCACAAAAGACCCAGGAATTATGATTCTGAATTGGCAGACGGTTAAACTAAGCTAATGGGTGGCAGAAGCAAGTAACACCTCGGTTAATTTTTCTGCTTCAATCAAATCTTATCTCAGGTTCATAGAACTATTCAATAACAGCCCAAAGTTGAAAAGGTATTCTAGCACCACCAACTACAACTAGACCCAGCTCAGTTGAGTGCCCCAAAGGATTCAAAAACTAAGCAGAGGGCCTTGCACGTGGATGGAAGCCTATAATTCTGTGCTGTTTATTAGATTGTCTAATGTCAGCCTGACTCCTTAAAGGTCATGTTGTGTGTATTTGCAGAAACAGAGCAGAACTACTAAGACTAAGTATCCTTTTCCTGCCCCTCATGGATTGTAATTATTCAATGGGAGGGCATGACCCCAAATAAAGATCCCACAGTTAAAAATGTTGAAATGTAGAAGTACAATTTTTTTTCTTGGTGAATGTGAGACTCAGCCTAGACTGAAAAGAAACCAAAATAAACCCCCCAAAACAAGAAACAAAACAAAAAAAAAACCCAAAAACAAAAAAAAATTGAAAACAAGTCTTTTTCTAACAAATGAAAATTTGGCAAGGATTTCTTTTTCCTTTAAAGCACTTCCAAACGTCTGTGACATTATTATAATAATGAAAAATTCCACTCAGAAAGTCACAAAAAATACTATGGTCTAGTGATGAAAACTACTATTTCAAGTATTTATTATATGCTTTGCAACTAAATGCTGTACAACATACAATTAAACCCCCCAAATATTTTTTTTATATCTATCATATATCAAGCACTGTAGTAAACATGAGGAAAGCAAAATGGGTAAGGCTCAATGCCTGATGTAAATAAAATAGAAATACTCACCTTTTGGTTTTCTTTGATATTTCTTTGTACATATTAAATGCATATTACGATACCAATATGTGTTCATGAGGTTCCCATTTCTTTCAAAATTTTCCTTTCACATAACTTACAGTAAGCATCTATGGTTTTAATGAGATAAAATATGCTGACTTATCACAGCAACTGATAGATATCCAAAAATTGCCAGCCATCTCAAGACTGTCTACTGTTCAGCTTTCATATTTTCAAGCAGTAACATGGTAGAAGAGACAGACATTGACTTTTTATGTGCTTAGGAGACAATTAAGCTTATTCCCAATTAATTCAAGATAAGTGTGGTGAATGAGTCCTGAGGAGCATATGTGAGACTGATTTAAAACAAATGTGATTCTTTCATTGGCCAAAGAGTGTTCCTGGGTTAAATATTGTAAAACTTCTTTTTTAAAGATTTTATTTTAGAGAGACAGAGAGAAGAGAGCGAGCGAGCCAGGAGGAGTGGGGAGGAGGGGCAGAGGGGGAGGGACAAGTAGACTCTGTGCTGAGTGTGGAGCCCGACACGGGGCTCAATCCCACCACCCTGAGATTATGATTTGAGCTGAAACCAAGAGTTGGATGCTCAACTGACTGTGCCACCCAGGTGCCCCAAATATTGTAATATTTTTGATAGAGTTATTTACTTTCGCTTTTCTCCCTCGACACATCCACAACAGTATTTTTTTTCATTTTTATTTAAGTATTCATATCTCATTTTAACTAATTTCTGTCTCTTTTCCAATGAGAACTTAAGGAACTCATCTTCAGGATGGTGTCCTTGTTGAATGTTAACTTGCTTGATGGAACACCCTTCAACACACACACACACACACACACACACACACACACATTTTGAATTTCTCCTATGAATAGAGCCCTGTGAAGAAGCTTTAGAAACACTAAAGCGTTTAGCAGGCCAGTTAAAGGATGGAGAGTAAAAAATTCTCTTAACAGCTGAACGTTTTGCTCTACCTGTTCAAATGCTGAACTTCCTTCCAAACCCAGATCAAATTCCACCATCCCCACACACCTTTTCTAGACCACTGCCCTGCAGCATTTCCTTCTTAGTTTAAACTTGACATGCTTTCAGTCTTTGACAATTTAACAGATAAAAATATATACACACACATATATATTTCTATATGCTGATATTTTATTGTTTTCTCAATTCATATTTTGCCCTTCTCCTTCATCTGCAACTTTCTTGAAAACAAGGTGATGGTTACATTTTGAGCATTTGAATGACAATAAGCATGTAGAGTTTTAGTAAATACATATTGATGACTGCCTCACTATATACGTACTCATAAAGCCATGAGTGAAATTGGTTATACAGTTAGCAACAAGCCAGAGGGTGCTTAGCAAAGTCATGTTCTGTGGGAAGAATGCAAAATCCAAGAACACTGGAGAATTATTTTTCTTGGCAACAATCTACTGAGATGGAGCCATATAGGCATTCTATAAATGTTAACTGATTGTGATCAACATATTTTACTTCCAAGAATTCACATCGAACCAGCTGCTACTCCTCTACCTCCAATATTAGATTCCAAAAGGACTCTAAATCTGTTTTCAGGATTTGCCTTCCCTGCTTCTCTAAATTCTGTTTTTGAAGGTAGGAGGCATCATGGTAGTGAAAAGTGATACTGTTTTAAATATATCAAAGTAATACAGTACGTGTATGAAAACAAGGGGAATTATAAAGTTATTGTCAATAAGAATCAAAACCAGGAAAAAACAAACACTGCCTTTGGCAAGTTCTACATTGCCAGAGCTCACTCTTGTTGCTTCAAATTTTCATCAGTCCCAACTCCCCACCCAAACCCTTCTCCCCAACAGACCCACATAAGGCTGAGTGACATTTTGAATTTCTCCCATGAACAGAGCCCTATGAAGAAGCTTTAGAAGTTTTGGAAGGTGCAGTAGGTTTGTTTTTGTTTTGTTTTGTTTTTTGTCAAGTAGTTTCTTTGATCAATTGCTGAGCCTGATACACAGAAACTACTCCTCCTTCCCCAAGCCTTAATAAGCTCTAGATCATGTGAAATAGACAGCAGTTCCTGTTTGGTTTCATTTTGTTTTTTCCTTAAAAGAAATACACACGGGCTTGATATACTGGCTTTTTATAAACACTGCGTGTCTAGAATACTCCAGGGATCAGAGAAGCTACCAGCCCTTCAAAGTGATGGAGCTATAAGGATTTAATTAAGGGAAGAAGAAAATGCATATTCATTCGTACATGTTTCCCTTTATGCCAACCACAGAATCCAATAAACAGTGTAAGTTACAGTCTAGACTGTGCCTGAGAATCTTTTATTAGATATACTTGGGGGAAAAGCTCTCTTCAGAATCACCTGTGCCAGATTTGTAAATTCATCAGGTAGGTTTTTACTTCCCTCTCAAATTTTAACGTACAAAGAAATATTTTAATGATGTTATAAATAGAACATTTTTACAAAGTAGATGAAGACTATTTGTGTTTATATTTAAGAGCATTCTAATGATTAATTCTCCATGTAACCTGACTAGACTATGGTGACCAGTTATTTGGCCAAACACTAGTCTAGATGTTGCTATAGAAGTATTTGTAGATATGATTAACATTTACAGTCACTTGACTTTAAGTACAGTGGATTGCCCTTCATAATGTGGGTGGACTTCTTCCGATCATTTAAAGACCTTAAGAGCAAAGACTGAGGTTTCCCAAAGAAGAAGGACTTCCACCTCTAGATAGCAACACAGAAACTGCCTGAGATTTCAGCCTTCGCACTCAAGACTGCACCAACTCTTAGATAAATCTCCAGACCTGCTGGCTTACCCTAGGGATTTTGGACTGACCAGCCTCCAATTGCATGAACCAATTCAGTCAGTCGCTCTCTGCCCCCCACCCTCCTCTGTCCATCTATACATATGACTCTGATTAATATAAGCACTGAACCCAATGCCTAAAAGAATCTGCATATAAGCAAGTCAGGGCAATTTACTAGTTGATTTGTAGTTATTACTAATTATTTTTCTCTCTATGTTAGTGTGTAAGGCTGGGCACTAATCTATATAGTATTTCAAACATTTAGCCCCAATAAAATTTCCTGTTTTCCCCCACAGGCTGAAATTGCCTTCATAAAAAGGCAAATCTCTTCATTTAATAATCTGAGATCAGCCATATGATGTTACAGGCAGCACATGAAGGTATAAATGAAAAGACTAAGATAGAAGTTCCAGCAGGGTAGGTGGGACTTACTTGCCAAGAAACTCTTTCCCAGTTTTGCCTGTGGTCTATGCTGTGAAGGGATAGATACGTAATTAGAATTTTGTTTCCACCTTTGCTTTTCTTGCTATGCTGAAGTGCCTGGGTGTGCCTATAGGCATCTGTGGATCTTAGTATCTGTTACAGGGAAAGAATCATGTCAAATCGTGTTATGGTGCTAATGCTACAGAGAATAGCATTAAAAAGATGCACCAAGGCATTCTTTTACTTGGGACTGATCTCTGGCCTGTTCTAAGGTCTGCTATACAGGAGTCCACACAAATTGGGCTATGGGAGAAATAAAAGTACATTTTTCAACACTGGTTAAAAGATGTGTTCTGTCCCAGTACTCTGCAATAATAGAAATTAATTCCAAGGACATGGAAAACAATGACACAGACAAATAGCTCTCTTTGCTGCAATTCTATAGTCAGATATGGGGAGAGCTGAAACATTTGCTTTGCTGTTAACTTACAACACATCCAAAAAGCAAAGGAGCTGCTTTTTTTTTTTAAGTAATCAACGAGAGGTGATTAACATAATAAAATAAAATATAAAAAAAAAAAGACGGGCGCCTGGGTGGCTCAGTTGGTTAAGCGACTGCCTTCGGCTCAGGTCATGATCCTGGAGTCCCTGGATCGAGTCCCGTATCGGGCTCCCTGCTCGGCAGGGAGCCTGCTTCTCCCTCTGACCCTCCCCCCTCTCATGTGCTTGCTCTCTCATTCTCTCTGTCTCAAATAAATAAATAAAATCTTTAAGAAAAAAAAAAAGAAAAAAAAGAAAAGCAAGACAGAATCTTCAGATCACTGTATTGTATCTACCTGATTAATGGTTTTTAAGAAATTTTAAAAAATGTTTCTTATCTACTACCATATGTAGTTTTCTCCCACTCTCAAAAAATAAATGGTAATAATCTTTAAAAAAAAAAAAAAAGAGGTACAAGAGCAGAATTAGAATGTTTTATAAAATTATTTGAAACTTTTTATGTGAGCTCTTGGGAAATTTAATTCCACTCACACAGTATCAGGCCATCTCCCTGTATTTTCCTCTGGCCAACGGAAATTGGGAGTAGTATTCTGAAAGGCCGAGATGATGCTACATTTTTTTGTTGAACAGGTAAAATTAACTAAACTCAAGAAAAATAAAAGTATCTGGCTGTAGCAGTGGTAATATATCACATGCAAACCTTTATAATCCATAAGCATCAGAATATAAATTCCATAAACTTTTGTACGTCTTACAGAGCAATGCACAGGACATGGTGGGCAATTGCCAATATTTGTCACATGAACAAGTGAGCACTTTTTAAAAAGAGGGTCTCATTTAATCTTCATTATGGTTTCTGAGGTTCTTTGTATTTCAAATAAAAAACCTTGGCTTCAAATGGTGAAGAATTTGCCTTAGGTTACATAGACAGCAGATCAGGCATTCTGTGTTTTGTTTTGTTTTCAGAGTAACAGGATTTTCTTCCTGACACAAAGAAATGGAATTTGACAGTGATCACCAGTTTTGGAACCTAGGTCTATAGAAACATACTGAATAAGGGTGCCTGGGTGGCTCAGTGGGTTAAGCGTCTGCCTTTGGCTCACGTCATGATCCCAGGGTCCTGGGATCGAGCCCTGCATCGGGCTCCCTACTCGGCAGGAAGCCTGCTTCTCCCTCTCCCGCTCCCCCTGCTTGTGTTCCCTCTCTCACTGTCTCTCTGTCAAATAAATAAATAAAATCTTTAAAAAAAAAAAAAAAAGAAAGAAACATACTGAATATAATTCTGTGGATTGCTCAAGGAAAAAGATAAACCACAAGAAACATCAATATGGGAATGTACTAACTTGAACCAACCAAAAGCTGCCACAGATAACAAACTTTAAACAATACCTGTACTAAGCCCCTAGTCATACAATTATGACTGGAGAAGACACAAGTTGAGGCAAGATATAATACTGCCAGGAAACAGGTAAGTCAAGAGGTATAGACCAGATTTGAAGGCTAACTGTAGATGATTAAGTAATAGCTTGTTATCAACTAAATCATATACATTTATTAAATCAAGCTCAAAACTTGATTCATATGAACTTATCTAAAGTTCTCTGAAAATAAGCCCAAAGTGGTATTTTTCAAAAAACAAAGATTTGCAATTTGAGAGTCCTCTCTGCTTTCATTAAAATCTCAGCAGATAGATAAATATAATCTAGGCTTCAGCATTTTCTGGAAGTTTTATTTTCTTGTTTTCTTTAGCAATCTATTTCCCTTTTTGCCTCTAAAAGCAGAGTATCTATTTGCCTCTAATACATTCTGCGGCAAGATATACACATACATTTGTCCGGTGTTCTTGCTTTCCTAAAGAAATAGAAGAGTGCTGACTAATGTTTTTAGCAAGCTAAATATTATTTAGCCATACATTTTCTGAAATAGAGCATTTTCCTTTATTTTGGTTGGCCATTTCTACTTTTCCTATGCAGTATCAGTAACTGAACATTTGGATGTCTTTGTTCTCTGGTGATGATGAAAGTAGGATTGAAAACAGTGAAACACTACTAATTATGTAAGAAAAGATACATGAGTTTTTCTCTCTTACCCAACAAGACTTCTCAGTTATGGAAAACAAGGTATGCACAAGATCAAACAGGACTGGGGAAGTGTTAAGATTCTAATTTGAGTTGTGGCAAGTTCAAATCTATGTGCTAATTAATAAGCCAAATAATAATGACTGTGAAATTTTATAGAATTAAAAGTACATGAAATTTTCAGTTAAGGGTAATGATTCTCAATAGAAAATTATGATATAAATGCTATAACAGATTCTTGAATAACGCACCCTCTTTCAGCAAAGCATCCACTAAAAGCATGCATCATTTAAAACAAAACACTATTTCCAAGAAAAATGACTTAAAACCTTATAGTGGAATTTAGGATTTTCTAGACTCTGAATTATATTATACTGCTTAGCATATCAAAAATCAATTTCCTAACATTTCAGTACATATATTCACTTATACATTTCCTTTAAGTAAAACATCAGGCGATATTTTTTTTACTAAAATCATACACGGTTATATCAAATTTAAGACCTTCATTATTATGTTTGTTTTCACCCTGTTGCTATGGTACAATTTTAAAAGTATACAATAACTTCATCTATGAAGTTCCTACTATTTGTCAGACACTTTATATGCATTATCTCTTGCATAAAATACTGCCGTCAGTATTTTAGTGGAAGAAAATAAATTTCAGAGAATTTAAGTAATAGCGGAGTTGACATGGCTGGTAAATGATAAAGCTGATGATTAAACCATTGTTTATCAGACTCCGGTGCGATTTTTTTTCTCGGGTCACCCAGAGAGAAACAGCAAACCATAAAAGTATATACCTATAAGGTACTGGGACTTACACGGGGAGACTGAGGCCAAAATCACTTAGCAAGCAGTTAAAGAAGAACCCATGTATACCCACAGTATTTTTATGGTCACTTTGAGGAGTGTTCCAAATTCCTGAAAAATAACAATCTTTGGAATTTGGGAACAAGAAATTGGAATTCACAGGACTTCATGGGAATTCCTTAAACCTAAGTTAGTCTATATTTTTAATAACTTTTTTGTGTTTTTAAATAATAATAAGTGACCAAGATAACCAGTAAAGCATATTTCTGTGACAGGATTATACAAAGTTTCAGATATTTTCTGTAATATAAATATACATATATATACATACTGGTTTATTATTATGAACAAATATATTGTGGCAATATTATATATTTCAATAACACTAAAATATACTTACTTGATATAGGCATTCGATAATAGAGAACTTTAACAGAACATCAACACAAAATACATACCCAGATAATTATTTTTAGAATTGTAAGATAATACCACAGTTATTTAATATTTAAGTCATCACTTTAAAAATGACATTTTAAAGTACACAAACTAATTGCTCTGATAGCCCAGATCTTTGTTTTATGACAAATATTCCATAGAATTTTTTTTCATTTTACATTGACATTAGTCTAATTATTAAGAGTAAATCCAAAGTAATCTTCAAGTTGGGCATTACGCTGTATGTTGCTTTGTGTACGCTTACTTCCTCTTTGAACACAATATTTTATAGACTTTCCCTGAGTTTTTACTGTTAAAATCAAGGTTGCTTCTGCAATGAATTCAGGTTTTAAATTATTTTCAGATTTTATATTGAAGTTGTCCACAACATTCACATCTTCTCCTTGCATTTTGTTCGCTAAAATATTTACAGTGACAGCAAGTATTCAAACACTGGAAAACACCAGTGAACATTACTGAGTAATTCAGTATTCAAAGAACATAAAATTCTGTTCTAGCAAAGTTAACAACACTGCACAGATCAAGTGTAGAAATTGCCAATTCAAGGACATACTTTGCTTCCAAAACTTTTTCTTTCTTAAAATATCATTTTTAGGATTTGTATAAAGTATATTATGTATACAAACACATTAATATTTATTTTATTTGAAAGTATGACTGTGCTAGCAGCAGACAGTGCCATAAGCATACATTTATTACATGGAAATATTTACAAGCAGGAGGTACTGATCACTCCATGAAGTGACCAGTTCTCTATGTGCTCTTGTCCAGTTCCTCATGAAGTCAACCTTAACCTTCTACTCCATCTGTTAGCATTTCTTAATCTTGCCTTCAACTTGACATCAGGGGATTCCTTTGAACCAGTAACATTTCTACGCTGACTGCCAATCTCAAGTCTCAAAAAAAAAATGATAATACTTTTGTTGGTTGTTCTGATTTTTTAAGTGTTTTTGTTTTGTTTTGTCTTGTCTACTTTGTGTCCATGGAATGTAGGATTAGAAAAAAAAAGAAAAATAAACATATATTTTCTGAGAAAACCAGGAAAGAATCCTGTCATGAAAATATGGACCTCGGGTATATTAGCTTTTAGTTTGTCTTTTACTCAGACTTGAGAAAAACTGCAAGGTGTTGCTTATATAAATCTTTAAAAGAAATACATTATCTATGTATCTAATCTATCTATCTACACATCTAATCTATCAAGAGAAAATAAGCTAAGAGTATAAAAATAAATCACAGTCCCTCTGAACAAAGGAATTTCAAGAGAGTTGCAAAAGCATTCATTAGTATCATAAAGTAACAATGACATATTATAATAAAGTAGTTTCTATAGAAAGATTAGCTTTGGCAAAACATTAAAATTGAATGGATTTACGTTGGTACTGATGTCTTCTCTAACATATACCATCATTTCAGCTTTTCTTCAGGATAGAAATGCATTGTTTTATATCTTCACATGAGCAGAGAAATGAAATTGAAACTAAATAGGCAATTAGATGGCATATTTTAGGTCCTGGATGCTCAGTATGTTGGTTGTAGGATTATGGTAAAGATGGGTGTTGCTCATCAACATTTGTCTTCCATCTTCCTGGCACTCAGTTGGACTACATTTTTTTGACTTTGGATCTATATGGGACCATATGACTAGTTTTTGCCACTGGAATATTAAAGTGATGTATGTCATCCCTGGGATGATACAGTTAACAGCAAGTATGCCTCCTCTCTCTTTTTCTCTCTTTTTTCCTCCTCCTATCCTGCCCCCTCCTGAAATCTCATCTCTCTGTTCTTGCCAACCAGATACATATGGTCCAGCAGAGGATTCTGGGGCCCTACAGCTGTGAAGGCCATGAGATGTAAGGAATCTATATCCCTAAATTATGGGCAAAGCAGAGCCTGTTCCCCACCATAAGTATATCCTCCCAACCTTCACGAAACTATCATTACATAAGTGAGAAATAAAACTTTGTTGTGTTAAGCCACTAAGTTTTGGAACTGATGGTTATAGTAACTGATATATATGATTAACATATGTTGAATGACAGAAGAATAAACTTTCAATGAGAGAACTTAATTCATATTAAGATTTTAAACTTTAAGGGAATATTTGATTAGACTGATTTTATGGTTGAGAAGTATCTAATGTTATTCTGATTGTTTTAGATTATAGAAATTTACAGGAATTAAAACATATGCTGCTTACAGGGATGCTTCCTTAACATGACAAAAATATTGACCACAGGCATCAAAATCCAGGAGTCACAGTGAACCCCCTCAAAATCAATAAAAATAGGTCAACACCCCAACGTCTGATAGTAAAACTTACGAGTCTCAGAGACAAAGAGAAAATCCTGAAAGCAGCTCGGGACAAGAGATCTGTAACCTAAAATGGTACAAACATTAGATTGGCAACAGACCTATCCACAGAGACCTGGCAGGCCAGAAAGGACTGGCATGATATATTCAGAGCACTAAACGAGAAAAATATGCAGCCAAGAATACTATATCCAGCTAGGCTGTCATTGAAAATAGGAGAAATAAAAAGCTTCCAGGACAAACAAAAACTAAAGGAATTTGCAAACATGAAACCAGCCCTACAAGAAATATTGAAAGGGGTCCTCTAAGCAAAGAGAGAGCCTAAAAGCAACATAGACCAGAAAGGAACACAGACAATACACAGTAATAGTCACCTTACAGGCAATACAATGGCACTAAATTCATAGCTTTCAATAGTTACCCTGAATGTAAATGGGCTAAATGCCCCAATCAAAAGACACAAGCTATCAGATTGGATAAAAAAACAAGACCCATGGATATGCTGTCTGCAAGAGACTCATTTTAGACCCAAAGACACCCCCAGATTGAAAGTGAGGGGGTGGAAAACCATTTACCATGCTAATGGACACCAAAAGAAAGCTGGGGTGGCAATCCTTATATCAGACAAATTAGATTTTAAACCAAAGACTGTAATAAGAGATGAGGAAGGACACTATATCCTACTTAAAGTGTCTATCCAACAAGAAGATCTAACAATTGTAAATATCTATGCCCCTAACATGGGAGCAGCCAATTATATAAGCTAATTAATAACAAAAGCAAAGAAACACATCAACAACAATACAATAATAGTACGGGACTTTAACACCCCCCTCACTGAAATGGACAGATCATCTAAGCAAAAGAAGAACAAGGAAATAAAGACTTTCAATGACACACTGGACCAAATGGACTTCACAGATCTATTCAGAACATTCCATCCCAAAGCAACAGAATACACATTCTTCTCGAGTGCCCATGGAACATTCTCCAGAATAGATCACATCCTAGGTCACAAATGAGGTCTCAACCGGTACCAAAAGATTGGGATCATTCCCTGCATACTTTCGGACCACAGTGCTTTGAAACCAAAACTCAATCACAAGAGGAAAGTCGGAAAGAACTCAAATACATGGAGGCTAAAGAGCATCCTACTGAAGAATGAATGGGTCAACCAGGAAATTAAAGAAGAATTAAAAAGATTCATGGAAACCAATGAAAATGAAAACACAACTGTTCAAAATCTTTGGGATGCAGCAAAGGCAGTCCTAAGAGGAAAGTATCTAGCAATACAAGCCTTTCTCAACAAACAAGAAAGGTCTCAAATACCACCTAACCCTATACCTAAAGGACCTGGAGAAAGAACAGCAAATAAAGCCTAAACCCAGCAGGAGAAGAGAAATAATAAAGATCAGAGCAGAAATCAATGAAATAGAAACCAAAAGAACAGTAGAGCAGATCAACGAAACTAGGAGCTGGTTCTTTGAAAGAATTAATAAGATTGATAAACCCCTGGCCAGACTTATCAAAAAGAAAAGAGAAAAGACCCAAATAAATAAAATCATGAATGAAAGAGGAGAGATCACAACCAACACCAAAGAAATGCAAACAATTATTATTTGGATAATATAATATAAGAACATATTATTAGCAACCATATGCCAGCAAATTAGATAATCTGGAAGAAATGGATGCATTCCTAGAGATGTATAAACTACCAAAACTGAACCAGGAAGAAATAGAAAACCTGAACACACCTATAACCACTAAGGAAATTGAAGCAGTAATCAAAAATCTCCCAACAAACAAGAGCCCAGAGCCAGATGGCTCCCCAGGGGAATTCTACCAAACATTTAAAAAAGAATTAATACCTATTCTTCTGAAACTGTTCCAAAACATAGAAATGGGAGGATCCAAACTCATTTTATAAGGCCAGCATTACCTTGATCCCAAACCAGACAAAGACCCCATCAAAAAGGAGAATTACAGACCAATATCCCTGATGAACATGGATTCAAAAATTCTCACCAAAATACTAGCCAATAGGATCCAACATTACATTAAAAAGATTATTCACCATGACCAAGTGGGATTTATCCCTGGGCTGCAAGGTTGGTTCAACATCTGCAAATCAATCAAGTGACTCAATACATCAATAAAAGAAAGAACAAGAATCATATGATCCTCTCAATAGAGGCAGAAAAAGCATTTGACAAAGTATAAAATCTTTTCCTGATCAAAACTCTTCAGAGTATAGGGATAGAGGGTACATACCTCAATATCATAAAAGCCATCTATGAAAAACCCACAGCGAATATCATTCTCAATGGGGAAAAACTGAGGCTTTCCCCTTAAGGTCAGGAACATGGCAGGGATGTCCACTATCACCACTGCTATTCAACATACTACTAGCAGTCCTAGCCACAGCAATCAGACAACAAAAAAATAAAAGGCATCTGAATCATCAAAGAAGAAGTCAAACTCTCACTCTTCGCAGATGGTATGATACTTTATGTGGAAAACCCAAAAGACTCCACCCCAAAACTGCTAGAACTCATACAGGAATCCAGTAAAGTGGCAGGATATAAAATCAATGCACAGAAATCAGTGGCATTCCTATACATCAACAACAAGACAGAAGAAAGAGAAATTAGTTGATCCCATTTACAATTGTACCCAAAACCATAAGATACCTAGGAATAAATCTAACCAAAGAGGCAAAGGATCTGTACTCAGAAAACTATAAAATACTCATGAAAGAAATTGAGGAAGACACAAAGAAATGGAAAAATGTTCCATGCTCATGGATTGGAAGAACAAATATTGTGAAGATGTCAATGCTACCTAGAGCAATCTACATATTTAATGCAATCACTATCAAAATGCCATCCACTTTTTTCAAAGAAATGGCACAAATAATCCTAAAATTTGTATGGAACCAGAAAAGACCCCGAATAGCCAGAGGAATGTTAAAAAAAAAAGCAAAGCTGGCGGCATCACAATTCTGGACTTCCAGCTCTATTACAAAGCTGTCATCATCAAGACAGTATGGTACTGGCACAAAAACAGACACATAGATCAATGGAACAGAACAGAGAGCCCAGAAATGGACCCTCAACTCTATGGTCAGCTAATCTTCGACAAAGCAGGAAAGACTGTCCAATGGAAAAAAGACAGTCTCTTCAACAAATGGTGTTGGGAAAATTGGACAGCCACATGCAGAAGAATGAAACTGGACTATTTCCTTACACCACACACAAAAATAGACTCAAAATGGTTGAAAGACCTAAATGTGAGACAGGAGTCCATCAAATCCTAGAGGAGAACACAGGCAGCAACCTCTTCGACCTCAGTCGCAGCAACTTCTTCCTAGAAACATCGCCAAAGGCAAGGGAAGCAAGGGCAAAAATGAACTATTGGGACTTCATCAAGATAAAAAGCTTTTGCAAAGCAAAGGAAACAGTCAACAAAACTAAAAGACAACCGACAGAATGAGAGAAGATATTTGCAAATGACATATCAGATAAAGGGCTAGTATCCAAAATCTATAAAGAACTTATCAAACTCAACTCCCAAAGAACAAATGATCCAATCAAGAAATGGGCAGAAGACATGAACAGACATTTCTCCAAAGAAGACATCCAAATGGCCAACAGACACATGAAAAAGTGCTCAGCATCGCTGGGCATCAGGGAAATCCACATCAAAACCTCAATGAGATACCACCTCACACCAGTCAGAATGGCTAAAATTAACAAGTCAGGAAAGGATAGATGTTGGCAGGGATGCAGAGAAACGGGGACTATCCTACACTGTTGGTGGGAATGCAAGCTGGTGCAGCCACTCTGGAAAACAGTATGGAGATTCCACAAAAAGTTGAAAATAGAGCTACCGTATGACCCAACAACTGCACTACTGGGTATTTATCCCAAAGATACAAATGTAGGGATCCAAAGGGGTACGTGCACCCCGATGTTTATAGCAGCAATGTCCACAATAGCCAAACTATGGAAAGAGCCAAGATGTCCATCGACAGATGAATGGATAAAGAACATGTGGTGTATATATACATACATATACATACATACAATGGAATATTATGCAGCCATCAAAAGGAATGAAATCTTGCCATTTGCAATGATGTGGATGGAACTGGAGGGTATTATGTTGAGCGAAATAAGTCTATCAGAGAAAGACATGTATCATATGATCTCACTGATATCGGAAGTCTTAATCTCAGGAAACAAACTGAGGGTTGCTAGAGTGGTGGGGAGTGGGAGGGACGGAGTGGCTGGGTATAGACACTGGGGAGGGTATGTGCTATGGTGAGCACTGTGAATTGTATAAGACTGCTGAATCACAAACCTGTACCTCTGAAACAAATAATATATTATATGTTAAAAAAAGATAGTAGGAAGGGTAAAATGAAGGGGGGGAAATTGGAGGGGGAGACGAACCATGAGAGATGATGGACTCTGAGAAACAAACTGAGGGTTCTAGAGGGGAGGGGGTTGAGGGGATGGGTTAGCCTGGTGATGGGTATTAAAGAGGGCACGTATTGAATGGAGCACTGGGTGTTATATGCAAACAATGAATCATGGAACACTACATCAAAAACTAATGATGTTATGTATGGTGATTAACATAACATAATAAAATTTTTTAAAAAAGGCAAAGCATATTGCATATAGCTCAAAAAAAAAAATGACCAAAAACCACTACACAATCATACTCAATAGTGGAATGCTGAAAATAAGAATGCCTCCATCACCAATTTCATTCATGGTATTATTGGAGGTCCCACCCAGTATAATTAATTAAGAAAAGGATATAAAAAAGCATAAGGTTTACAAAGGATGTAATAAAACTGCCACTATTCATATACAATCTGATTATATATTTAACAATCCAAAGATATACAAACTATTAAAATTAATAATGAATTTGGCTAAGTTGCTAAGTATAAGGTCAATATAGCAAAATCAATCGTATTTCTGTTGACTAAGGCAGTCTTAACATTTTCCTCAGCTTGACTTCTTCCTGCCTCAAGGCCCCTGACCTCCTTCTCATCTCTGCTCTAAAAGAATCCAGATGGTCTAACCACAGAAGGCTCTCTATTCCCTTTTCTTAGAGCATTTACTTTAGAATATTTGTAAATGTAAATTATTTCTTTGCCTTTTTGAGATATAAATCTTTTGTAAATCTTCTTGCCAGATTTACAACTCATGGCTGTCTTTCTTAAGGCCCTGAAAGCCAGCCCTTTGAGATGTAATCATCAAGGAAGATACTGCCCCTATTTCCCCATCTGTGAGAGGGTAAGGGACTGACTTTGGTGAGCATCTTGCTCCAAGTTGTAAATAAACCCCCAGTTAAGATGATACAAGAAAGTACGCCTTTCCTTTAGGTAAGGACAATTAATAAAACAGATGGCCTATGATGGTCCCACTCCAGCTCTTAAGAACCCTCCCATACTTTGTTTCAGCAGAGTTGAATTTAGATGTGTTCTGTCCTCTTTCACCTATTGGTATAGCTTTGACTAGTCTGCCTTGCCTTTTTTTAATTTTGTCAGGTGCAATTTTTATCTGACATTATAAACTAGCAACAAATAGAAAATTAAATTAAAAAATACCATTTACAACAGCACAAAAAACATCAAATATTTAAGACTAAATCTACAAAAGATACACAGGACATTTACACAAAATCTAAAATAATTTCTGACAGAAAATTTAAGTGTGATATGATACACTATATTCATGTTCTGGAAGACTCAATAGTATAAAAATATAAATTCTCCTCAAATTCATCTGTAGGTTCAATGCAATCCCAATCAAAACACTAGCAAAACATTTTGCAGATATGGTAAGCTGATTCTCAAACAAATGCAAAGTGCCTAAAATAGCTAATACAATTGCAAAGAACAAAGCTGGAGGATGTGCCCCATCAGATATTGCTATTATATACCCATAATAATTAAGAACTATAATGTTGACACAGAGTTAAACAAACTGACCAAGAAAACAAAAGAGAGTGTCTAGAAATAGAACCACATACATATATTCACTTGATTTATGACAAAGTCAATACCGTAATACAAAAGGGAAATGACTCACTATCTCTTCAGTATATATGCTAGGTCAACTGAATATCCCTATGGAAATGTGTGTGCGTGTGTGTGTGCGCACGCACGTACATGTATAAAGATCTCACACATCTGTATCTTTTTAAAAACAAAATAAAGATGAAACATTTTTATGGCCTTAACGTAGGCAAAGATTTCATATACAGCACACAGTGTATTAACTATTAGAGAAAGAAATAATGTATTAGACTGCCCGAATATTAAGAATTTCTGATCATTAAACAATAATCTTTAAAAAATAAAAAGAGGGGTGCCTAGTTGGCTCAGGAGGTAGAGCATGTGACTCTTGCTCTCAAGGTCTTGAGTTCAAGCCCCACGTTGGGCATGGAGCCTACTTAAAAAAAAAAAGAATGAAAAGAACAAAGAGTGAAAGGAGATTTTTACAAAATATTTGAGTAATATCCAGAATACATAAGCCAGTTTTAAAGAATGCAATCAATAAAACAGAAATATGAATAAAAAATTTGAATGTATTGCAGTGAATATCCAAATGGCTGATTAACAAGTAAGCAGGTGTTCAATATTCAACTTTGTTAGTCTTTAAGAAAATGCAAACTAAAACCACCATTAAATGTAACTACACATCCGTCTGAATGGCTACAGTGGAAAAGACTTTAATTATGAAGCACTGACACGGATGTGGAGTACTCAGAATCCTCATGCCCTCTGGTGAGCGTGTAAATTGGCACAAGTACTCAGAGAACTGGCAGAATGTACTAACCCTGTATATCTGCAGGTCAAATGACCCCAAACTCCAGGCTTACACAAAACAAAAATGATGACAAAAAGACGTTCATTAGAATGTTCGCAGCATCATTATTCATTGTAACCCCAAAGTGCACACTACCTAAATGTCCACCAACAACGAATGGACAAATAAACCATGATCTAGCCAATCAAAGGAATACTCTCCCGCAGCAGCAATGACGATTTACAAATACAAGGTTAAATCAAAGAAGCCAGACCCAAGAGCACACTGTGATGACTACATATTTACACAGTTCACAATCAGGTAAAACTAGTCTGTTTAGAGATCCACAAGACACTGGATATCTTTAGGGGTAGGGGTATACAGCCTGGAAGAGACACCAGGAAGGGGTGCTTGTGGGCGCTAGGAACACTATCCCTCTTGCTGGGTATATGGCTGTGCTCATTTTCTGAAAATACACCAAACTAGGTACTTTGATAGGTTCATCTTTCCGTATGCATATTGTACTTCAATAAGAAGTAAAAATTTTTAAAAAGGTAATACAAATCACAGAAGTATATTATTTTAAAACCTTATGGAAAGGGGTGCCTAGTTGGCTCAGTCAGTTGAGTGTCAGACTCTTGATTTTGGCTTGGGTCGTGATCTTGGGGTCGCAGGATCCAGCCCTGAGTCAGGCTCTGTGCTCAGTGGGGTGTCTGCTTCTCTCCTTCTCCCTCTCTCTCTGCCCTTCCCCCAGCTCTTGCACCCACGTTCTCGCTCTCTCTCTAATAAATAAATAAATAAGTCTTATAGAAAGTTAAGTTTATGGTGTGAACTAGCTTCTCTAGCAGGCAAGAATTTACAAGTCAAAAGATTTAAAAAATTTAAAAGAAAAAAAACACAGAAAAATAATACAGCCACCTATATTCCAATTGATCTTAAGTCAGTAATGATTTCTAGCAATCCAAACTTTCCTATGCCAATGCACATTTAACAGTACCTAAATGAGGACTTAAACTTGAGGAATGACCTTTCAAATAAATCTATCTGTATTATTCAAAGTTTTCATGTTGTGAGCAAAACAACTTCAACTGTAAACCTCCACTAAAAAATAAGTCATTACTGTATTTACTTTTGAAGAAATATAGTTTGATAACCTATCTACTAAATAATTGGTTTTTCTACCTCTCT
Organism: Phoca vitulina; assembly: GCF_004348235.1. Classification (NCBI taxonomy): domain Eukaryota; kingdom Metazoa; phylum Chordata; class Mammalia; order Carnivora; family Phocidae; genus Phoca; species Phoca vitulina. The sequence goes on along the minus strand of NW_022589715.1, from coordinate 42,859,898 downwards.
GCTAGAGTACAGTTACAAAATAAGTGAAATTATAAACTATCCCCAGAGTTTTTTTGTTTTTTTTCCCCAGAGTTTTTAAATCAAAAATCTAGTGATTACCCTAACACAATGGTCTAAGAAAGCAAATCATACAAATACAAAATAAGAAAAACGATTTTCTTTACCCCATTCCTTCTTTCTAGTGACTACTTTTCTTCTCTATGTTATTACAGAAAATTTAAGTTAAATGAAAAATAATTTTAAGTAGAGGGGGCGGAGCAAGATGGCGGAGGAGTAGGAGACCTGGATTTCGTCTCCTCTCAGGAATTCAGCTGGATAGGGATCAAACCATTCTGAACACCTACAAACTCAACAGGAGATCAAAGAAAAATAATTTTAAGTAGAAAATTAATATTTGTCTGGCTTTACCACAAATGTTAGCTTATCAAGAATCCACCTTTTCCCCCTGTAATGTAATTGTTAAAAGTATTAAGTATCTATTTCCTCTAGAACATTTATTCATTTCATAGTATTTTTAGTATATTTTGATATCTCAAATATGGGTTTTAACTTCTATTGGAATAGAGTTAATATTCAATAAATACTTGTTTTCACAGATTATCTGACACAAAATACTATGCCACAGAAAATGAATCTTTGTAAGTAGATTTGTCTTTGTGTTACAAAACAGTAAACGGGGGGGGGGGGTGGGTTGCGCGCCTGGATGGCTCTGTCAATTGAGTCTGCCTTGGCTCAGGTCGTGATCCCGCAGTCCTGGGATCCAGTCCCACGTCCAGGGTTCCCAGCTCAGTGGGGAGCCTACTTCTCCCTCTCCCCGCTGCTCGTGCCCTGTCTTGTTCTCTCTCACTCTCTCTCTCAAATAAATAAAAATCTTTAAAAAAAAAAAGGTAAACGGTTACATCAACGTAAGAAACACGTAATAGATTTCCATTTGGATGAGTGGAGGGCTTTAGGCATTTCAGATTTTCTAACATCAAGTCTATTTTATGGCCAGTCACGGAATTCTCAAACACACGTGAAGCATCTAAAGATGATTTCAGTATGGCAGCACTGAAGCAAGGTAGCACCAACTCAATAGCAACTGTGACACACATGAGCTGAAGTTTTGTTCACCATATGTCTGGAAGACTGCTGAACCTATGATTCAGCTCTAAAAGAAGTCATCAGCTTTGCAATCACTCTCAAACAAGTGTAAGCTGGAGAAGACCACTCACTCCTCAGTGAGTCTATTTTTAAAAACAAGGGGGAATGAGCTGGATTTGGGAGGGGATGAATCAGGAGTTACTGAAAGTTTTGAAAATGCACTTGAGGTTTATGTTAATACCTTCAACAAATAAGCACACATTGCTCTTCCACACAAGACAAATAGGTGTGTTAAACTGTGAACCCTCCACATTATTCTAAATTGAAAAGTCTCTCCTATAGTAACTAAAAAAGAATAAGTCTCTACAAACAGATATCCAAAGATATCTGCCAGGCATGATAAAAAAAAAAAAAAAAAAGCAAGTTTCAGAACAGTACATACTATAGGACTCACTTTTGTTAAAATAAGTATGTGTGTGTGTGTATTTAGATCTTCAGTAATAATTGTGGAAGGTACAATACAGTTTTGAAACAGGATACATCGGAGCAGGGGTTAGAATAAATTTTACTTTTTCTTCATATAATTCCATATAATTTGAAAATCTGAAATAAGAAATCGCTTTTATAAATGGCTTAAAATAGGTAATTTGTATATATACAATATTCTATACTTCCATCTTCTTGCAATTCTGCTTTCCAAAGTATTTTTTACTTCTTCTATGTATTTATCTTACTTTTTTAAGTTTTTTATTATGATAAAATACATATAAAAATTTGCCATCTTAACTATTTTAAGTGTACAATTCAGTGGCATTCATTACCTTCACAATGTTGTGCAATCATCATAACTACGTATTTCCAAAATATTTTTTATCACCCAAACAGAAACTCTGTAACCATTAACAACTCCCCATTACCTCAATCCCCCTCAACATCTAATAATTTCTAATTTACTTTCTGTTTCTCTGAGTTTGCCTATTCTAGATATTTAATTTAAGTGGAAGCATTTGGTTTTCACCAAACTGTATAACCACTGCTAAACTCTTTTCCACAGCAACTGTACCATTTTCCATTCCCACCAATTCCAATTTCTCCACATCCTTTCAAACTATCTGTTATTTTTCCATTTTTTGGACTACAGAGATTCTAGTAGATGTGAAATGATATTTCATTGTTGTTTTGCTTTGCATTTTCCTAATAATTAATGATGTTGGGCATTGTTTTTCATGTGTTTATTGGCCACTGGTGTGTCTTCTATGGAGAATGTCTATTCAAGTCCTCTGTATATTTTACTAGGTTGTAATTTTGTTGTTGCATTCTTTATATAGGGATATTAAACTCTTAGATACATGATTTGCAAATATTTTCTATCATTTTGCAGTTTGTGTTCTTACTCCCCCCCATTTTATTGAGATATAATTGACATATACACACTGAATTTGTTTTAGGCATACAATATAATGGTTTGATATATGCATATGTTGTAAAATTATCACTACAATAGATTTGTTAAAAGCCATTGCCTTACATAGTTATAATATTTGTGTGTGATTAGAACTTCTAAGATTTACTCTCTTAGCAACTTTCAAATATACAATACAGTATTGACAGTCACCATGATGTACATTATATCCCCAGAATTTATTTATCTTATAACTAAATTTTGTACCTTTGATCACCTTCATCCATTTCACCCATCTCCCCACCCCCACCTCTGGCAACTACTATTATCATTTTATTTACTTATTTTTTAATTTTTTTAAAGATTTTATTTACTTGAGAGAGAGAGCGTGCATGCACACAAGCAGGGGTGAGGTAGAAGGAGGGGGACAAGCAGACTCCCTGCTGAGCAGGCTGCCCAATGCGGAGCTCAATCCCAGGACCCAGGGATTATGACCTGAGCCAAAAGCAGATACTTAACCAACTGAGCCACCCAGACACGCCTACCATTATCATTTTATTGATAACATCCTCTCATGAACAATTTATAATAGTAAGACCAATTTATGTTTTTTTTCTTCTTTTGCTCAGGCTTTTGTTGTCATACCTAAGAACTCACTGCCAAATTCAAGGTCATGAAAACTTGCCTTCTAGAAGTTTTATAGTTTTATAGTTTTAGTTCTTATATTTAGGCCAGTGACTCATTTTGAAATAATTTTTTTTTAAGATTTTATTTATTTTTTGATAGAGAGGGAGAGACACAGTGAGAGAGGGAACACAAGCAGGGGGAGCGGGAGAGGGAGAAGCAGGCTTCCCGCTGAGCAGGGAGCCTGATGTGGGGCTCGATCCCAGGACCCCGGGATCATGACCTGAGCCGAAGGCAGACGCTTAACGACTGAGCCACCCAGACGCCCCTTGAAATAATTTTTTAAATATATTTGTATACAGCACCAAATACTGCATGTGGAAATCCAGCAGTCTCCCCACCATTTGTGAAGAAAACAGTTATTTCCCCCACTGAATGATCTTGACACTGTTGTCAAAAATCAATTGACCAGAGATGTAGGTGACTTCAATTCTATTCCATGAGTTATCTATATTTCTATCTTTGTGCCAGTACCACACTGATTTAATTATTGTAGCTTTGTAGTGAGTTTTGAAGTTAAAAAACATGAGCACTCTGACTTCTAAGATTGGATTGGCTATTCGGGGCCCCTTGCAATTCTACAGGGTTTTAGGATTGGCTTTTTCATTTCTGGGGGGAAGAAAATCTACTGAGATTTTCATAAGGATTCTGTGAAATTCCTTGATAAGGACTGAATCTGTGAGAGTAAGTCTTTCTATCCAAGAACAGAGGACTGCTTTCCATTTACTTGGGTCTTTAATTTCTTTCAGCAAAGTTTTGTTATGAATAGAGATAATTTCACTTACCAATTTGGATCTATTTATTTTCCCTAATTTACCTGGTTAGAACTTTTGGTACAATACTACATAGTAGTGGAGAAAGTGGGCATCCTTGTCTTTTCCTAATCTTAAGTGGAAAGCTTTTACTTCTCAGTGTAATGTTAGCTGTGTGGTTTTCTTAAATGCTTATCATGTTAAAGTTCCCTTCTTTTCTTATTTTTTTAGTGTTTTTCATCATGAAAGGTGTTGATTTTGTCAAAAGCCTTTTCAGCAACAATTGAGATGATCATTTTTCCCTTTTGTTTTATTAATGTGGTGCATTACATGTATTCATGTTCTTAGGTTGACCACCTTTGCATTCATCATTCTGCCATTCACTTGGTTGCTTGAAACCTCTGACTTTTCCAGAGCTGAAAAATTTGGTTCTGACATTTCATTGTTGTGTTTTGATGTTTTTGTGGAGATGAGAGCCTGAAGCCACCCATTCCACAGTTTTGCTGAGGTCACTTTCACTTTTTATCATGTGTTACCAAATTATTAAACTTATCTGTGAACTTACTCTATCTTATTCTACACTTTATGATGCAATGTTCCAGGTAACAGACCAAATTTTTTCTTAGCAATTTCCAGTCCTGTTCTTATTTAAAATCTTTGAACTTAATAACTGTGACTCTGAACAAATAACTTTACCTCCCTTAGCCTCAGACTCCTCATTGGTGAAATGTACATACTTACAACATAACATGGAATCTACTCCATAAAGTAAGGATTAAATAATTTAGTAAGATAATTCAGGTAAAGTATTTCACTCAATATATATTAGCTATTATAGAAATCATAACAATAACATTTTGCCATGTACAGACACAATCTCTTAGTTCACTGGTTTTTGTGTTACTGCTGAAGTTCTTTTGAACATATTCTCAGTATAAGGGACCTAATCAGACTTAATGGAAAGATATGGAGATAAGAAAAAGATAATCCTACCAACAAGAAATTCACAGCACTGTAGATAACACAATGCAGTTATAATACTACTAAAATATATGAACGTTCTGATAGGGTTGCTAGCACGATTTGGTTACGTATCCAAAAAAGACGGAAGTTCATTCTTCCTTCCAAATAAACTACAAATACCTTGAATGTGGAGAATATGTTTCCTATATCCCTCTATACCAAGAGTGGAAACTGGACTAGCATATAGCTGGAGAATATGTATTCATGCCTTGGAGCCCTACTACCTGACACAGTAGCCTTGTAGGAGGTGAATATGAACTATGTTCTCTAAGACTACGTTGTCTTTCAATAAAAATGCAGCAATATCTCACAGAAACTTGAAACTCTATGACAGTTTGAAAGCCACTTTTCACAGGAACATACAATCCAGCCTTAAACTAAGTTGGGATAATGGATAGAAACACACCAGTTTTAATAGTATCCATTAAATGGAGTTTTCCAGCTGAGGATATATTGCCTTTTAAAAAATATAATACTAGCCTTTTTCTATAAAGTGAAAAACAGTAATTAGTGGGGGCAAAAAATTCTCTCTGATATTCAGTGTCTGGAAGGAAAACATATGTTCAATGTTTTTGTTCTCTGCTTTATTCTCAATAATTTATTTGTGGAAAAAAGAAAAAAAGATCATAAAAATAATTCAGAATCTTTTACAAAGGAGGTATTTTCAAAAAGGAGATTTGAGAACAATATAAAATGAGACTCTGGGTTCAGTATCTAATATTACTAAGAAAAGTGAAATTCCCATAAAGCAATACTCAGTAACTATAGCAACCCTGCAAGGTAGCACAAAAGGGCTCATCTTTATGCAGCACAGTTTTATAGAATTTATCATCCTAGATGTGACAGTATGTACTATCTTTTCTGGTCTGCTGTGACATCCTAATACATAGACATTATTAACTATAACCAATGGCTCATTTATTACCAGTCAAGAAAGTTATGTCTTAAATACCCATGTTTAAAATCAAAACGAGGAGTTTAAGCTTCCTAACTATAAATTACCAAAAATGAAAATACAAGTAAAGTCAACTCTGCCAACATTCTTATTTTAAACATAAAAACACCAATACCTATCTATATGTTTATTTTCAACAACTATTTTATACTAGAATAAGGAAAAGTAACCAAAGTCCTATGATGACTCTTTACTGAAAACTTCCAAGATAAAATCCCCTTGGTCTCAAAGTACACAAAACTTGACACATGAAAATGAAGCTGTCCCAGGAGACCTGAGAGACATACCTACTGAAACTAGCAGTGAGCCTCATTAATAATTCCCATGATGGACAATGTGAAAGAAAATAGATTTTTTCTATTTAAATATGTTTGATGATGAAATTAGGACATAGTCTACATCAAGAACTCTTGGGGGGCACCTGGGTGGCTCAGTCGTTAAGCGTCTGCCTTCGGTCTGGTCATGATCCCAGGGTCCTGGGATCGAGCCCCGCATCGGGCTCCCTGCTCCGCGGGAAGCCTGCTTCTCCCTCTCCCACTCCCCTTGCTTGTGTTCCCTCTCTTGCTATGTCTCTCTGTGTCAAATAAATAAATAAAATCTTAAAAAAAAAAAAAGAACGTTTGGGAAAATTTATGGATGTCATTTTACCCAGAATATCTAAATTACAAATAAATTGTAAATGTGTCCATAAATTGATAAACTATACACACACAGACACACACCTTGGTCTACACCATTTAGTTTAGTCTGAAAAGATGAGTTATAAATGTATTTTAAAAAATTATCTCTCCTCAAATAACTCTTTAAGGGTAAAATAAAACACAAAATAAAATAAGGGAATTCAAGCCACAGACTAAATATAAAGAACTCTGTAATTTGGTTTGGGCTAAGCTTCTGGTTTTGATTATAACTAATACAGAAATTTTTATTTGATCATTTTATAGATAGCTAAAACAATTTTTGCACTTCCTTTTAAGTAGTCTACTGGGGAGTATAACAAACATATACTGCTGACTTAATTAATGTGAAACTACATATAAAGGTGTTTACCCAAACACTTTAATGAATGGCTAGATAAAGGAGAAAGAACACAGAAATTAGAAGAATGAAAGGGAGAGAGGTGGTGTGAAAATATAGAAATTTACTTCATATTCTTATACATATATTGTGAAATTTTTGTCTAATGTGTTCATCTGGAAGGCAAAAAAAGGAAAAAAAAAGGTGGTTTAAAAAAAGCTCTGGAAAATTCTGAGGCCCAAATGTTTAATTTTTTTCTATAATACCCTAGCTTCTATTTAAATAAATGTTTCTAATTTTTTAAAAAAGAAAATCTTTATTTTGGCACACAATTATACACAGAATAAATTAGACAAAAATCTCATAAGACTTGAGATGCAGAGAATTACAAAAAAAAGAATTATGAATATGATTTTGAAGGCCCAAGGGAAGTTAAATGCTGCTTGGAAACAATTTAGATTATTAAAGTCCATGTTCTATCAATAGTCACTTGGGTGGTTGGGTAGGAGTGTTTGTGTGAAACAGGCAATATGTCCATCTAAGAAACAGTAAGCCCACTGAACAGTCAGTCATAAGACATTTGCTCATATTCTGCCAGGCAAGTTTTAAATATCCTTTAAGAACACAATTTTTTGGTTGTTGTTGTTGGGTTTTTTTTTTTCTTTTTTTGGTTTTGTTTTGTTTTGTCTCTAGCTACATTGTTCTTTGGGAAACCTAAGGTCTAAAATAATCCAAAGAAACACATGAGGGTTATTATCTGAATCATCAGTTCACAAGTACAGGTTCCTCAAATATGTACATCACTGGCCTTGTATATTTATGTGTTTTTCCTCAAGAAAAAAATTAGTCAGCTGAACTTCAAAACATATTCAGGACATGCTAAAACTGGGATGAGGACTTGGTAGAAAACAGGGGCTTTAATGGGTACTTGTTATAGTTAGTGTTAATCATTTGTCAGAACATAGTTTTCTTACAAAATTAATAAAATTATTTAAGACTGAATGCTACTAGCCTCATTTTATCCAAATTTATATTTTTAGCATCCTGGAGAGATTTGACCAACTCCACTTTTGCTAGATTGTTCTCCACCACTAAATAGAGTTCTGGTGCCGGGAAAGAGAATTCCTCTCTCCTCTAATTGATCCAGTAGAGCACTACCATCTACTTTTATTTATCTATCTATCTATTTATTTATTTATTTTAGATTACCGAAGTCTATATAAAAGCTAAGCACTTAACCATTTTCAGAGAATATCAGTTGCAGATACATAATAGGCTACTGAATACTATTTTAGTGAGAAAGTTAACAGAATTTGTAAATTCTCAGAATAGTTAAAAGCTTCAGAAATATTCTCCTGTTCTAAAAATAATGGATAACAAATTCTGTAGTACAATTCTAAGAAAAGGGTAGAAGCATGAAATAAAAGAAGCTCTTGGAAAATGTCTCAAACCATTTGGATGGCCTTTTAATATCTAGGAGTTAAAATGATCAGAATTCTGTCCAGAGGTATACCTTCACGCTTGCAATTACATTTCTTTATCATACAGGCATATCTGAGAGATATTGTGGGTTTGGTTCCAGACCACAAAAATAAAGCAAACATGACAATAAAGCAAGTCAAATGAATTATTTTGGTTTCCCAGTGCATACAAAAATTATGTTCACAAAAAGTTATGTTTATACTATACTGTAGTCTATTAAGTATATAATAGCATTATGCCTAAAAAAACCCCCAATGCATATACTTTAATATAAAAAGATTGCTAAAAAGTGCTAACCATCATCTGAGCTTTCATTAAGTTGAGACCTTTTTGGTGGTGGAGAGTCTTGGCTCAATGTTGACGGCTGCTGACTGATTAATCACTGTGGTGGTTGATGAAGGTTGGGAAGGCTGTGGCAATTTCTTAAAATGAGACATTAAAGTTTGTTTAACAACTGACTCTTCCTTTCATGATAAAGATTTCTTTGTAGCATGTGATGTTGTTTGATAGCATTTTACCCACAGTCGATTTTCTCTCAAAATTGGAGATAATCCTCTCAAACCCTGCCACTGCTTTATTAACTAAGTTTATTTAATATTCTAAATCCTTTGTCGTTTTTCAGCAGTCTTAACATCATCTTCACCAGGGGTAGAATCCATCTCAAGAAACTACTTTCTTTGCTCATCCATAAGAAGCAATTTCTCATCCATTAAATTTTGATCATGAGATTGAAGCAATTCAGTCCCATTTTTAAAGCTCTGCTTCTAAGTCTAGTTCTCTTGCTATTTCCACCACATTTGGAGTTACTTCCTCCACTGAAGTCTTAAATCCCTCAAAGTCATCCATGAGAGCTGGAAACACCTTTTTCCAAACTCCAGTCAATGTTGATATTCTGACCTCTTCTCATGAATCACAAACATTCTTAACTGACATCTAGAATGGTGTATTCTTTCTAGAAGTTTTTCAATTCACTTTACCCAGATCTATCAGAAGAATCACTATCTCTGGCAGCTATAGCCTTATGAAATGTATTTCTTAAATAATAAGACCTGAAAGTCAAAATTACTCCTTAATCCCTGGGCTGCAGAATGTAACGTTGTGTTAGCAGGCATGAAAACGACACTAATCTTACTGCACATCTCCATCAGAGCTCAGGGAGAAGTAATACTTTGAAAATGATCTTTTTCTGAATAGCAGGTCTCAACAATGGGCTTAAAATATTCAGTGAACTATGTTGTAAAAGATGTGCTGTCATCCAGACTTTGTTGTTCCATTTACACAGCACAGACGGTAGATATAGTATAATTCTTAAGTGCCCTAGGATTTTCAAAATGGACAACAATCATTGGCTTCAAGTTAAAGTCACCAGCTCCATTAGCCCCTAAGAAGTGAGTCAGCCTGTCTTTGAAGCCTTCAGCCAAGCATTGACTTCTCCTTTGCTTATCAAAGTCCTAGATGGCATCTTCTTCCAATTGAAGACTGTTCTCTACATGGAAAATCTGTTGTTTAGTGCAGCCACCTTCATTCATTATCTTAGCTACGTCTTCTAGATAACTTGCTGCAGCTTCTACATCAGCACTTGTGGCTTCACTTTACGTATTTATTTTATGGAGATGACTGCTTTGGCTAAGCCTCACGAACCAATCTCGGCTAGCTTCCAACTTTTCTTCTGCAGCTTCCTCGCCTGTCTCAGCCTTCATAGAATTGAAGAGTCAAGGCCTTGCTCTGGAATGCTATGACTGGTCTGATCTACACAGACCACTAAAACTTTCTCCATTGCAGCATTAAAGTTGTTTTTCTTTCTTACCATTGGTGTGTTCACTGGTGTAGCACTTTTAATTTCCTTCAAGAACTCTTCCTTTGCATTCACAACTTGGTTAACTGCTTGGTACAAGAAGCCTACTTTTCAGCCTACCCCAGCTTTCCATATGCTTTCCTCACTAAGCTTAATAATTTTTAGTTTTTGATTTAAAGTAAGAGACATGTGACTCTTCCTTTTACTTGAATGCTTAGAGGCTATTGTAGTTTTGTTAATTCACCTAATTTCAATATTTCTGTGTCTCAGGGAATAGGGAGGCCCAAGGAGAGGGAGAGAGATGGGGGAATGACTGGTCGGTGGAGCACTCAGAACACACACAACATTTACAGATTAATTTCACTGTCTTCTATGGGAGCAATTCAATTACAACAGTAACATCAAAGATCACTGGTTGCAGATCAGCATAACAAATGTAAAAATGAAAAATTTGAAGTATTGTGAAAATTAGCGAAATGTGACATGGAGACATGAAGTGAGCAAATGCTGTTGGGAAAATGGTGCCGACATACTTGCCTGACACGGAGTTGCCATAAACCTTCAACGTGAAAAATATGCAATGTCTGTGAGGCATAATAAAGCAAAACACAATAAAACAGGTATGCCTGTAGTCAGGAACTATCATATATTTAATTTTGCTATTGTGTATTATCCATTAAATTCATGCTAATGGTGAAAAGAAAGATGAGACTTAGTCACTAGTATGACATGTTTTGGTGTTTAAGGAATAGACTCAAGGGGTTCAGTAGCAAATCATATGTTATAGTTGAAAATATAGTAAAAAATAGTAAAAAAAAATACTTAACACTTTATCTCTCCTCTCAAACAAAACAGAAACATTCCTTTCCCCTTTTAAGGGAAAAAAATGTAGAAAAGGCCCAGTGATATATAACTAGTGTTTTGTTTTGTTTTTTAACAAGTTATTTGGCCAGTAAGTTTTTTATTGGTCACCGCCATCCTTACTCTGAGAAATAATGGCATCTGTCATCCCAATTCCTCAAGACAAGAATGGTGGCAGAGGTGGCTGGGGAGAAAGAGAGAACGCTGAAAAATCTGTCAGAAAGCAGCCAGAAGAGTACTCAGAAAAGCACCTGTACTCCCCTCTATTTCTTTACTCCCTGCAACAGTCAAAACTGCCTCAACTCTTTCTTGAATTATAAGAGCTTCCAGAAAAACGGTATGAATATTACCCCCAGACATTAAAAAAAGACAGATAAAACCTTTAGAAATTGTGAAAGAGAAAGAGGAGGGATGGTCAAGCTATACACCGAATATATGGACTGGAAGGAAAGACAAGTTTATGAGATTTGGTCAGAAGAAGCTGAAATTCAGGATTTCCTCTGATTTCACTTTGGCCGAGGTCACACAGCACATTCAGTACTGACAAGAAAGAACAGCCCAGGGCTCTCAGGACATTATGAATGGTAACAAAAGCAGTGGATGTGGGAGAGATCAGAACAGAAGGAATACAAATGGGGCGGGTGGAGACTGTAAAATTAACCAAGTAACTGGGCGAGTGAAAACCGACCACACAATTGTCGCTACCTTTCTCCCTCCCTCTCTTCCTCTCTCCCTCCCTGCACCCTCTCTTCCTCCTCCCTCTTTCTTTCTGCAGAGGATCTTGAAGCATAGTAACTGCAATCCGTTATTACCTTCAGAAAAAAAAAACAAGTATAATGTTCCTTGAATTTTATTCCAAATTCTGTTTTGAGAACAGCAGACTCCTAATTGCCCTAACAATGTACTCTCAATAATCACATAAAATCAGAACAACAACACAGGTACTCTATTTTAATTCTGTGGCTTAAGGCTAATTTGTGCTAATGATAATTAGCATAAATCACTATGTACATACTAGTTCTGATTAAGAAATGGCTTCTCTTGACCTGACAAATTTAATAACTACCTGTTTTCAGAGTTTGCTTTCCTGTTTTAATATTTTTATGATTGTCACTCACAACATGGAAACACATACTTGTTGTTTGGAAATATCAGATTATAACATATCTAATTGGCATTCTACTTCACCAATCAGATACTGTAGCCTAAACAGTAAAGTCTAATCTTAGCACAGCATCCGATTTTCATTATATGTAGCCACAACTTGATCATTTTTCACTCTTTCAATAAAAAAAGAATCACTCTGGAAATGTGGGGACTGATAAAGAATTTGAATGTGGACATAAGTCTCCATAATGACTCTTTAATATATTTAAAATCCCACCAAGATTTCAAATTGGCTCGTATCAGACGTGCCTTCTCTCAGGAAGTCTTTTGAATTGCTCCTCAGTGCAGTGCACAGAAGCGTGCACTGATCTCTTCAGAACATCCAAAACACTCTATTCCTGTGGTTTTTTATGCACATTTGCATGTGATTATATTTAGTTACTTAAAGATAGTAACCATGTTCTCCTTTCTTCAGCGATCTCACTCTACCTGTAACTGACCTCTACACACATAGCAAATGCTCAATAAACATTCCTTACATTCAGGCAAATTATAAGTCAATTGAATTCCATCAAAACAAATGAAAAATAATTTCTGACAATAGCTTCCTTTCCAATTTTGTTTTTTTAGCCTCAAATTCAAAATAAGAAAAGACTTTGATGCAACTTGTATGTTCTTTTCAGAAATAAATATATACAATTTTAACATTCAAATATATCGATGTAATTGCTATATGCATTTGAATTAAGAACAGGATAATTTATATAATATAGCTAAAAAACCTTACAGGTACAAATTTTCCCTTAAATATAGGATAAGTCTTTAGTTTCATCATTAATTTACGTTCTTATATTACATTTTAAGCAAACTTTGGGAAATATAAATACCATGAAAAACTATAAATACTTAATAAATTTTATAAAACATTCATAAGCATAACAACTGCATACAATTTATAATATACACTTAGTAAAATACAGCACTTAGGATATCATGCTAGGTTATTCCTTCTTGTACAGTTAAATCTTTTTTTTTAAGGTTTTATTTATTTATTTGACAGAGAGAAAGCACAAGCAGGCAGAGTGGTAGGCAGAGGGACAAGCAGGCATGGGGCTGGACCCCAGGACCCCCGGATCACGATCTGAGCCAAAGGCAGATGCTTAACCGACTGAGCCACCCAGGTGCTCCTCAGTTAAGTCTTTTCTATCAGCTGCTTTCTGATAATAAAAATCTAAACGTTTAATGTCTTGGGAATAAATCCAACTTATAAGTATTTAAAATATCTTTATAATACTGCATAACTTTTTTTACTTTTTCCATTTACTATTTTTACTACTTATTTTACTATTTATATGCTCATATTATAACCTTAAGATTTCACATTCATAGAGAAGCTGTTTATTTGTATCTCAAACACAAATGTATGCATTGGGCAGTGTTTGGAGCTTGTAAATATAATGCTTCTTTATCTTTTGAGTTATCTAATTTTAGCACCATGTTTTTTTTTTTTTTTTTTAAGATTTTCTTTATTTATTTGACAGAGAGAGACACAGAGAGAGAGGGAACACAAGCAGGGGGAGTGGGAGAGGGAGAAGCAGGTCTCCCTCTGAGCAGGGAGCCCAAAGCGGGGCTCGATCCCAGGACCCTGGGATCATGACCTGAGCCAAAGGCAGACACCCAATGACTGAGCCACCCAGGTACCCCAAAAAGCACCATGTTCTTCACAGAACTTGGAAAGGACACTATCTTTACCTTCTAGGAACCAAGCACTGAGTAAATATAATATAGAAGACTACTACTTATGTCATACATTGTAATTGTAAGATGAAATAAGAGATTGAAATAGGCTTTTTAAATTTAATGGTAGCCTTTGAAGAAATTATTCATTTCAAAATTTAACTTAGATTATGAAAAATGTAGATTGTTAGTATGTTTTGTCAGACCGTCCTTGTCTTTCGCTACTCTTTAATGGTATTTAACATTCATCTGTATTTGAAAGTTGAGATCAAATATATCTGTCATTTTGTCAGCCTGCATGAGTGGGACTGTGACTCCTGTATCAGAATTTCTGGTTCTTCCTAAAGCGTTATGTTCAGGAATTTTTTCCCCCATTTATATTGAACACTTAACAACAACAACATGAACAAAATTCAGCACTGGAAAATTCATTTAATTATCACCTTAGAGCTCATAACAACTCCATTCTGAAACGAAATGTCTAAATACCATTTCCTTAGTGAGACGGAATGGTATTTGATTTCTGTTTTATTGTATTGTGCACAAAACACAAACTGCTAATAATTAGATTTCTTTTCACTGTGATTATTGTCCTTAAACTTTACTTCAACATAAGGAATATAATAAGAGAATGGGTCTTTAAAGCTTGAACAAATTATTGCAAAATCTACATATTTTAACCCCAGTTTAGCAAAAACATAGCACATATGTATAGGGAGTCAATATTTTACTCCTCAGGGGCTTAGATTTCTCATTCTGGAAAAAGGGTATTCTATAGCCTCCTTGAGGTCATAACTTTCAGCCAGGGAGATAATCTGTCAGTAACTATTGATTATTTAGGGAAAATATTAGTGATTTATGGAAAGATCCATACTTCTATCTTACAACAGTAAATGCAAAAGTAGGCCAAGTGAACCATGATATGATGACATGGCGAAAAGTGTATCTCCCATATTGCTGCTGTAGAGGCAGGAGAAATAGAAAAGTAGCTAGTTGAAATCAATACTAATTTTAGCCTTATTGATGAGATGCTTCATGATTACCAGACTGACCATAAAGCACAGAACATCAGGTCAACTGCAAAGGCCACATTATGTCTGCCCTTCCTTCACTTCCTAGTGGACATGAATGGAATTGACTGTGTTTATTCCTAAATATATATAAAATACCTGATTACGTAATTTCACAGAAGACTTTGAGACTCACTAACTTTGTGCCATTATACTGTTTGAAAGACTCCTAAATGCTTAAAAGAAGAGAAAGAAGTTTCTATAAAAACTGATTAGTCATTATTTGAAGTAATGGGTGCTTAAAACAGATTGCTGTTCTCACAAAATCACATGCCAAGGTTAGAAAAACACTTTTTCTCTCTAACCTATCTTGCTAAACTAAGTATACTATTGGGGAAAAAATCCATTTTTAGCTCATGATGTTATAGTTTCTCCTGAACTGGAAATGCACCATATGCCCAGGTGGGGGTAAACTCTTGCCTTTACACAGGTACAGTTATATTTTTGAGGGATGGGTGGAGACCACTCAACACTGTCATTTGGTTCCTCATTAATTTATCACCCATCCATTCAATGAATATTCATCCATCAATGAATATTTTTTGTGTGACTACTATATAATGTCATACACTATTATAGAGACTGGGGGTACAAGACCATTCAATGTAGGCAAAATCTCTGCCCTTATAGAGCATGCAATCTTGTTGGATAAACAAATAAATAAATAGCTATTGAAGATAATGTCCCATAGGAATAACTATTCTTTTTTTAAAAGCAGAGAAGATAACAATGAGGTCTGCTGCTTCAGACTGGATGGAGGCATGACTTTTGAACAGGGATTACAATGGAACATGGAAGCTTGTATTGCCGACATCTAAGGGGAGAATATGCAGAAAGAATATCAGGTGAAAAGGCCCTGATACAGAACATGACATTGATTAGCATGTTCACTAGATGAAGTCTTGAAAATGGAAATATAATACTGAGAATAATTTTTGATACAATTTGTGTTGCTTTTTACAGCAAGCTGTTTTTTTCTTAGCTATCAGGAGTTGAGAGATCAATATCTCCTAAGGTTATAGGATCAATATTTCCTAAGGTTGGATAATATCAGGTTATTTGCATTATGCATCACAACTCATCAATCCTTCACAACTTAGGATGTTCTTCCCATTCAAAAAAAGAATATACATTGGTACAAACTTTACTTGATGGCCTTACAAAGGCAACAGTGCTTGTAGTTAACCAGAGAAAAAGTCACCTAATCAGTCTGAACTTCACATGACACATCAGCTTGATAGGTGTAGTTATTTGATCTTCCAAAATTATTTTGACAGAAAATTCTTAACCCATTCAGAAAAATCTACAAACTTTAAAGATCTACTGGGTCTAAGATATCACCGCAAATTATATAAACATTCATATTTAAACAAACAAGCACCTGGGTTAAGCATCTGCCTTCGGCTCAGGTCATGATCCCAGGGTCCTGGGATCGAGCCCTGGATTGGGCTCCCTGCTCAGCGGGGAGCCTGCTTCTCCCTCTCCCTCTGCTGCTCCCCCTGCTAGTGCTCTCTTCCTCTCTCTCTGTTAAGTAAATAAATAAGATCTTTAAAAAAATAAACATACATGGCATATTGTGCACATAAACATATTTACTCATAAACATATGCATGTAAAGTGATTACATACTGGAGTTGCCATGAAGGTGTTCCAGTTGCTGTATGTCACTCAGTAGTCCTTTCAACAACACAGTATTCAGCAGCAAGGAATAGAGTTGGATGACAACCCCCAACAATGATCCCTTTCAGCTTCTGCTGAGATGATGCTCTCCCAGGCAGCCCCTAACCAATGACTAAGCATGGTGGTGAGGTGGGGAGGCCAAGGAAAGGCAGTGGGGTATTGGGACCTGGTCATTTCTACACAACCAGGACCTCTAAGGAGCAATCTTTGCTCCAGAGCTTTCCACAGTCGGATGAGAGATGATCAGATCTGTACCATAGTTCGAGGCTTGCCTCCATGACCCATCTTGCTTCTTTCCTCTTCTATCTTTTACAGCTGCTACCCCTGAACAGCTTTCTGTACCTCTAACTAGATCTGAGCATCTGCACCCTCAAAGATCCAAGTGACACACATATGCTTACAGATGGACATATAAGTACCCATTAATTTAGAGATCAATGCATTATTGAAGCTCTCTTCATTTACTGATAGCTTGACTAATGCCAATAAAGACAGGAAAATATTTTGTAAATACATTCATTCTACTAGAATACTAAAAGAGCCTTTCCCATAACAAAATATTTGACATCTGTGTAGAATTTTTTAATGAAAATTTTAATATTGAAGGAAGACTCACTAGAAGAGTCTTCTGTAGGGTTTGATACAGGATTTGGTTTAGTTGTCTCATCTAAATTATTAAAAGACGAGAAGATGTTACAAGTTGTTCTTACACCTGAGATACTCTCATGTCATATAAATAAAATGTTAGTGTAGGACAAGTCTTTACTTTGTGTTTATTTTTATTGAACTGATAGCATTATCTTTAATTATGTAGGACATTATAATTACAGTAACATATATATAAGTCAGACCATACATTCACAAATAGAGAGTGATTTTTGCACTTTAATTTATTAATGAGGATCTCCCTGGTGCTATATACATCCTGCAGATTTTTCCAACACTTAATATATTAAAATGTTGACTCATTCTCAGAATTTTGACAAATGAAATCAGGGAGATTGTCAGTAATTGTTCATTACTTTCAGCAAGGAGAATTTAAATCAATTAGAAGGACAGTTCAAGATCTCATCCTGATTACTCATGTGGAACTTATTTTCCACATGCTTTTCATAGAAGCAGAAACATTTAATTAGTATTTTCTGTACACACAGAAAGAGTTGGAATAATATGAGAAGGACTTCACTGTATAAATGTATTTTATAGTGTCTAAGGCTCGTTGAACATGAAAAAATATTTACCACTGTTCATAAAGATTAATGTAAAAATCACTGCTAATATAATTGTGGGCTCCCTATGTGGTTACATAACTTAGAAATTACCTCAACACTAAAAAACAAACTTACCAAAAGGATATTTTCTATTACTCAATTCACTAGAAGAAGATATCATTTGAAAAATGTTGTTTTGCATTTTTAAATTAATTGAAAGAAAATGTGGCAATGGAAGTTTTGTTTAAAAAGATAATCACGTCATTAACATAACATAATAAAATAAAAATGCAAAAAAAATTCATCATTCAAAAAAAAAAAAGATAATCACGTCAATATGATTCAAAATAGCAATGAAATACTTTTCTGACTAGGAAACAAAAGTTTCCTGGCCTTTGGCCAATATTATATTCTTCCTAGACATTTGAAATGGTACTGCTCTTATTCCTTCATGTTATTCCCCATCCCACACTTATATCACATGCAATCATTGTTCCCTTTTCAAAAAAGTAACATGAATAGCCAGTAAATAAAATATTTCAACTTTAAATAGGGTTTTTACCACAAATGAATTGACACAAGAGTAAATAACAAATGAGTCATCTACTTTTCCCTGCATAAAGTTTAACGGAAGCTTCTGTACACCCTGGACCATTCAGGAGTAATTTATGGTACTGAAAGAGAATACACCATATTTGAGCCTACATGACCACGAACAGTGAGCCATTTTATGGGTGTTAAGGAATTCAATAAAAAGATGATTTAAAAGGGCAGCAATAATAACATTTTCTAATTAATCTTGGCTCTAATTGATTGGCAAATGCTTCCACAATCTTGGAATTTTTTCCCCATCAGAGAAAATGGCACTAAGTCATCATTTCATTGTAGAAAACTCACTTCATCACCCATCTGTTTTCTCTTCCTTAAAATAAAGAAGGTGTATTAGAGGCAATCTAATTAACTATGTTTTGGGGTCAGACACCAAAATTAGTGGGTCAGGGTGGATTAAGACAAAAGACGGATGGCTTTAACAAGAAGTTTCATCTAGAGGCATTCAAATACAAAACCCATGTGACATGTGTTTGGTTCACAACCCTCCAAAGCTCCCAAAGTTGGGATTTGTGGACCGAGTTATCTCAAAACTCTCAGGCTCCCTCCAGCTCTAAGAAGCAATCTAGGAAATCACTGATACTGTGAAATAATAAGATATGAGAGAGAAAACACTGTAAGAGGAGATTAAAATAGAAAATTATTTCTTATTCCTTATGGACTCCTGTTATAGAGCTAGATATCAATGTTTGTATTCTTTTACCTTGTCCCTAAGTCATTCAGATATTGCTTAATGCCATTTCTTCTGAGAAGAAAAGGTAGTAGGGGAAGAAGACCAAAAATATCCCAGCTCATATCCTAAATACATTTACTGGGAACCTACTATGTGCAAAGGCACTTGTTATGGGCTCAGTGTGTCCCCTCGATTTGTATGTTGGAATGCTAACTCCTGATATAAGAGTAATAGGAGGTAGGGCCTTTGGGGAATAATTAAATCATGAATGGGATTAATGCCCTTGTAAGAGGAGACAAAAGAGCTTCCTCTCTTCGGTCTATTCTCCACAGTGATGATAAAATGAGAAGACTGACAACTACAAAGCAGGAAAAGGACCCTCACCAGAACGCAGTCTGCCAGCACCTTGATCTTGGACTTCCTTGCATCCAGGACTGTGAGAAATAGATGTTCATGGTTTACATATCCCAGTTTATAGTAATTGTTATAGCAGCCTGAACTACGACAGCACTGTTCCAGATATTTGGATAAGCAAGGAGACAACACTGCCAAAGATACCTATTCTTGTGCGGATTATATTCTGCAGAGAGGCAGGCGGCAATCATTAAATCTAGTGAAATGAGTAATACAGGGTATATTAGAAAAAAAACATTTGCTATGAAGAAAAATAGGGAAAACATGAAGACATGTAAGGGTGGAAGGGACTGGTAGGGCAGGAGGTGAGGGGTGGAGGCTTGCACTATTTAATAGAGAGGTTCAGGGTAGCCCTCAGTGAGTTGGAGTCTGAGCAGAGATGAAAGGACCACACATGTGTCATGTGCCTGAGCAACAAGGGGAGGGAGGCCACTGTGAGGGAGGGAGAGAAGAGGACATCTGAGAGGCTTCCTGGGAATAAATAACATAATGCCCTGTGGCTGCAGTAGGGACTTTCATTCTAAGTACCAAAGAAATGGAGAGAAATGGCAGTGTTTTGAGCAGAGGAGGAGCATGGAACAAGTTTTCCCTTCCCTGATGAAATAGGGTATGTCCTTAAGACCAACAACTTTGGAGTCAAGCAGCTCTACTGCTTATTAACTTGAATAATCAGTGCTGAATTCCTTAATCCCCTGTATCACCTATCAAATGAGCATAATAATACAAACACCACATAGGATGTGTTGTGAAGATAAATAAGATAATGCAGCCAAAGAACTCTGTACTGCAACTGGCATATTATAACTGTTCAAGAAATTATCTCTTACCTTGCTACTTCTTTTTTTTAAATTTTATTATGTTATGTTAATCACCATACATTACATCATTAGTTTTTGATGTAGTGTTCCATGATTCATTGTTTGCGTATAACACCCAGTGCTCCATTCACTACGTGCCCTCTTTAATACCCATCACCAGGCTAACCCATCCCCCCACGCCCTCCCCTCTAGAACCCTCAGTTTGTTTCTCAGAGTCCATAGTCTCTCATGGTTTGTCTCCCCCTTGCTACTTCTAATAAATGTTTTGTCCAAAAATGAGTACAGCTGATACCAGGATTATTCTAAAACTCCTTTCCAACATCTAACTTCAGACAGATGAATCAATCAACCAAACAATCTCAACTATGTGCAAAGGACTATTCTAGGTATCAAGGGGATATACAAAACTTAAAATGGAGCTCTTAATAAGAATATGATTTAGATGAAAAAATAAAACATACATATAAAAACATGATGATTGTATACTACTTGCCAATAAAAAGAAATGAACCTGCTATAAATAAACACATGGATGAATCTTAAATTCATTATGCAAAGTAAAAGAAACCACATACAAAAAGCGCATTTTTATAATGTGAAGATTAATCTACAGTGACAAAAGGCAGATAAAGTGGTTTCCTGGGTCCAGGGGAAGATACAGGACTAGACTACACACAGGGGTGCAAATAATCTTTTGGAAGTAATAGAAATGCCTTGTGCTTTAAACTTTAAAAAAAAAAAAACTTAAATTATTGCATGTAACTTGTTCCTTCATAAAACTAATGCCAATAAAACCAAAATCAATTGCAATAATAATTGATTACAATGGGTTGGACGATCAAGCAAGAATATACCTTTTACTAGTTTTGACTATAAAAATTACTGGACAAGTTTGGATCAGATTTGAAAGGTCACACAGTAATTTCCAAATATTACTTGATTTGTACTAGGTCTAGAAATCTTGTTGAGCTTAAAGATAAAGTTCTCTTATTGGGTTGATTAGTTTTGGACTCATCCAGTCAATATTTTAGTAACTTTATGTCAGTCTTATTTTTCTTTGGAGGATCCTCTCACTTGAAGCTTATTCTCTTTTCTTTTTTTTTTTAATTTTTTTATTGTTATGTTAATCACCACACATTACATCATTAGTTTTTGATGTAGTGTTCCATGATTCATTGTTTGTGCATAACACCCAGTGCTCCATGCAGAATATGCCCTCTTTAATACCCATCACCAGGCTAACCCATCCTCCCCGCCACCTCCCCTCTAGAACCCTCAGTTTGTTTTTCAGAGTCCATCATCTCTCATGGTTCGTCTCCCCCTCCGATTTCCCCTCCTTCATTCTTCCCCTCCTGCTATCTTCTTCTTTTTTTTTTTTCTTAACATATATTCATTATTTGTTTCAGAGGTACAGGTCTGTGATTCAACAGTCTTGCACAATTCACAGCGCTCACCATAGCACATACCCTCCCCAGTGTCTATCACCCAGCCACCCCATCTCTTTTCTTTTTCTATACATTGTCTCCTCTTCTTGGAAGTGGTCTTTATAGAGATTTACAGCACTTTTTTTTTTTTTACTGTTTTCAATGTAACCCACAAAGATTTCAATTACAGTTTCATTTTTAGAACATAAGCAACTGTGAAATAATACATTATATGTTAAAAAAAAAAAGAAGAAGTAAGATAGTAGGAAGGGAGAAATGAAGGGGGGGAAGAACCATGAGAGACTATGGACTCTGAGAAACAAACTGAGGGTTCTAGAGGGGAGGGGGGGATGGGTTGGCCTGGTGATGGGTATTAAGGAGGGCACATATTGAATGGAGCACTGGGTATTATACGCAAACAATGAATCATGGAACACTACATCAAAAACTAATGATGTAATGTATGGTGATTAACATAATAAAATTTTTTAAAAAATTAAAAAAAAATAAGCAACTGTGGCTTCTATCTAAAACCCTTTTCAAATGACATATGAGAGAAGAGGAGTGTCTCATATGTCTAATTCTAAAAGGGCGGGACTTTTCAAATGATTTTTTAAGTAATCTCATATTATATTTGGGTTCCAAGAATTAACAACACATTTTTATGAAATAGCAAATAAAGCAGATGTCTATGTTACTAGAGTGTGAGACAAGAAATGGTAAGGGGCATTTTTTTTTTTCCTATGATTCAATTTTGGTATAATGTTCTGTGGGATTATCAATTAATTGCATTAAAACCCAAATTCCCACTTATTTTTTTATTTTCTTATAAAATTAATTGCTTAATATAAAGGACACATTTATAAGCTATTCTTCAGAAATGAATGCTTTGAAAGCATATTTATAAACATAAAATATATTTTATATTGAAGAGAATATTAACAGTGAAATATAGCTTAAAGACTAAATTGCTTAGTTTTCATTTACAGGAGCGAAGAGGGTTGAATCTCTAGGAAAGCTTTCTGTTCAGCATATTAAATGCCTAAGGAGTCACACTGGATTTAAAATATAGCACCTATTTTGGAAAGCAAATTCAGGATTCTTGTAGACAGATTGAAATTACTTCCTAATATAGATGACTCAAAGAAATACCTGTCAAATAGAGAGTTAAGACTTTTGAATGCAGACACAGTGTGAAAAATAAGATGATGTATTTTCTATTTCAGCAGAAACATAATTAAAATTAAACTACACTCACAAAAATAAATGAACCATATTCTGAAGAAATAGGTTGAATTTTAATCCTGATTTTTCACATACTTCTAAATATACAAAATTCAAGCATCTGCAGCTAGTCTCCATATCAATAATCTGAATTAGCAGGGTTCCACTGTAATTTCTGAAGTTTTAATGCTGAGATGTTCAATGCAAGCAACTGAAAATGTTTCTTAGATAAAACTGGTCCCAACAGCCTACAACCGTAAATGCTTTTACAAAAATTACTATAGTAAATAAAGTTGGATGGGTCTTAAAAGGAAGGTCTTTGGGCTACACTGTGTTTATTAAATTCCAGGGCTCCCTTTGCTTCATTTCAACGCCCTGTTGTTTACTTCTCTCCCAGCCACGACTAGTAGATGTGGGTCCCCTCCCCATGAGTTTATATTTCTATGCAAGGTTAGTCATGTAACAAGAATACCAAAGAAGAAAAGAAACAAAAACAAAATACAGAGAAAAAAAAAAAAACTTTGAAAAAGAAAAAAAAAGGATAGAAATGAAATCAAAGTCCCCTTTGAAGAGAAGCTGAGCTTGTTTTTTTCTAATATTTTCCAGGATGTATTAAAGAAATTGGTGGAAAGGCTGGGGAAAAAAGGCGACAGGAGACCACACAAATCAATTCTATGCTCTTGTTTACAGCATTTTTGCTTGACATAACCTCATGTAGGTGATGATACAGAATTTTTGATATTTGGCAGAATTAAGTCAAATATATGAACTACAGTTTAAGAAGCATAAATGTCAGCTTTCTAAAGCCTTCTACATCAAAGCTATCAGCAATGGTTTTTGAACACCAACTACAGCAGTATATTAGGTGTCGTGGGAGATATAGAAGAGGTACTATGATATTAGGTACACAGAAGGTATTTTAAAAATATATAAAAACTGAAGGGATAGGTATGAAAGCTACTGGTAGGGAATTTTGGGGGTAAATAAAGCACCTAATCACAAAATAGAGAATCAGGCAATCTAGATTAACATGCATATTATTAAGGGAAGACTAAACTATACAAAAAAGAAATAACATGTCCCAAGGCCACACAAGGAACTCAACCTTTCTGAACCTCAGTTTCCCCTTGAGTGACAGGGACTAGCCTAAGGGACTATTGTCCACAATAAAAGAGTTGAACAATGCTGGATTTGTATATGCATGATGGATCCCTCACCATCCCCACACTGCATCACACTGCAACTTTTCAGTGGGGGTGTTAATATCTGTGAACACGTCCTTTAAAGATAGCAGTTGTAAATGTCTATGTACAAACTTGGGATCAGCCTCCAGTGGAGGTTATCAGGTCTAAGTTTTGCTTTGTTTTACAATAAATATATTTGTCACTATCAATCAATCAAACCAGGCTCAGAGAAACAAAATTTAAGAAAAGGGATGACATTTTAATTGGGAAGGAGGGTATAAGTAAGAGCACAGAACTGGAAATAAGCATGACTTACTCAAGACAAAATAAAGAGATCTACTTTCTGGGAGTAAGGATTACAGATAAAATTATCAAATAAATAGGGCTCTTAAAGAATACTAAAATGATGTGGAGGAGTCTAGAATTCATACAATTGGCAATAGGAAACAACTACATTTCCGAGCAAGGACATTCCATGATACCACACAAGCCAGAGAGGATGAGACCTAAAAAAAAGAGAAATCAGCTCAATCAGCTGGGAAGAAAAAATAATGTAAGAATGACTGATGTGGGCCACCTGGATTAGGCTGGGCTCACCCAAGGTAGAAAGGAACAGGTTATTTCTCAAAAGAATCAAAAGGACTGGATGTACACTGAATCTCCCCTTTCAGGTCTCTTCACAAACAGCAGAGGACAAATGAGGGTCTTTTCAGACAAACATATAAAAATTATACCTCTTTCTCTCATCTGTGCACTCCCATGTCCCAGTCACTGTTTTATTTTTCACCATAAAATGTGTCACCATCTAACATACTATATATTTTTTTCATCAATGCTTGTTTCTCAGCATTAAAATATAAATACCATGATTTTGTTCTGCTTATTTCCCAGAGGAAGGGGTTCCTTAATTTTGAATTGAATGTGCTGAATAAATTAATAGTCTATAAAGAAAACAAAAATGGGGAGACATTAATTATGTTTTCTATGTTCCTTACCTGGAATGCTGGTAAAAAATTAATATGCAAGGAATAATTTCATTAAGAAACCTCAAATAAATTTTATGTTCTTTTTTACCTTTTTTTTTTTTTTTTTAAAGATTTTATTTATTTATTTGAGAGAGAGAGAATGAGAGACAGAGAGCACGAGAGGGAAGAGGGTCAGAGGGAGAAGCAGACCCCCTGTTGAGCAGGGAGCCCGACGTGGGACTCGATCCCGGGACTCCAGGATCATGACCTGAGCCGAAGGCAGTCGCTTAACCAACTGAGCCACCCAGGCGCCCTAAATTTTATGTTCTTTTTTAAAAAGATTTTATTTCTTTATTTTTTTTCGAGAGAGAGCACACCCAAAAGCTGGGGAGGGGGAAGGGCAGAGGGAGAAGCAGACTCCCCACTGAGAAAGGAGCCAGATGCAGGACTTGAAACCAGGACCCTGGAATCCTGACCTGAGCTGAAGGCAGACGCTTAACCTACTGAGCCACCCAGGCGCCCAACTTTTTTTATGTTCTTAATAAAAGGAAAGCTCAACACTGATTCAATGTGATAGGACACTAAGACGAAAATGCAATTTGTATCACTAGGTAATCGAAAAGAGATCAAACAACAAACCAGAAAGACTTCTAATAGTCCACTTACCCTCTAATAAATGTGAATTATAGAAATGCTGTTGTCAATTTATAATTATTAAACTTCCTTCTTTCAGGATTTCAAAGTGTTCACAGAATGTTTTCATCTGTGATAGCAATACGCATGGCAGAAAGAAGATGCAGATACACGGGGTTAAACAACCTCCTATACGCTGTCACTCCCAGAGCTACGAAGAGAGCATTACTCGATTCAGTACTAACCCAGCATCTAGTTGGAAAATGATGGGATTCTCTAAAAAGAATTTAGAGCCATCAGGTTCAGGAAATGAGTAGAAGAATCTATTTTTTTTTTTCATTTAAAAGAGCCTAACCTCAATTGACCATTGAGATGGATGACTTTATTAGATCCTGATGGATCTTAAATGTCATTAATTCACTCATCAGTGTCTAGTAACATTCTTTAACCAGATGGGCAACACAGAGTGTATTCATAGCAATATTCATTATATGAAAGCATTTATCTATTTTGCTTATCAGAACCACTGAAGTAGGGGCGACTGGGTGGCTCAGTCATTAAGCATCTGCCTTTGGCTCAGGTCATGATCTCAGAGTCCTGGGATCGAGCCCCGCATCGGGTGCCCTGCTCTGCGGGAAGCCTGCTTCTCCCTCTCCCACTCCCCCTGCTTGTGTTCCCTCTCTCGCTGTGTCTCTCTCTGTCAAATAAATAAAGAAAACCTTAAAAAAAAAAAAAAAGGACCACTGAAGTAAAAACAGACCCAAATTAAAAAAAAAAAAGGGGGGGTGGATCCTGAAACATATTCTAAGTTTAGAATAGAATTACGAACAAAAACAAGTTTTCTCAGGAACAACAACAAAAGAGGCCACAAATGGTAATATATTAGATCCATACAAATTGTAACAGAAAGATTTTCATGACTCCAAACCAGAAATCATTTTAACTTACCTTGGAATATAGTGCTAGTCAAAAAAAATTTAGTATCAGTTAATTTTGCTTTCTAATAAATTTGTGAGGTAACAGTGGATTACTGAGAAATACTACATCTCTGGATCTTCTAAGACACAGGATAATTCAAGAGCACTGAGAATGTTATTACACCCCCTTAAAAAATTCATGCATGGCATAAAGCCTGGCTTTAGGCTGGAAACTTTAGGATCACCACCCATTTCTGACTTTGTCATTAACTGTGTGATTTGGGAAAGTTACCATCTCGGTCATGTTCTCTCATCTGTCAAAAAAGTTAAATATCAATGCCTGTTTATCTCAGAGTTACTATAAAATAAGAGATAAGGACATGTTTTAAAAGCTGAAAATTAATGTATTAATTTAATATATTAATACATAAAGTCACCTCAATCTGAACTACTAGTACTGGTGTTATTTGAAGAGGATAAAGTAGGGGAGGATTAGTGGGATTGCAGAACTGCCTTTACAAATCATAAATAAGTATTCATGAATAAAAGATAGGGCTGAGAAGAAGAATGGAAAATTATAATAATATCATTTTATACAAGAAAATATTGAGCATATATTCCCACCCAGTACCAATATATTATTTTACAGGAACAAGAATCAAGTTACTTTTTATGTAAAGAGGGCTAGGACTTAATAATTAATTAATTAACTAAAATAAATAAGACACTGAAAACGAAATTAGTTTGGGCACCCTTCTAAATCCCTTTATGTTCTCTGCTTTCCAGGGGTTAACCATCCAGGCTGCCCCGACCTAAATTTTAACTATCTCCACTGTAGTGCCATTGACCAAAATGACAGCTATTTAACCTAAGCCATATCAAAGTGGAATGCAATCTAACTATGATAAGACTTTAATCTGCTTCAAATAAAGACTGGGTTGTCTTGGAAGGGACTATTGGGTTGTCTTGCAAGTAACTGCGTCTTTTTTTTTAAATCATCACTCTTTTTTTTTTTTTTTTTTAAGATTTTATTTATTTGACAGAGACACAGCGAGAGAGGGAACACAAGCAGGGCGAGTGGGAGAGGGAGAAGCAGGCTTCCTGCGGAGCAGGGAGCCCGAGGTGGGGCTCAATCCCAGGACCCTGGGATCATGACCTGAGCCAAAGGCAGATGCTTAACGACTGAGCCACCCAGGCACCCTTTAAATCATCACTCTTAAATCAGAGAATTATTATAGAAGTTTTGGGGTAGATTTGTTTTTACTGGTGACACTTACTCTCAATATGCTACTGTCATAGTACCTCCTAATACACCCTGTGGGCCTTTTGAATAGCCATTCTGTAAATAATACAAAATAAAATTTGGTTTCTATATAGCAATGAAAAATAGAAAAGGAGAAATATAAATAGAAACATATTTTATTGCTTCTGAAAAAAATGTCTCAAGGTTTGCCTCTATCTTGTCTCAGTAGAAAACCTCTCATTTAGTTGTGAAAACTTGAAAACCTTTCTTCTCAATATGGCCTTAGGCTAACAGAGCTGTGCTGGCAAAGGCCAGAGGTGTTGCTCACTGCGGGGCTAAATGGCTCCATGGTACTTTTACGGTAAAATTGAATTTCTATGATTTACTCATTTGAAGCAACAGAATTTGGAGTGTTTCAAAGTAATTCACAAATTCAAAAGGAAAAGATCTGAAATGCTGGTCATAGCCCTGAGATTAATAACCTCTAGTAGTTTTAGAAATATTTTAAAATAAGAGATCCTTCCTTTATACGAAATCTTGAAGACAGTTCAATATTAAAACAGATGAAAGGCTATGGTACAGTGTTTGAATCAGGGCAGAGGCTTTAAGTCCTCTCCTCCCTGTGCTCTTAAACCCCCAGGGGTAGTCCTAAGGTGCCTACTCAACACTTAAGATTCACAAGTTGACTTCCACTGGCCTACATAATTCTGTGAAATTTAGAACTTAAGAATTTGTTTTGTAACAGCAATTTGACATAAGAAATGAGACAGGTCAGGGTGGCCAGGCCAAAGTACTTGGAATTAATAAAATAAAACTGGTAGCTTTCAGGCTAGGCTTCCTTGTCATTCTCCTTACACTACTTCATGAAAATTAGGAAAAACTATCTTGATAATAAACAGTCTATACCTGAATTTTCCAAATGGATCAAACTTCAGATTTGGCGACAGAAAAGAGGTTAACATGGCTGAACTTTAAGTAGAGAATGACTCAGTGTGGGAACAGGAGGAACTGAAGTTATGTGCTGATGTGATTTAAATGACATCTTTTTATGTTCTAGGACCAATTATCCCATTTATTTGTTGAACAGCTTTGGGCAAAACAAATATTTGTCTCTCAATTTCTTTATCCATAAGACATTTGGTCTGCACTAAATGTTTTGACCTTTTTTTTTAAAAATAGTTACTAATCCATGTTTTATCTAGATATGTATGTTTTTGCTGGGTGAGCTGAAATAAGCCATCACCTCCAAGTTGTAGATTTTCGTATTTCCTTTTAATTATAAGCTCCACCCTGAGGGCCATATTCACATTTTCATCCATCTGTTGGTTGAACTGCCTCCCTGAATGTCTTTCTGAACTTTACCAAAGATGAAATTTCTTCTCTCACAGACATTTTCAGAAGCATAATCCTTCCAGGTATTCATATTTGGGCACTTAAGGTCATCCTCAGTTACTTCTTTTAACCTCTCACGTTCAACTTCTCCAATGTCCTCATCCATTCATTTATTAAGTGTCTACTTTCTGTCTTGCCCCATATTAAGCACCATAGAAAAAAACAAGACCCAGACCATGTCCTGAAGGAGTTTTGAATCTGCCTTTTCACATCTGATCCCTCCTTTCTTTTCCCAATTATTAGAATAGTTTAGTGCCCATTACCTTCTACCAGAACTGTTTTTACAACCTCCTAACTCATTTACTTTCCTCTCATGATCCCATCCTTCTTTAACACTATTAATTTACAATCCACTGTGCCATTAAAATGTCTTAGTATAAGAAATCTAAAGTAGGACTACGATAATGCATCCCCCAAATACACAAACACACACACACACACACACACACACAAATTGGCAGTATACTGACTGCAAAGTAAGTTTCTAAACCTAGGGTGATAGACCAGATATCTAAGGTACCAGGTAAGAAATATCAACACATAAATCTAGTTAGGGTATACAACAGGAGGTTATAGAGAATGTGTAGATATGGAGAAAACATACCTACCCTATCATATTCAAATTCAATTAAAAATCACTATAACTGTGGACCAGAATGCTACCAGTTCTCTGATTCTAAACCTCCCTCTAGCCACACCTGTGTTTCGACCACATCATGTCATGTTCTGCATAACGCTGTTTCAGTGCTTTTGATCATGATGTTCTATCTTCTAGATGATCCTCTCCCTGTCAAGTCTACCATCTGTCCTCATTCTCACCTCTTCCAGTTCAACTACTACTGCCTCCAGGAACTTTCGTTTGTTCTTCTAGTAAGAATTAACCTCTTATTCTCCTTTGTTGTCACTATTTTTTTTATTTTTTACATAGTTATAAACCTGACATATGTATTTATGCTTCACAAAGGTCTTCACAAAGAACCTTACCTGAGTGTACTGAATAAGCATATATGTTGAAGTGGAAGATCAAGTGAAATAATTAAATATTTATCACTACTGAATACAAATAACTTTCCCAATAATGCTTTATGATTTTGACAGAGTATATTAAATGTTTCAGCAAAGAATTTGACTGAATTTTTAAGGCATATTTTGAAATACATGAAGAAATATGATCTAGTTAACAGTACAGAGTCAAAGCTGGTTGGATGGTAATATACAATGAATTCAGACTGATGTAACAAAGGCTATTGAAGTTGGTCCCCAGGAGCATTCTGACAACTCTATTCTCTAACATATTTTTGTCCATTTTTAAGAAAACATGGAGTAGATGTAAATCATGTTTGTAGATGGCACAAGCATGGAATTACAGGTTAAGATTCAAAATAGCTGACTGGTTGTATGAACTGAACTAAAACAGTAATCAGAGTATGCTGCTTCCATTTCCTCCTCACCCCCATTTTCTCTTCATTAATCCACACTGTCTTGGGAAATGACACCATCATCCACCTAGAAATTTAAGATGAAAATCTCTGAGTCGGTCATGACTCTGCTTTTGCTGTCACTCCTGCATATAATCAATCAACAAGTCCTGTTGAAGCCAATGACTTAGGATATAGCACATCTATTCACTCTTCTCCATCTCTGATGCTAAGACAAAAGTATAAGCCCTTGATGCTTCTTGACTAAATCATAACTGCTTTGCTATTTTCTTATCTTTAGTTTGCACTCCTCAAATCTGTTCTCTTGTCAGAGTGATCTTTCTAAAAAGCAAATTTTATCTTGTTCCTTAAGGCTTTTCATCATCTTGACCCTTATCTGTTTCTCCAGCTCTCTTAGGCTCCCTTGTTGCATTCACGCTCTATTTCCAATTCTTAAAATCAGCACTTCTCTACCATAACTTCATGACTTTTCTTATATTTTTCCTTTGATTTAATATTTCTACCTGTGGTACAAAGAAATAATGGCATCTTAAGATGACCACATCCTAATCCCCAGAATCTAGGTTACTTTGCAAAGGCAAGTAAGGTTGCAGATATAATTAAGTTTGTTAATCAGCTTAAGATAGGAAGAGTTTCCAGGATTATCCAGATGGGGCCAGTATAATCAACAAACTCCTTATAAGCAGAAGAAAGAATCAGAAGACCGTCAAAGGGAAATGTAACTACGGAAGAATAGTAGAGATATGAAAGGTTACTGATTTTGAAGATGGAGGAAAGGAGTCATGACTGTAGCTTATTTCTAGCCTCAAACAACTGGAAAAGGAAACAAGCCAAGTCTCTCCTAGACCCTCCAAAAAGGAACATAGCCCAGCTGACATACAGAGTTCAGCCTACTGAGACCCATGTTGGACTCATGACCTGTAGAACTGTAAGATAACAAATTCATGCTAAAATGTTATATTTATGGAACTTATTATGGCATCAACAGAAAACAAATACACTACTCAACCATGTTAATCTAGTGAACATCCAATAATTCTATGAGACTCAGCTAATGAGGAATGTTGATTCTTCTAAGTGACTTCTATCACAGGGCTTTTTATTTATTTATTTATTTTAAAGACTTTATTTATTTGACAGAGAGAGACAGTGAGAGAGGGAACACAAGCAGGGGGAGTGGGAAAGGGAGAAGCAAGCCTCCCGCTGAGCAGGGAGCCAAATGCCGGGCTCGATCCCAGGACTCTGATCATGACCCAAGCCAAAGGCAGTCACCCAACCGACTGAGCCACCCAGGTGCCCCCCATTACAGGCCTTTTAACTGTCGATGTGACTTATATGTTTAATGTCTTTACCTACTACTGAGCTATAAATCTCTCTAGGACAGATACCTTCCCATATGCTATGGCTTATTTACTTTTGTATTCCCAGCATCTTGCATAGGAGACTGGGTAGATATTTAAATTCTTTTTTAATGTTTGAAGGTGAAATTGAATAGAAATATGTTTCATGCTTTGAAATAGGCTCACAAAATTAATTGGTGAGTAGAGAATAAGGCTGAATTACTAGCAGTTCAGGTGGAAAAACTTACAGGTTTCAACTAAAAGTTTAGTATGAGTCAACAAAACAGTAACATTAATCAAAACAAAAACAAAACAAAGAAAAATAGCAACAACACACACACACACACACACACACACCTCTGAGTATAGATGTCATTATTTCCAGAACCAGAGAATTCTTACACCTTACTGTGCTCTCCCTGCTCAGACATCAGGGGTCCTGTGATTAATTCTGAAATTGACTTTAAGAGATATTTTGACAACTAAAATATGTCCAGAACAGGAGGAGATGGCCAGGAAGAACATGAAAAGGATTTAAAGACTGTGAAGAATGGTTTTAGAAACAGAAGTTATAAAATTTGGAAAAGAAAAATTAGGGTCTGGGTATGAGAGTGGGGGATGTATTTATAGAAATTATTTTTTTAAATGTGCATGAGAAATTAGACAGACTGTGTTTAACTCCAGATAATTTGAAAACACAGAGAGCACACCACACTGGAGAAACTCAGTAACTATCTTAGTTAGTAACAATAACAACATGCAGATGGCTAATTGGCAATAGTTTCAGCAGGCATATTTTGATTCAAATTAAGAAGAGAAACTCTTTAATAATTAAAACTCTCCTTTACAAGACTGCTACAAGTACACTCTCCTTCTGGACATGGAAACACAGTTTGGATCATCACCATCCCAGAACCAGCAGAAGAGTTTGTTGTGTAGGCATTTGGACTACAATACTTGTAAAGTTTTAGTCAAATTTAGGATTCTATTATTAAGTCCTTTTCCTTGCTAAAGCAATTACATGTACATCCCAGTTTTTGAAAGTTCACATTACACCACTTCACTTTTATGGGAGATCTACACTAGTACCTGTTTTGGTAGCCAAAAGAAATTCACAGAATTTTTTGTTTTTACAAAAAAGCTGAAAAGTGAAAATAGCTTCCAGCATTTGTGTTGCAGTGGGCTGTTAACAGAGGCAGTATGCGCCAGGAGTAGCAAAAGTGGCCCCTCCAAGCTCCTTGCTCTGGAACTACACTCAGTATCCCAACATGAAGCAGCCATACCTTTGAACTTCATCTGTGAGCATCTGTACTTTATCTCAATTTATTGTGTGCATCCATTAGCAAGATATGTCCTAAGGTCTCAGAAGAGCCTAAGAGAGGTTATGTTTTAGGTCAGGGAAATATATTTAAAAGTTAAAAGTTATTTGACCATTCTTTTTTTTTTTTTTTTCCTATTTAATTTATTTATTTTTATTATGTTACGTTAATCACCATACATTACATCATTAGTTTTTGATGTAATATTTGACCATTCTTTTTTTTTTTTTTTAAAGATTTTATTTATTTATTTGAGAGAGAGAATGAGATAGAGAGAGCATGAGAGGGGGGAGGGTCAGAGGGAGAAGCAGGCTCCCTGTTCAGCAGGGAGCCCGATGCGGGACTCGATCCAGGGACTCCAGGATCATGACCTGAGCCGAAGGCAGTCGCTTAACCAACTGAGCCACCCAGGCGCCCTATTTGACCATTCTTAAACTCATTTTTCTCATCTGTAAAATGAGACTAATAAAATCTACCTCTTTTTGTTTGAGGATTACGTGTATGATTATGACTAACATAAAATACATCTTTAAGATTTTTTTTTTAAGATTTTATTTATTCATTTAAGAGAGAGAGAGCACAAGCAGGGAAGAGGGGCAGAGGGAGAGGGAGAGAAGCCCGCTCCCCGCCGAGCAGGGAGATAGATGTGGGGCTTGATCCCAGGACCCTGAGATCATGACCTGAGCTGAAGGCAGATGCTTAACTGAGCCACCCAGGTGCCCCAATAAATAACATCTTTAAAAAAAAGAAATTATATGGTACTTTCAAACACTGTATGTTAGTCAGTTAGTAATTTAGTTAGTTAG
The DNA here is from genome assembly GCF_004348235.1 of Phoca vitulina. Lineage (NCBI taxonomy): Eukaryota > Metazoa > Chordata > Mammalia > Carnivora > Phocidae > Phoca > Phoca vitulina. Next base: position 42,825,639 of record NW_022589715.1, on the reverse strand, counting down.
TGAGTAACAGGGTAGGGATACTGAGAGATTCATCTTTGGCAAGATATCTTTGGCAATATGGGTTTTTTTCACATGAAACATGTACCCATTTATTTCTAGAGCTTTCTAGTCCCTGAGGTTGCCCTCTCAAGCTGCAGCCATTGCTCTTCCACATCTTTGCTCCCTGGGGAAATAATGTTGTGTTGTCACTGCAGCTGCATGATAACTCCCGCTCCCCCACCCCGGGAGCTTCTTCCCTTCAGCACTCCTCTTCCTGCTCTTCTTTCTACTCACGTTTTTTTTTATCCCTTCCTTTTGTAGGTTTTTAAAATCTGATAATAGATCTCCATATAAGTCTTATACCTGTGTCAGTCATTTCTAAAATGTCTCATAAGAACATTATTTCTTTCTTAATAGACTCCAGGGACCAAATTTCCACCCCTAAAGCTTGGCCTTTGTAGAAATGGCATATTCTTATTTTATTTAATGTCTCCTTCACCTTAGCCTCCAGTTTAAAAAAAAGTATCATAATCAACTTTTTCATTGTATAGAGATATATATGTGGCATATTTCTTATGTGAGCTCAGCATTTATTGTTTGGTTTTCTCTTTGTCTGGATCTCTTTACCATGGCAATGATCCTAGAATATATTACAAATTATCCATGGGTGGACATCACATAAAAAGTTTAAATGTTGCCACAGAGCCAAATTTGATTTTTTTAAGCACCTATCTGAACTCCACACAATGAAAATTTTAATGACCTTTAGGACAAGATTTGAGAGAGCCCGGTGACATCTTTACTAGTCTGAATACCAACTGTTTCATTTCAAGGATAAAGGGAAGGCCTAATTCAAAAACCATCTCTTATTTCCCTATACTTTCATAATGGACCAACTTCTCTTAAAGCAAGATAACATTTTTTTTATTAGCAAGAAAAGTCTCTCAATGCAGAAGGAATATGGACTTAATTAAAAACTTGAATATGCCCCTTGCAAGAAGAAATAAATGACCTTCATCACCATGAAGTACAAATTTTAACTCTTAAGAGACCAAAAGCCAATTAACTGAGTCAGTAACACTTCAAAAAATGGCTGTGCTTTAGAAGCTTCTGGGGGAGTTGAGGGGGCTTTTCAAGGTATAGGATTCCAATCCATCCTAGGTCTACTAAGTACAATTATCAGGCAAGTTCCTTTAAAATCAGTATTTTTAAAATGTGCCCCTGGTGATTGGTGGGTGGGGGTGGGCAGGGCAGCCAACTTGAGAACTGTGGGGTCAGAACAATGGTAATGAGGTCAAAGTTTGTAGTGGTGTTTGAGAAATTGTTCAGAAGTTTTAAGAAGGAGGTAAGTTACTTGGCCAGCCTCTCTTAAAAACAGCAGTCCTCCTTTAAATCAGACATTTTTTATTTTTTATTTTTGAGAGAGAGAGCAGGGGAGGGACAGAGAGGGAGGGAGAGAGAGAATTTTAAGCAGGCTCCATACCCAGCGCAGACCCAATGCAGGGCTCAGTCTCACAACCCTAAGACCATGACCTGAGCCAAAATCAAGAGTCAGACACTTAGCCAACTGAGCCACCCAGGCACCCCCAGAACACTTTTTTTTAAATTAGAGAAGACATACTTGAAGGTGTTCAAGAAAAAAGCAACAGCGTCTTAACCCTAAGAGGTCATGACATCACTCTTTATAAACAATGAGAGAGCAAGTCCGAAACCAAATTGTCCTCACATGCATCAGTTCAAATTCTGGCTTTCTTTTGGAGCAATCAGCTTTTCTCTCTTTCCATCACAATGAACGGCTCCTAATTTCACTCAGTCTTCTCACAAAGAATACCACTGGTCACAGGAAATACAGACGGGTCAGTGCAAACCTAAGGGCTCTGCCAGGGAAGCAATTCAAAATGCATGCCCTGCTGTCCGTCAGATACTGCATTCTTTCATCTAAACAAATAATCACTAGAAAGACAGTCATAACAAGCCATCACATAATTCTTTTAGGTCAGCATAGCATCAAAAATAGCTGTTCCCTAAGCTGAACGGAAGATTCCTGGCATATTTTGCCACTAGCTCTCCGCAAAAAATCTATGGTTAGCTTGTGAATGAGGATTTCCCTGTGAACTGAAATCACAACTGACCAATCTAGGGATTTCCATCCCTCTGGCAGTGCTTTAGTCCACTCTAAATGTGATTGTTCCCTTGAATGGAGTAATTTAATTTTCTCCAAATGTCTCCTGACTTTATAATGCCAAGTTTAGAAAATGAAATGGAGAACTGGGTCAGTTGACCAGGTAATTCAGGCCAAAAAATAAAAGCCTGCTTAGAAACTTCATATAACATGAGTCGTTTTAATTTCCTGAATTATCATTTGTCTGAGTCATCAAATTGCTCGCTATCTGTGCGATGTATTAAAAAAATTATCTAAGGTGAAAGAAAATACTGTTCTCAGATCACAACTGTGGTAGCATCCTGCACTCTACTTGGTGAAAGTAAATACTAATGATCACTGAAGATTACTTCAGCTGCTGCTTTTCTGAACGAGCTATCATGTGGTCCTAGGCACACAGCAATTCATAGGCAAACAAGCCAAGCAGAAAGGGGAAAACTGCACTTAGTAGAATACACATTCTGTATAAGTAGATATAATTCGAACGTGTAAAGACATGTCCTGAAAAATGGTAACTATTATCACTGTGCTTATATTTCTTAATGTGAAAGACCTTGAAAACATCCATTCTGAAAAGCTATGGCTTTATACCATGTCTAAGAGTCCCACATAAAGAAAGTAATACATGACAGAAACTGAAACCATTCTCTCTCTCTCTCTGTCCCTCTCTCTCTCTCCCTACCAAAATGACAAGCAATAAGATACTAATTTTAAGAGAACCATGACCTTAGGCATTGTAGTTTTGTTGTTGCTTTTTGATTTGGCGATTTCCAATCACTGTAGTTCTTCAGTGCAAGTTCCATAGGTTAGGACAGTTGGCTGTGGACCTGGACTACTTGATAAATTCATCTACTTGAAAATATAATCATTTATCCCTGGGCTGGGTAAAAGTCAAAGACCTTAAGGTATATATAGCTATTTGAGGACCTGAGAAGAATGAATATATTTCTTTTAATGTTAGAAGCACAAGTTAAGCTACACGAAGATGAAGTACAGCAGATCTACTTCATTCTTTGAAACTTTCCCTCTCACAAATAGCCAAAAAGCACTTCCTGACAGTCACAATGAATAATGTTTAGAAGTCAAATGTGCAGGAGCTTCTTCCTGTTACCTACGTACATACAAAGATATACAAAGATGAATTACTTTCCCTTTCTTAAAGAATCATTACTTTAAGACTGGTTGTTAGAGAAATTTGAAAGGAAGAGCCTGATCATCAGTGGTCGTTGGGGTGGTTTTCAAATCCTTTCCAAATTCTCTGAGATCACCTAAATTGGGCAGGAAACAAGGAAGATCAAAAGGGTCAAGCTGAGTCCACACTCCCAATTCAAGGAGAAAAAAAATCTGTTTTTATTGATTTAGTTTGTCCTTCATGGGAAGATCTACCTCAAAGCAAAAAGGAAAAAGAACTGTTAAAATTTGTGTATTATAAGAAAGAAAAAATAATATCTGTAGTAAAATCTAAAAGGAAATTTTACACACTTGTTTAGCCAATTAGTTCTATCTTTAACCAAGCATTATTGAGTACCTACTTATGATAGCCACTGTTCTAGGGGCTCTTGAGATACATCAGGACAGGGCAGAAATCTCTGCCCTCTTGTATTCTGGAGGGAGAAAGACAGATAATAAACAGTGAACAAAGTAAATGAAAAAAAAAATTAAAGTAGGTTAGAAGATAATAATCATCGTGGAAGAAAAACTAGACTGGGGTATGACAGTTCAGGAGAAGGGCAAATTGTAGTATTGAATAGGATAATCAGAGTAAGTCTCTTGAGAAAGTGCCATTTGAACAAAATCTTGAAGGATGTGAGGGTGCTACCCATTTACGTAAATATTTCAAGGTAATTATATGTTATTTTCTAGCAAAGATACTATGTAGGAAGAGAAGTCCCTAATTAGCTTTTCCTTGAAAATCTGGTCTTCAGGTGACTAACTGGTTTCCTATAAACCCAACTCATATATCACTCTATGGAGTCTTACTGAGGCAAATCATTAATTCACAAAAAAAGTTTTCTCAGGATGGTTACTTTCAGTCCCTGAGAAAATATTTACCTCCCTGCTCCCTTCAGCCTGCAAATTTGTGCCTAAAAAGCAGCACTTTGCCAGTGAACTCCTAGGTTTTTTCAAAGGGGAGACAAGTCCATTTCAACTTCATCATTGTATGAAAGAAAAAAAATGAAAATGTAAAGAGTTATAGAAATATCTAAATAATTTTGATTAAGTACAATCAACCTTTAATGCTTTATTGTACCAATACTCTTTGTCGTATGGGCCATCAGGCCAATGAGGTTCAATTAGTTATAACTTAAAACAATCACAGAATCATAAATTATAGGTATTTATGTGATGGACAGAAGATATTAAGAAATAACGTTTTTTAAACCTTTGGCACATTACAGATCATTAGTTTTGAAATTCATTTAATCTAAATACTCTAAACAAGTATCTTCTTTTATTTCATTGCTACAATCAATAAAAACCATCTTCTAACTACTTATGCAATTTGCCATGTAACATATCCTTGAGAGTGGAGTATTTTTATTAGCCCATATCACAGATCATAAGATTTATATAGAGTAAGGCTATATTACTTGCCCAAGGACAAATAAAGGATCTGAACCCAGGTCTCATGACTTCATGGACTCCTACCCATCACACTATTCTGCTCTCTTATTATAAAATGAAATTTTACACCACTAAAAAGGAAACCTTGAAATGAGAATCAATAGCATCCTCTTTAATACTCTGATTGGTTTCCTTCACACTACCTCTAAATTTTTTTTGTAAGAATAAGAATATGAAACTTTCATGATTATCAGTGTGTAACTAAAGTCTTTAAACTTTCCTTAAGTTTGGTTATTCTCTATCAGTTGTTTTAGTTCAAAGTCTCCACAACGTTTTGTCTATCATATTGTCTATCATAATAAGCAATATCTCCGGAGTATCATGCCTTATAATCAAGAGTATCATTTTTTAGATGATCTGTAATGTTCTTTCCTGTTCCAAATTCTATGATTATTTTTTTTAAAGACTTTATTTATTCATTTGAGAGAGAGAACACGAGTGGGGGGAGAGGCAGAGGGAGAGGGAGAGGCAGACTCCCCGCTGAGCAGGGAGCCCTATGCAGGGCTTGATCCCAGGATCCGGAGATCATGACCTGAGCTGAAGGCAGATGCTTAACCATCTGAGCCACCCGGGCACCCCTGATTCATTTTTTTTAAGATTTTATTTTTATTTTTTTATTTTATTTTTTAAGATTTTATTTATTTTTTGCAAGAGAGAGTGAGTGTGTGTGTACAAGCAGGAAGGAGAGGGAGAAACAGGCTTCCCACAAGCAGGGAGCCTAATGCGGGGCTCAATCTCAGGACCCCGAGATCATGACCTGAGCCTAAGGCAGACACTCAACTGACTGAGCCACCCAGGCACCCCAAGATTTTTTTAGGGGGCCGCCTGGGTGGCACAGTCAGTTGAGCGTCCAACTCCTGGTTTTTGTTCAGGTTGTGATCTCAGGGTCATGAGATCCAGCCCCCTGTCAAATCTGCTTAAAATTCTCTCTCCCTCTCCCTCTGCCGCTCCCCCCACCAAAATAAATAAAGTCTTTAAAAAATAAAATATTTTATTTTTAAGTAATCTCCATACCCAATGTGGGGCTTGAACCCCGAGATCGAGTCCAACACCCCACCGACTAAGCCAGCTAGATGCCCCCAAAATTCTATGATTCTATTTAAAGATCCTGATGCCTTTAGTATATGAGCTAAGAACTCTGGGAAATTACAATTTTCTTTAAAACCACTGGTTAAAACAATTTAAAAAAATATTCCCTCTTACCAACCTAAATGTGTTGATGTTGTTTTTTGAGCAAAATCTAGATAAATAAAAAATATTTAAAAATGGACAGATAAGATAAAAATCATTATTTTGAAAAAGGAATCATCCTTTTATTTTATATTTAGTTAGTTAGTAGATTCCATGCCCAATGTGGGGCTTGAACTCAGAACTCTAAGATCAAGAATCAGATGCTCCACTGTCTAAGCCAGCCAGGCACCACAGAAATCATCCTTTTTAAAGTCTAGTATGCCAAAATTAAAATTTTTTGCTATTTTTGATCTGTTTTAGTAAAGCATCTAAATTTATATTTATGCTACCTCATTCTTAAAAATATTAGACTGTGGAGAGTCCTTTTCGTGCTCTTCTCCAAGGATAAATTAATCTACTACAAGTCTAATAAAATCCTTGCTTAGTTTATTAGTTATTCAATGTCACCACTGTTTATAGAATGTATGAAGATGTGAAATATCTCATCCCAGAGCTCGGAGTGTAGAGATTCAATGGAGCCGGGACTTATTAGTAATAACTATAATGACAAAAATGATTGAATTGCAGCAAGAGATAATACATAAATATTTACTTTAAAAGTAATTTTTCTTGATTACACCCAGAAGTGATAGGCATGTAGGCTAAAGAAAAACTAAAAAAATTCCAAATTCTAGTCACATAAGCTTCTATGTATGTCATATTGATGAATATATTTATAAAGATGATGAAGATATTTAATGCCTGATCTTATAAAGTGAAATTCTAGTCTTTCCATGTTCTATAACTGTGAATGAGGAGCATCCCCTGGTACTGCAACAGTAAAAGCAATAAGAGATAATTCAAAATAAATTACTGCTTAGTTTGCATATGCACAAAATGTAGGCATTTCAACACAGTAAAATTCTGTCAACATTCACAAATGCTTCTGAATAATGAAGAATACTTAATATTATAAAGTTAAATAAGGAAATATGATTTAAAAAGCCATACAGAAGAAAATAGGATATTTTCAAAATCAAATTAGATCCACATCAGAAACCACAGTAAATGTATTTAAAAGTTATAAAACAAATATGCATCATAATGGTGATTTGAAGTTGGATATTTCATAAACAAATTAGCAATGCAAGAATTGAAAGATGGTAACAAAAGTCATAGAAACAAAGGAAAATGTATAAAAAATACTAAATGCTTTTTTCTTCCCCTAAATATTAATAACATCAAATCTATTTTAAGAGTAAATATAATAAAATGTTAGCTGTGGTGTGACATTACAGATAAAATTTTAAAACACATTATCTTTGATATTGTTAATTGTAGTAGAATCAATTATATCTAGTTATTGATACAATTAGTTTTGAGAAAAATTTATTTTATTTTTTTTATAAATTACTCTATTTTAAGATCTTGATTTTCACTAATACAAAAAAGTTTAGGCCCTTTTACAATAATTTTATGCCTGACAGCTGTATTTGTAATACCTTGGCCTTCTAGAAATATGAGGAACCTGGATAATCAAACACTTATTGTTTCATTTGAAATGGTCAAATGGACATTTACTTTGCAAATATGCTGCAGAATTTTGAATGGAGGAACAGTAAATATGCTCATATCACAAGATAAGACTTATAAATTTTGGCTCTTTTGGAAGTTTGCAATTGAAACCCAATCTATACAGGTTTTTTGGTACATTACAGTTGATACAGTGAGATTTAAAACAACAACAACAGCAAAAAATAAACAAAAACCTCATGGAAACCACGTAAGATAGCATAACATCAGTTCTAACTTTCAGGAAAATTTCTGTATTGTATGAACAATGAAAGCTACAAAATAAAATCTGATCAGTTGACACTGTGACAACAAATCACATTAAAATTCCTGAAAACCCTTAAATACAAAGATGCATTGACTTCACTTCCTTACAGACCCACTGTGGTGCATATGCTAAGGTATATCAAAGGGGTATCTTCGGAACGAGGCCTTACTGAGAAAGAAATATGGATGATAGGAAACAAAAGAAAGTTGACAGAGAAGAGAGGATTCCATGTAATTTGTTGCTACAATTCTTTTCAGTTATTTGCATAAATTTCCTCTTCCTTTTCCACCCTTTACTTTGTCCACTCCAAACCCTCGATGGCTTCCTCTACATCTACCTCTTCCAATGTGCACCCCCAACATCACACACATATATCCTTAAGTCATGAAAATGGTAAATTCAAGATACAATATGAAAAATATTCTGGAAATACAATGTTTAAAAAGAAAGTCAAGCTTCCTGCCCCCATGGAGCTTACATTCTACTAGGAAAAGTTAACATTAAATATATAATCACTCATATAAACATATAATTACAATTAAAATGATTGCTATAAAGGAAAATACAAGTCTCTAATCAAAGCACTAACATACATTCATTATTAACATTAATTATTAACAGCTCCTGAGCTATTAACCAGCCACTATGGCTGGATTTGCAATGTAACTTACTTTTTTGGCATTTTAATTGAAATGGTCATTCGTTTCTCTCAGACAACCATTAGAGTAAAGTATGAGTAAATAAAGTAATTACTGAAATGAAACAACCAGTTAAACAATCATGGAAAAAACAAAAACAGAAACAAAAAAACAACTCAATTCCCAGGCAAATAAACAAACCTAAATTCTAAATAGAATGGAGAATAAAGTTAGCATTGTCAATGGTCCTAAGAATACTAATGACAAACTTCAAGCTTAAAAAAAGAAAGCAAACACAATTTTCACAAAACCCATTTGGATCCATCTAGCCACAACTAGCAGAAGCAAGGCTGGCTCTAGATAACACCTCTCTTCAGCTATCCCAAAGAAAGCTATGTTTCATTGCAACCAAGTTTATTCCTAACTGCATCCAGTTAAAGGTGACATGTCCTTGTTCAGAAAACACAAAAATAAATACAAATAATTAACTCTAAAGTTTGAAGTAGAATGACCAACTGAAAATATGAGGCAAGATGGCCTATGGGAAGAGTGAGAAAGCTTCCATTTCATTCATTATGATTCTGCCAGCACATGGCAATGATCCTTAACACGTCTCCTTAACATGGCTTAGCTGTTCTCGTCATGTACACATCATAAGGGATTCTGCAGTTTCCAAACCCTGAAAAATTAATTAGGGAGTAAGGGATCCACACCAACTATGTAAGGATACATCACAAAGTGGTATCAGTGCTTACCTCTAGGGAGAAGACTGAGGAGGATGAAGAAGGTTAACAGGAGTAATGTTCTCTTTAGATGAGTTTTGTTTTTTGGGTTTTTTTTGTTTTGTTTTTTTTAAGAAATAGCATTCATCTATCACTGGGCATTTAACTTTTAGAAAATATTTAAAAATCCATATAGAAAAAAATCAAAATGATAATGTTCTTGAATCCAGTTTTGCCTCTGGACTCAAAAAAAAAAGAAAGAAAGAAAGACATTAATGCACAGATGTTCATTCCAGAGTCCCTGAATTCACTACTGCTAAAGAGAGCAGCGGTGTCAAGAAAAATGCTCCAGGATTATACTATGATTGAAAGATTTAGGAAGCATTAATTTACAATGCAAATAAATTATTTCAGAGTGGACAGGTTTAACACCTATTTTATGCACAACTAGGATTTAACTTGATATTGAAGCTAGAGTGGAAAGTTTCTAGGTATTTTTTGATTCCTTCGACATGTGGCACAGGACATGTGATCTTTATCTTTATCTTTTCTGAATGTTAATCACATTTTTTTTTTTACCATTTTCAGCACTTCCATTCTGTCATTTATACTAACTTGTCCACATGTTTTCATTTCCCTAATAAACTGAAACTCTTTGAATGTGCATACGATGTCATAGTCAAGATTGTATTTTTGCTCTAGAATGCAGATTTGTTGAACTGATTTACAATTAAAGAAGACTTACAAATCATGTTTCTCAATTCTATACATCTAATTAACCAACATGTAAAGGTTACCACTCTGATTTGCAAAATATTCAAATCTATCTTAAAATCTTTTCCCCATTTAACAACAAAAAGCATCCTGGTTCCATTAACAGAAGAAAAATGTAAAGGAACAACCAAATTCCTGCACTCTGTAGTTTTGTGCTGATTGAGGAATAAACTTCAATGAAAAGTGGTGAAGTAAAATATGTTTGACACACATGCCAACAGAAAACATTTAAGACTGACATATAAAACTGAATGAAGTTAAGTGACACTTAGCATTAATTACATCAAAACAAATTATCAGCTGAGTATAAACATGAATTATTCTCTATGTAGAGTTAAATGGTTATAGAATTAAGATTATTTTTGAGTTACTTTTTTACAACATAACGTATATGTGTATGTATATTTAGAAAGTTTGTGTATATACATGCATTCATACATATACAAACACATATACATACAGTTTACTCAGCCAGTAAAATAAAATATAAATACAGTTCCCTCTATGACATCCTGAATCCTCTAAGAAGGAACATGGTAGGAAATGCCCACTAAGAAAGGGAAGTAGATGAGAATTCGACATAAAAACTTTAGAAAACCTCCCAAATGGTACATGAAATCTCGAAAACAATTGATAAATACTGCCATTTGTGTAGTTGCTGGAAGGCTTAAAACAATATTAAATTATAATATTGGAAATGGTTGACCAAAACACAAACTGCAATAGCATATGTTCTCTTTTTATTGGCTCAAAATACCCAAGCAATATTTGTTTCTAAAGCTCAATTTTACACATTTAAAACTGATATCATTTCTTACTTATTGCCTGGCTCATGTTCAGGTGCTTTTTCAAGCAGAAAAGTTTCCCTGCTAGATGACACAAACGTAAAGGTGAAGAACTGTGAGCTTTTGTCCCAATTCAGATTTAGACTCAGAGCACAAGAAAATTCAGAGAATTTAAGGATAAGACACATTCCTGCATTAAAAATAAAAACAAAACCCATGAAAAACAAGAACAAAACAAACAAAAACAAAAACTAGAGACCAAGGGCACATTCAGTAATACATAGTTAAAAATGGTTAATTTAAAGGCTATGATACATATTTACCACAGCTACGTATCATCTACCTCCTGTTAATAAAAACACTAAACACAATGTGGTTGCCTCTAAATGGCAAATTAAGCATGCTTTTAAATCTAGCATCAATGCTGTCAAGGAGTACACATGCCTGACTTACCAAGTGATGCAGAAATGTGTACCTGGTTGATAACGTTCTTAAAACAAAGTTAGTATGTGCAAAAGAAAGAACAGGCTTGTCTTGTTTCTTTGTCTCTTTCACAGTACTGCCTTTTCAAGTTATTGTGGAATTAATGTGTATATAGACATCTATCAGGCAACAAGGTGATGAGCACACCACAGTACCATTTCAATGCTGCACATGCTTAGACGTCCCAATGCAAAATGGCTGGGGCAGGTGTGCTCCCGAGTTAAATGTTTGAGGATGACATATTTATGGTGACTACACTCATCATTTAACTACCATTAAATGATACTGCAAAAAAATGATCCTGAAACCTGTAGCTAATTTCTAAATATACTAATTATATAAGCAGCCGACGTGGAAAAAAATCACCCTAAAGAGCAAGAAAAAAAAGAGTGAAACATTTTGATGGATTTTTCTTACCTTCAATTAATAAAATATTCATTAACACTCATACCCACCTCCCAGTGCCCATTACTAATGCAAAAAGGTCTAAAAACATTTTCATAATGTATACACACTGTAATTCATACAGATGATATTAAGAAGAAATAAAATAATGTAATACCTTTACTTTTACCTATGGATTTGATGAAATGGTTCCATGAAGAAAGGGTTTCCATACAAAGAGAATAAAAAGAGAAACAACAATAAGAATTATGAATATATGTAAATGCACTACTCTTTGAAAATTAAACAAGACAAGAAAGTATAAATAAGGGTTTGAAAACACATGGAGATATAATCAGCACATGTTGAGAAATCTGCCTTCTTTTTTAAGGCAACATGCAAAAGAACTGAAACACCCATGCTCACTTTAAAAGATTACACAAAAAAGAAGATACACAATGACTGTACTATATGTAGAAAAAGTATTGATTCTGTGAAACACTATACCCAGCATTCTAGAAACCAGAAGCCAAAGATGTCTGCATGTTCCCAAACTGCCATGCATGGGTGAAAAATGGACTCTTTTTGGTATAGTAGATTAAACTGAATATGATATTAACTTCTGATGGTTCTCGGTTTTTCTTTACTATAGCTCCCCTTAACTGCATATGCTTATAAATGTATGGAAACTTTCAATCACAAATTCTTATGTCTCATTTATCTGCAGATATTACAGTGCAAAGAATGAAGGAAAATAAAAGTCAAAGGAGCAAACCAAAATCAAACCAACAAATAAAGGGGAGAAAAACATGAAAAAATGTGAACAAAATTATGTATTATTTTGCAGCCAGATAATTTGCAAGCATTTGCCCATCCTTTGCAGTGATGGTTTAAAGCAGCTACAGAACAAGAAAACACTGAAAGCAGAGTGGAAAAGGAACAGAGCCCATACCTTGGTCGCCCATCATCAGGTGCGCCAGACCTTGAAGGGAAACAAGAGCACAGTCAGCAATAAACAAGGGAGCATGGGAAGGCAGGGTTGTCACGGTGACAAAAATGTTCAGTGACAGACATCTTGTTTCCTATGAGACATGTCTGTATCACAGAGGCAAATCAAAAAGCATTCTTTCAACCCCTGGTTGGAATGCTTTGGGGCAAAGAGCTACAGTACTGCAATTTAAATACTGGCATATGCTGCCCTGTGTATTTCTTCGATGTATCAGTTGGAACAATCAAGAGCATAAAAGCATGACTTAAAATCCAACCAATCCCTTAAATATTGCATCTGCCCTTTGTGCCCTTTGATGAGACTGTTTGGAACACTGCCACCACAAGGTTTCTTATTCTTTGGTGATGAAATTATATTTTTAAAAACCCAAAGAAATATCTGGAACATGGGCTGGGTCTGATCTTTTTCCCCTCATCAAAAAATGAGAAGTTTTATAATTAAATTAAAAAAAAATCCCTTAGTCACACTGAAATGATAATGCAGAAATGTCTACTTGTCTAACACATGTAGCAATTGACTAAGCTTGTTCAAATACAAAAAAGACTTTTAAACATGCAGCTGTAAAGTTGGAATTTACTACAGAATGATGTTTTTAGGAAACAATGGATCAGCTTTAAATAAGCTCAAGTAATTTTCCATGGAGAACAAAACTATTTAGTCTTTTACTTAAACATTATCTAAATACTAAACTATGAGTTAATGTGAATATATATATTTAATCATGTTTTATATTTTTATATAAATCAAAATTTCATCAAGGAAGTTTTCAAAAATAATACTGAATTCCCTTTACTTAAATTATTTATTATCTGTTATTTGACAGTTTACTTCAGTTTGAAGATCACTCCTTTTCTAAAGAATACTGCTAATGTTCTTCTAAAAAACTCTCTCACTATCCAAGAAGATACTTTTTACTGAGAGGCATTAATTCCTAGTTCTTTATTCCATATTCGGAAACAAAGCTATTCTCAATCCATGTCTATTTCAAGAATATGGGAAAATATTAGAGCGATATAGTAATACAGCAATTTCAATAGAATTTATATTTCACTTCCTAGTGTTATTTCAAATATATTTGAGACTTTATTGAGCTACATGATATTATACACCACTTACATCAATACTGAAATAATCTGCATTATTTCCTTAAAATTTTAGGAGTATTTAAACATCCCTGTGTGGCAGATACAATTACAAATCAACATACAATCAAAATATGAAAACTACTGAATATAGAAGTTTAATGTTACTGTAACATAGCTTCTTTTTGTATTTTCAAAGTGATTGTAACAAAAAAAATCACAGAGGCAGTTAAAAAAGTTTATGATCTGTTGGTTATTCTGTGTAGGTTATATAATTTTTCATCCAATTTCATTTTAAAACTACTATACATATTTCCTAAAAATAGTTTATAATTTTTGTAGACTAAATCAAGGCATGATCTCTGCATAAGATCTGACTTTTAGAAAATACATAAGACACTTCAAATAGTGGTTTTGAATACCACCTCAGTAAGGATGGAAGTTAATAAATCTCAAAAGCATTCACATTCCTCATGCTAGACTTTCTTACCTCTAAGGGAGCTCCACTATATTGCCAAAGTCAAGTTATAAATAGGAATGTTACAATTATGATTGAATAAACTTTATTACAATAGTTTATGGGCCTATACTCTGAAAATGTTGTCAAAATTTTTCATGGGATGCATGTGTGAGGAAAGAGGCATTCAGGCTTATTAGGCTGATTTTAAAGCTCCTGGAATGCAACTGGATTTAAAGAGAAAGAACAAAAACATGGAACATTTTACAGAATGCTTAAGGAAATGGAAAAGAAGTTGAAAAGATACTTATTAAAAAAAATTCAATCTCAATTTACATACATAATATAAATGATACTGATTTTGAAAGATGTCAGGCCCTCAGGGTAATATCATCTTTATCAAGTGCATATTCACATGCTATTAAAATTATAGCATAGAAAAACAGAAGCCATATACAGAGCCAACATTTGGAAAAATAGTCATTGATGATTACTTTTGAAATCTTAATCTATTCTAGTTAAATAATGGAATAGAAATGTTCAGCAACTAAGCAACTAATGTTCAGCATGTTATTTGTGAAAGCATCACAAATAATATGCTGAAGCCTGCTATTGACCCAACTTTGTATTACCATGAGTTGCTCTTTGAGACATCAAATCTTAGTAACTTTAATAGCTATCTGTAACCTCAGATGGGAAGTCTTTTTCTAAGACACATATCATTCTGTAGAAATGTTCATTATTTTTACAGAATGGCTCTATCTCAAAATATTGCAGCAAAATAAAATATGTTAAAATAATGTTAAAATATGTTAAAATAAAAATGTTAAACACTTCTCAAATATAGACATTAGTTAAATGTTTATGTAAGAATTGTTAATGCTGTGATTATATAAGTTGATAGAACATCAACTTCCCTCTCACAATTCTTTGGTCTATCTAGAGATAGATTTGTTTGGCAGCACACTGACTTACACATTTAAGTTCTTTAAAGATAAGAATGTTGAAATATGTTTTAGTTTGTTGGATTCTATAGGAAAAATGTGTAACTTTCTCAAAGTGCCTTACAGAGATAATTTTGAAAAAAAACTTTAATAAGTATAATAGTTTTATTTAACAGACACAGAATATGACAAATATACTTACCAGTAATTATGCCGGAGTGCTGTACACTTTCATTTCCAATGGCCAGTGGCTTACTTTTTAATCTAAATTTATGCCTCTTATAGTCAATGCTTTATTCTGTGTTCTTTATATAAGTCAAATCATTTGAAATTAAACTAATGAGCTTGAGGTGATGTGATGCTAAACATTTCCAAAAGAAAATAAATCATTTTGATCAAGAAAAAAAAAAATGGAAAAAAGATCATGCACTGTGTTCTGAAACTGCAAAGAAACACTCTCTCATTTGAAATAAAAGAAGAGGATTGTATCATTTTTTCCATACAGAACACGGCAATAAGTATTTTAAGTTTTACATGGGATGCTGGAATCCATCGAGGATTGGAGTTAAGGCTGAAGGAGTTTCATGTACTTAGGGGCTAATGCGGTTCAGAGTGCATGTTCTATTATGAAAAGTGATACACAATCCAGAAATCAACAAATGCTCAGAAGTTCAACTTACCGTCTAAATTTGAGATGTACTCTATTAATACTAAGAAATAAAAGGCAAATGAGAGTTGGAAAATAAAGTTGAAAGCACCCACCTTCCACATTGTTGTCTTCTGAAAGCACATGACAAGGAGGGAGAGAAAAGGAAAAACATTCATTAAGCAGCATGCAGACTGGACCTTTGCCTTTGCATGTCTTCCTCATGCAAGGCACCAAACACATCATGCAAGTGCTCCATCACTACGGTTCAAAGGGGAAAACAAAATCATGGGAAGCAGGTTCCCGCCTACTGGCAGCATTTAAAGAAAGTGAGACAAAATTTTGGTAATAACTGCCATGTCCTGAGCAAGGAAATGTAAAAAGTCTTTCACTGTCCTGTGTAAAATAAACATTCTTACATGTTGCTGATGTGGCTTTCCCAGGCAATTATTTTTAAAGGCTGATTTATTTATTTATTTAATTATCTATTTACAATTCCAAAAAATTCTATTCCTAAACACTGATTTGGACTTGGATAAAATAAAGTCCACTGCCAAGAGCCATGAAATTTCACTTAAAAGGTACTTCACTTGTACAGAATATGTAATCCATTTACCATCATGGCCTTTAAATATTTCTAATACTTCAATTTCTTTCCTTAAACACAACATAAACCTATGTAACTGAAATTTATAATATGGCTTATTTATAGCGTGTTCATATTTCATTGCAAATAATGGTAGTTTATTGTAATTTGTGAAAAAGGCTAATTTTTAAAACTGTTAACTAGAAACAGTAATCCTTGCAAGAGAAGTCCATTTGGGAGCTGTTCTTTAGGCAAAATTTATCATGATTTATTGACTTTGTACTTCTGTTTACGGTGGGAATATGAATATAGTTAATATAAGGACAATACTTGGTAAACTTTCCTTTATGTGTCCATATAACCTACATAATATTTACATATTTTCATATATTTGTGTGTATTTCCATATGTGCACATATATACGTATATATATACAAAGACACACACATAATTCAAGCAGATTTTGCATGTATTTCCTACACATAAACAATGCAAGTGTATGGGATTTAAACTATTTTTAGTAACTACTAGACAATTCATGTACTATTGATACACAGGGCTTAGCATCCAGGTAAGAAATGGAAGAGAGAGCTGTTTTCCAGGACTAGACAACAGCAAGGTTTCAGTACTTATCAAATGTTTCCAGTAATAAAATAGAGCCATGTTGACATTTCTAGTCTCATTCTTTTATTTAATCAGCTGTAATTTTAAAAATGGTTATTTGATCAAAAGCGTTTATAAAGAACAAAACAACAGCAAGCGTGGGAACTTGGAGAAAAATAACTTATAAATGTGCCATGTCATAAGGTTCAACAAATAACTCTTTCTAATTGTTAAAGTTACTAATGAATTAAAAATCATCAATTTTGTTTAAAATCTATTAGCTGGAAATATCAACATAGGCACATTTATTGATGGGGTCCTAACATATAACAGAAAATAGTAGATAAATGTGGACAATAGCATCTGGACAAAATACTTGGTTTGCCAGAGTTTATTTTAAAAGATATAACAACAACAAAAAAAGACAAATATTTGATATGTGATATTCATTTCCTGACTGGTTTGGTTTCTAACCTGCTAAATAAGGAATTAAGACTGAATTTGCTACTTTTCAATGGCTACTCTGGACACAAATATTAAAGATTTATTTTACTACACTGGAAATTACACAAAGATACAGATTATTTCAATGTTTAAGACACACTTTCATTTTATGTTAACCACCCTTTGAAATTCTATTCCCCATTTAAGATACTTGCTTAAAAAAATAAAATTGTTTAATACATAGGAGAGAACAACAAAATCAAGGAGTTCAAAGGAGAGACAACTGTCAAAATAGTCTATCATTTATTATGGCTCTACTTAATTTCTGTAAACAAAGACTGGCAAACATGATTGTGAGTAGCACAGTCTCAGGAAAATCGTTTTTTGGTAAAGTGCTGCATTGAAAATCTAACAGTAAACGAAAAATGAAAAACAAAGTAAAACAGGCCCAGGCTCGACACCAATTTTATAAATGTGCTAAATAAGATAAGGAAAGGAAGTTGTGCTATAATAAAATCAAGGTCATTGACTCTGATCCCCTGAGAGTTTTCTTCTTTCTCTGTTAACTAAGACACAAGGCCACAGGCAGCACCATTGATCTTGCCCTGCCATCCAGAATGTTTCTGAGTTTTTATTCAGAGAGAACAGGCTAACTAATGGGACCCTTTGTATGTAAATCCAAGTCATGCCCAATGTGTAAACAAATCCTGACTTGACCAAGTTCAGAAAAATGGGCTGTCTCAGAAGACTTAGATTAAAAAAAATAATAAGGAGCACTTGCCTGGCTCAGTTAGTAGAGTGTGAGACTCTTAACCTCAGGCTTGTGAGGAGTTCAAGCCCCATGTTGGGCATGGAGCCTACTTAAACAAATTTAAAAATTAAAAAAAAAATTTTAAATAAAGTACTAGAATAAAAGGAAGGGTAATATATTAACTCCTATATTTTAAAAAAATAGAATAAAAGAAGAAACTGGCTTGGAACAGACTTTATTGACTTTCCATATATTTTTAGACTCAATCTTACACTTAAAAAAAAACCTTCTCTTTACTTATATCATTCTATTCTACCCCTTTGGTATCCACTTGTTTGCTTTAGTTAATTTAAAATCTGTTAACCTAGGGGCATCTGGGTGGCTCAGTCGGTTAAGCATCCGACTCAATTTTGGCTCAGGTCATGATCTCAGGGTCCTAGGATCAAGCCCCACATCTGCATTTAGCAGGGAGTCTGCAGGAGATTCTGGAGATTATCGCTCTCCCTCTGCCCCTCCCCCCACTCGTTCACTTGCATGCTCTCTAAAAAAAATAAATTTGAAAACAAATTTAAAAATCTGGTTAACCTAAAGATGATCCCTACATTATTGCATATTTTGCACATAATTATAAATAGCAGGGAGTGTGCTGGAGATTCTCTCTCCCCCTCTCCCTCTAACCCTCCCCTCACTTGCTCACTCACATGCTCTCTCTCTCTCTAAAAAAATAAATTTGAAAACAATTTTTTTAATTTGGTTAACCTAAAGATGATCCCTACATTATTTCATAATTTGGACATAATTATAAATGGTGGTAGTGCTATAATTTACAATCATTCTCCAGGTGTTTTTTCTTTTCTCTTTCCTTTCTACTTGGTTTTTGAAATAAAGGAATATTGAGTTTAAAAAGAACAGTTTTCCTCATAACATCAACTTTTGCTTTCTCTTTGTAGATCTTTTGCAATCAAATAGTATTTTGATTTTTAACAGCAACAGAGAAGGGGCAAAATTTGGTATGCCAGAGTGTAAAGGTAAAACAGTATATTTTGCTTTAGTGTAAGGTAGAAAGCAGTCCATCCAGCCTTACCTGTGGACATTGTCAAGTTAGGGAAAAGCTCTCGTTTGCAGAAAACCCTGGCTTCTTAATTCTGCTGACTAATCCTGCTGTGTACATGAAGTGAGTCTTAGTAAGCAACTTTACTATGATGACCATGCCGCCTATAAAGATCACACTCATTTTTTTTTTCATTGTGAAAATAAGGAATAAAAGCAAGAAAAAGATACCTTAAATTTTCTTTTTCTTTCAGATAAGACATGTTTCCCTCACAAAAATGAGAATAGGCACCAGAACATCAGTCATGTTATGAATAATTTGTGTGCTGTTGACATGAAGGGAAGTATATTCTTGAATTACTTCAAAAGAGCATCTCCACAAAAAATTTTCCTTTGACCCCCCAGCTTATAAGAATGCAAGGACAGTAAGTTTAATTTATCGTGAGTGTTCTTTGCACATAATTTTATTTACATACTTCTAGGAAAAGAAAAATGAGTAAGGAAGCAAATGTTTGCTTCAATATGAAGCAAATCAGGAATTTAATCATGACCAGTGGATAAATTAAAGTGTTATATAAAATATCACAGGTAACTCCTTTTTGAATAATCAACATTTAAGTTTAGCAATATTAAAAGCTTCACCTAAACCTGCAAGCAAGAGGCAACTTACGTGCTTCATTTTATGTTCAAAATTGAGTGAAAGTAATCTGTCACCACTTGGCCGTTCCTTCTCTGTTTTGTCTTCCTTCCTTCTCTGCTAGTTGCTTGTGACCAGCAACCTTTATTTTTCTTTGGCTCCCTCTCTCCTTCATCAAAACTGCCTCTCCTGCAGGTGACTTCCCACCCAGATCTATGCATTCCAAAGTGGGGTACATAGTAACAAAACTGGTGGTGGTACAGGCCAGCAGAAAGAGGAATACAGAGTAAGATTTTATTTCCTTCTTATATACATTGAGCTTGCTACCTTCTATCCTCGCCTTTCCAGCCCCTCGCATTATTTTCAAGACTTTATCCCTCATTTGGAGGATTAAATGCCAGTAGAGCAGAGTCTGGTTCCCATGGTGGCACCAGATGGAGCTTTGCTTTATTTTATTTTTCCTTTGGTGTTAACAGTGAAAGCCTTTAGAAAGCCTCAATCATCTGGGAATGCTTCAAGAACTGGGAAATGGAGGAAAGCATTGAAACTGGATTTGTGCGACATGTCAGCTGGAGGAAGAGAAATGCTGGCCAGAATCAAGAGAAAGTTCAAACAGTAAATGAAGCAAAAAGGTCCATTATGGAGGCTTATGGAAGGAAAGAAACAGCCAGGGCAGGAAGGCTAGTTCCAAAAAAAAAAAAATTTTTTTAACAGGTGCCCTCAGCCACTTGTTTTAAATCTACCTAAATAGCATTCCCACCCAGCTTGCTGGAATCCCAGTCTTAGGGCATGAGAGGAACCAACTAGAATAGCTAATACTTTTTCTCCCTCTCTTCACTGTTCAGGAGTAAAAGAAGGGGTATCTCTAAACCAACGTGCAGCAGCAAGGACATGCCTGGCATCACACTTGGAACTATAAAAACATTTTCCCTAGCAACATTCTGAGCAACATCCAACTATACTTTTGGTAAAAGAAAAAAAACTATGATTCAAGTATATTATGGAATTAATTTGAGTCCTTTGTGAAGTGGTCTGAGTTTACCTTGCCTGAGAGTGTTGTTTCTGTTGGAAAATGTGATATGAGTTTCAACTTATTTATTCAAAGAACTTTTGAAACAGTACTTCCCAAAGTTGCAGACTGTCTTTGTTTCTGCACCACACAGGTGCCGATTTTGTTACAAAGTTCATGGCATTCAATTCAAAATGCTCCGTCTTGTTAACAGAGGAAGAAAGGAGGACAGGAAGAAAGGAAAAAAGGATGAGAGAGGAAAGATAATTGTATGGCATATTCTTCTGGTACATAAGCTGTTCAATGGACTTGATGAAATTTAACATCTATTAGTCAACATATTAAAATATATATAGAATGGCTCAAACTATACTGAATACAATTTCAAATTTTATTTTCATGGGGGACTATAACAAAGATTTTGTTTTGTTTTTATAGCTTCAATTCTTCCCTACAAATGTTAACTTTGAGTTAACATTGTTATGTTAATTTCAATAGGTGGACTTACAGAAGGAACATTATATATGAGTGACCATAAAAACTGTGACAAGAACAGTCTACCCTGTTTCTGCTCAAGTCACTCATTTTTATTGTTTTATTGCTTACTTAGAAATAAACATTTCCTAATATGAAACTGACAGAGAAAACTGAGCAGAGTGTTAGCATGTATTTTCCCACCCAAACTCAATCATTGCTATACAACTTCAAAGAAAGCTGGTTGAGGTAAGGAGTGCTTCCTTCCTAAAAGTCTGAAGTCATCATATTTTAGAAAGGAGAGCAGGAAAGTTCTTGGATTAGAGTTGGGAGAATAAATTTAAATACAACCCTATCTAACTACCCAACTTACCACCACTTCTTATGGTTATATGGATGTGCCAGTATTCAGATATGACTTTTCTTATGAACAAATGAATGGGAGATATCCTCTAGGTGTGTGGAACCAGAAGAGAATTCTCCACAGTGTCCTAGGTTCTCCAACATTAAGATGGAGAGTAGCTGAACTTCTACTGAAAACCACCAATGGCCCTTCATTTGACAGAACTAACACAGGCTAGATTTATACTTTTTTCACTAATTATTTTATTGCAGAGAATTTTCAAGTAAAGTTCCAAATATTTTTTTATTTTACTCATCTATACTTAGTTTCTCGGACCAGTCCAAAACAAATCTACTTCATTTCTCTGAGAAAAAGCAAACATATTTTAAGTATGGGCCTGTTGCATGAAAATAAGACTAAGTCAACTATAATGTAAAAAAAAGTTCTAAATTTAGAGTTTAATAAATTAGATTTATATACACTGAATAGAACTATCAGTTCTTCAGGGCTTTTAGTTTTCATTTTCTTCAGTATTTAAGACACTGTACATTACTTATACTTAAATTTTAAAAACCCCAAGACATTTACATATTTTATAATTCATGACTAATTTAATTTTAAAGTTTAATAAAAGTCACTGAAAATCATTTTAAAGGAAATGGACTGTTTTTGTTTTTCTAAATAAATGAGAGAGTATGCAAAATTTTCTTAGGAGTCTCCTGGGATTGACTAAAATATACTATAATGACCCAAATACCTAGTTATCTTTTCAACTACAGCACATTTCAATAGCAAGATGATTGTTACAAAGAATTCTTCTGCTTCTCCAAAGCCTGAAATCATTTAGTCCAATAGCACCTAAGGCTGAAACATGAAATTACTGTTTTCAGATCAAAATTGGTCAAAGAGCAATAGTTTAATATGGTTAAATCTAATATTTCTAAGTTGATGGTCTTCTCTGCCTCCTAAATATAATGTAGTAATATCAAGTTAAACCAAAACACTACTGAATTCCTGAGAATCAATCCATGGTGGTTACCCTTCTGGCGAGGGTAAGCACAGCATAACATATAGAGTTGTTGAATCACTGTGTTGTACACCTGAAACTAATGTAGCATTGTGTGTCAACTAGACTTCAATCAATCAATCAACAGCAATGATAAAAAAAAGGGAAGCAGAAAACAGAGTGAATGAAATTTTTATAAAATATTTCATAAAATATTATGAAGATCTCAAGAAACTTGTTCCAAATGTTCAAGAGAAATAAGAAATAATATACTAATACTTAGGTCATCTTACCACTTTAAATGTACTTGCATAAATATTGTCTTATATAATCTTTATATTATCTCATCAGTTAACCTGCTATGGTTGAGAGACTTGTCCAAGATACCTAAGTAAAAAGTAGAAGGTGCTAAGAGTGTACAGAAAGTATGTTTGCAGTCTCCTTGTCCAAGTTTGTGTGGATTTCAAAAATTGTTTTGAAAAGAAAATGAACATAAGGAATTTGGGTAATATAGGGTAATGCTGGTATGTTTACTAAACCTGCGTTATGTTCCTGAAACTATTACCAAAATGCATCAATTAGCATCACTTTTTTAAAGTAATATAATAAAGGGAGTAAAAAGACTGTATTTATGATTTTTTTGACCCTTTTGTAAGAAGGCAGAAATATTTTTGGAAAATATCTCCTTCTTAATTGCATTTATGTGTTGATTCTATAAAGTTCAGAAAATGTTATACTGTTTACTTTCCTTTATTGAAGAAAAAAAAATGTCCCAGGACTCTTCTCCCCTGTGCTATTAAAATATTTCCCAAAGGAAAAAAAAATAAAATAAAATAAAACAAACAGACTAAAAAAAAAAAGCACATTTAGAGAATCTTCGCCCTACTTTAATAGCAAAAAGCAGACCAGGTTAGTCAATGTGTTGACCTGTGGGCATGCTAACCACTAGAAATAAGAGGAATATTATCCATAAATTTATTGCTGTTGTTAAAATTTAAAGGCATGCTCATTCAGAGCACATAAAATTTTGCATCCTCTTTTTAAATATGTAAAATAAAAAGACACTTACATTCCCAAATATTTTGGAAGGTTAGGTAATGCATGCATTTGCCACACAAAGTATATTTGCCTTCTCATTTTAGTTATAAAATGCAAATATGATAAATTACTACTTCTATTCCTTTTACATATATGTTGTATAGTAAACCTGGGGACTGAGCAGCAAGTCCTAATCTTTTTTAAAATTTGAATCAGTACACAAGTAGGAAGAAAAACTAAATAGATTGTCCAAACTCTTATTTTCTTTAAAAGTAAAATCAAATATAATAACTTTATGTTAAAGACTAAGAAGAAAATAATTTGTTCGTAGGCACAACCAATTCTATATTTTTTAGGATTTCATATATGTAGTTATTTGTCTTAATATCTAGTACTTAGGCCCATATGAATGCAAGCCCATGCTGGAGAGGCAGCCATGAGCTTGAACAATCTACGCTTTATCTGCTGATTTACTGATCTGTAAAATCAAGTCACCACAAATACAAACCTTTAAGGTAGCCTTATAATTCCCCATCTTATCTTTTCCTAAAATGCCATTCACTGCTTAAGAAAACCTGTTGAAATATGAAGAGATTTCTTTTTTGGACTCTTGTAAAACATACTGCAACGTTAATTCCATCATACAAAACAGTTCATTTTATTTTTTAAAATGAATATGAATGTGATATAACTAATTATTTCTTGACATTTTTGTAAACTGCTTTCCGATTACTGGAAAGTCTGAATTCTTTTTGACCCAAACAACTTTCAGAGATTGAATTTTCAAAATAATCTCATCAGGTTATAATTCATCACACATTGCTCTGAAGTATGTCGCAATACCGTGCTATTGGAACCACTTCATAAACTCTACTCTAGAGGCCATACAAGCAGCTGTACCATCTCTCTGACACATGCACACACACCCACTTAGTCTGTTCTTTCATAAACAAATTCAAACTTAGATATTTTTCTCAATAAAAATATTTTCCTACAAAAGTTAATGTGGGTTGGGATGCCTGGGTGGCTCAGTTGGTTAAGCATCTGCCTTCAGCTCAGGTCATGATTTCAGAGTCCTGGGATGAAGCCCCATATCAGGCTCCCTGCTCAGCAGGATGCCTGCTTCTCCCTCTCCCTGTGCTGTTCCGCCTGCTTGTGCTCTCTCCCTCTATCTCAAATAAATAAATATCTCTTAAAAAAAAAGAAAAAAGTTAATGTGGGTAGAATAAGAAACTATTTACAATAAATATTTGATAGTATCATCAATAATAACACAATTACTACTTTACTCCCCCCAAAATATATTTATCTGCTGATAATAAGCATTAAATAAATTATAAATTTCTCTATCTTTCCCTCTCTTTTTATTTTAACTTTACATGTTTGTCCATGTCAGAAGAGAAGAAAAGCATTTACTAACTCCACTGTCTAGTATGTTAGCCATCAGACTTTTATGCCTACTTACGTATGAATTAAAATTAATTACAATTAAATAAAATAAAATAATTAGTTTCTAAGTTGGAATAGCCAAATTCCATATTCTTGCAGTCATATGCGGTCATTGGCTACCAGACTGGACATCACAGATTATGAACATTTCTATCATTGCCGGAAGTCCTATTGGTCAGTATTGTTAAGGGTTTTAAATAAGTTATCACTTCTCTGGTAATATGTTTTAATATAAAGCTGTTACATGATATATATGTAGTTGCTATTTTTGTTTATAAAAGGAAATAATTTAAATTCATAATGATATTTTTAAAGGGACACCTAAAATGATATTAGATATGGTCACCGAATTTGTACACTGAGAACTATATGATAGTTCCATTTTAACTTTAAAATAAAAACAAAAGTTGAGAAATAACTCTAATGCTAAAATGTCTTTCAATAATATAAGCTCTGGATAATTATTACTCTTTTCATCATAAGTCCTTTTTCTTAAGCCTCACAGATAATGAAAAAATGTTAAATATGTTTTGATTTTTAAGTGAAATTAAACAAGCAATCAAATAACTTTTCTCTTGATTCCTCCCCACTTCTCTCAGTATTCTCCAGTAGGTCATTTACTATTATTTATCATAGACTTTATGTGTAAACTATATGATAGTTTAATAGCAACAGCAGTTTTTAGATTAGTAAAAAGTACCCTCCATCCCACAATCCCATATAATAAGTTCTCTTACATTTAATAAGTCAAAGATTTCCCTTTCTATAAAACAGGCCTCTTACTGAATAATACCCTATGGGAAAATAAACCAAATGGGCAAATAAAGTTTAGGATCAACATTTCTATAACACTGAAATACAACAGGAAAGAAATATAAAAGAATAAAAAGAGCAGCTCAAACTTCTAGTTAATTCTATAAAAGTCCAAGATCCTGTTAAGGGGCTAGTACGTGATAACAAATGTATCATTGAGTAAGCAAATAAAAACTATGAATAGGACAAATAGAAAAATAACTCCGAATATGGAAGCATTAACTGTAGAGTAGTAAAAGAAAAAAAAGTGGCAAAAATTTTGGAGATGAAATGATGAACCAACATGTTTTATATAAAAAATGAGTAAGATGCACAACAAAAATTTAGAGTAGACCTAGAAAGTCTATTTTCAGTATTTAAAAAAATGTAGGCCTGCTCTTAAAGTTGAACACTGTCCACTTATTATCAAAAAGTGTCATTTTTCATTATTGGTTAGGGACATCCAAACTCTACTTTTACAAGGTAAGGGAAATGAGGCAATATAAGAATAAAAACAAAAATATATTTATAATATTCACTATACACCTTAATAAATAACAATCTAGTTATCCCAAAGAGCTGTTGTTTGGTAAGCGAACTAAGTATTGAGAAGGACAGCTGATTTCTATAGATTACTGAGGTCATCTCATATCTTAGTCCAACCCAGATATTAGAATGGCTTGAAAGAGATTATGCGATATAACCATATATTTATTTTATTTTCAAAGAAGAAAATATATATTGCAAAACCAGAGGCAGATCCTGATTCAGTACTTACTATGGACTGAATATTTATATCCCCCCAAAATTCTTATGTTGAAACCCTACTTCTCAGTATGACAATATTAGAAGCCTTTGGGAGGTAATTAGGGTTACATGAGCTCATCAGAGTGGAGCCCTCATGAATGACATCAGTGCCCTTATGAGTCCTGAGAGAGCTTGCTTCCCCTCTCTGCTCGCCACCATATAAAGATACAATAAGAAGTCCGCAGCCTTCAACCTGGAAGAGGGCTCTCACCAGTCCTTGACTATTCTGGCACCCTGATCTCAGATTTGCATTCTCCAGAACTGTGAGAAATAAATTTCTGTTTTTTATAAGCCACCCAGTGAATGATACTTTGTTATAGCAGCCTCAACTAAGACAGTACTATTTTAGATCTTGTATTACTAGAGAAAACTCACCGGTACATAAAATAATAGGACACAAAAACTTAATAGATTTCTGATATTATTACAATAACCGAGAAAAAAAATTAGTTGCACCATATGTACAGTATGTGGAATGGCTAATATCTGCTAGCAACTGTAGATCATGGCAGGACCTAGTAGCTTAGGATATGTGTACCTTACAGCTGTCTGAAGTAAATTACATTCAAAATGTGCAATGTTACAAGTAATACTCAACCTATGGGGAAAACATGATGGAAAAAGAGTAGAAGAGCCACTATTTTTTTAAATACTGACTAGGGGCGCCTGGGTGGCCCAGTTAGTTGGTTAAGCATCCGACTCTTGATTTCGGCTCAGGTCACAATCTCAGGATTGTGAGATTGAGCCCCACATCGGGCTCCACACTGGGCATGGAACCTGCTTCAGATTCTCTCTCCCTCTGCCCCTCCCACCTCTCTCTCCAAGAAAAAAAAAAAATTAAAATACTGAAGAGATGACTCCATCTTTTTTTTAATTAATATGCTTCTCCTAGAGTAGTTTGGGAACTATTCTGAATGGAGGTCAAGAGAATAAACTTAATTATACATGAATCTATCAATATAAATAATGAAATCAACTACTTTAAAGTTTATAAACATGAATATTCACAAAATGAGAGGAAAAATGATTTGAATGAATTGTCAGAGTCAACTAGTACACTGAATCACTAAGAAACTAGAAATCCTTAGAGAATCTAGGCATTTCCTGATAATATGCGATACTTCAATGTTTCTTCTCATTGTCTCTAAAGAAGGAAATGGAAAGGACAGTGAGCCTGCAGTTAGGATCCTAATTTTTAGGCTCTCCAACCACAAATCAGCTTTAGGAATCTAGATACAATTTTTTAGAACATTTCTTTAATTTACCCATGTGCTAAACATCTAACTTGTTCCATAGAGAGGCTGTGGCTCATAGCAGTAAAATAATGCAAAACCACTGATTCAATAATGACAGACTGTAAAGTATTTCATGTATAGATAATACCCATTTAACGACGTTAGCCATGACATTATTATAATTAATGCTTCCTTATGCAAACTGTTCGTTGCTTAAGAGCAGTGCCTTTTCTCTTCCTCTTCCTTTGTTCAGCTGCTAGCCTGGTGTGTACCCATAAGAGTTGCTTAATAAATGTGTTTTAATGAGTAATTAATTTCCAGTCTTAATTTCCTGCTTAGCTTCTATGAAACTAGCAATGCGGGATGAAGATGATTAAGTTTTTTGTCATAGGCAAGATTTACTTGCCACAATAGGCTGAATTTAGTTACTACACTCTCACATCGGAAGCAAAGAACTTTAACAACTGGAAACATTTTTATTTGGGCAAGATAGATCAAAGCATTTTAGTATTAGTTTCTATTAAAATATTCTGAGGCAGTTCAAGATTCACTAATTGAACATTTCCAAACTGATTCCTCTTTGGACTGTTGTTTCTTAAGTTGATCTGACAATGAAGAAAATGATGGCGATGCTGTGGAATAGAACAACCGTCACTTAAATTCACAAAACCATGTGTGTAATCTTATTAATTATCAAAATGATGTGGCCAGGGTCTGTTAAGAAAGTAACAAAATCCAACGGGGCATACATAATATCTGTTTTCTTATCACTTTATACACAGTTCTTAGCACAGTGCCTTTAAACACTCAATAAACATGAGGGAATAAATGAAAATTGAAGGACTAAATAGTAGAAGTCAGCTCTTCTGACCCCAAATTATATGCTCTTTCCTCTATATTATGGAGGTTTAGCAAATTAATCACATGTACCCTACCATATTTGTAGGAAGCATATAATTTAAGTTAAAACAAAAAAAATTGAAATACAGATAATCCCACTAAAATAATGGTTTATTATGGAGCTTCATTTTTTTTTTTAAAGATTTTATTTATTTAATTAATTGACAGAGAGAGAGAGACAGTAAGAGAGGGAACACAAGCAGGGGGAGCGGGAGAGGGAGAAGCAGGCTTCCCGCTGAGCAGGAAGCCTGATGCAGGGCTCGATTATCATGACCTGAGCCGAAGGCAGTCTCTTAACCAACTGAGCCACCCAGGCGCCCCATATGGAGCTTCATTTTTTTAAAAAAATCACCTTCTCTGAAATCCTAGTATTGTTTCCTGCATGTAATGTAATGTTTCATTATATACTTCCGTGACATATCAACAAAAACAGGTATTCTTAATTAAAATAATTCTATGAAATTGTAGGAATTAAAATTTTTCATAATTTTAATAAATTATATGATTTATTAATTATAATAACATGTGTTAAGCTCACATATTTGTATTGGATAGAATGTGAATCTTTAGCATGGTTAGACTAGTGACATTTTAAGATGGTCTCAAATAAATTTTAGTTTTTCTACCAATTTTGCCTTGAAAGCTTTACAAAATCAGAATGGGAGTATTTAAAATAGCATTTTCTGCATTTTGGTCAAAACAATTACCTCAGGTTTCACTTAAATTGACCATCACGGTACTTGATGTGTAGTTACTAAACTAAATGCTCCATCCAATTAAAACTATTCAAAGGAACTACATCAATTATGTATATGAGAAATATATAATTTAAAGTTGTCTTTATTCATTTCTAAATACCACCCTCAGGGATGCTAGTCTGGTAAATGTGATAAACATCTGGTTCCAATGGGATGTATGTTGATTAGAATGCTTTTACATACTGTAGTCAACTTGGCAGAAATAACTGAATCATCCATTGTGTAGAATCATATAGTACTCAACTTAATTTTTAAGTGACTTTCCTGTGAAGATACTACTATCCAAGGCCTATCTTAAAACATAATGCACTAAGAAATGTAATTATTTCCTATTTATAGTTTAATCCCATTTATAGCCCCTGAAATTCTGACTGAATTTATCTTTTTATAAACAATGATCCCAAAGTGCAATGGTATTTAGAAACCTAGAGTTTTAGAGTTTTAAAACTGGAATGCATATTCTCGTTTAACTGATTAAAAAATCAAACCAAAGGTCCACTTTTGTAACACATGATAAAACCTTGGTTAATTGGCCTCAGAGTCACAACTATGAGTAAAACTCTAAAAGGAATGCTATCAATAACAACCAAAGTTTTTAACAAATCAGATCAAAGTTGCATACTTCTTAAACTCCTTAAAATAATCTAAATTGGCTATTTTTTTCTTTTTACATGAATTTTAAATAAGAAACTAGAATTTTAATTTTCTAACAGATTCCTGTATTGAAAGTTTTGAAAAAATGATAAAGAATAACCAATTAACTAAGCCTTCTACCAAAAAAAAAAAAAAGAGCATCTGAAGCACATCTATCAAAATTTGCAAGTAAAACATTTAAAATTTGTCTGCATCCAGTACAGATGGAGTGCCCATGTAATTGTTTCTGTTTGGTTGGTTTGTTTTTGTTTTTGTTTTACATTTTACACATGAAAAAGTGAGACCCTCAAGTGGATAAGCTACTAATACATAAATGTCATTAGCAACTAGACATACAGTCTAGGACATTTCTTTTTTTTTTTTTTTTTTTTAAGATTTTTATTTATTTATTTGAGAGAGAGAGAATGAGAGACAGAGAGCATGAGAGGGAAGAGGGCAGAGGGAGAAGCAGACTCCCTGCCGAGCAGGGAGCCCGATGCGGGACTCGATCCTGGGACTCCAGGATCATGACCTGAGCCGAAGGCAGTCGCTTAACCAACTGAGCCACCCAGGCGCCCCAAGTCTAGGACATTTCTATGCTACTTTCTAAAACAGGGCTGTCCAATAGAATCTTCTGCAACAGTGGGAATGTTCTTTAAAACCTAGGACTGGATTATGACCCTAACCAAGAGTAACCTCCACCGTGTAAGTAAGAGCATCACGTCTTAGGAAATATCCCACTGTCCTTATAAAGATCTGAATGAGAAGGAATCATCTCAATAAAAATTCCTGTCTGTGAGGACT
This sequence comes from Phoca vitulina, assembly GCF_004348235.1. Classification (NCBI taxonomy): domain Eukaryota; kingdom Metazoa; phylum Chordata; class Mammalia; order Carnivora; family Phocidae; genus Phoca; species Phoca vitulina. Next base: position 42,794,621 of record NW_022589715.1, on the reverse strand, counting down.
TCAGTGCAGCTCTAGGAAAATAAAAGAAGGCTCACGGTCTGGCCAAGATCAGTCTTCCACACAGAGTAATGAAGAATGGATTGTGAAGTAACTCTCACAAAGTAATATACGCTGCAAAGACACTAAGAACATGTTAGAAAATAGTACAGAAAGGGAAATAATTTCCTATAGGTACATGTCCTTATTCTTCCAAAGAACTCCTTAAAGACAATTACATAAGAAGCAAATTTTACTTGTGGAAGACCTTTTGGCATTTGACTCCTGACAAATGATATAAGGAAGTGGAAAGGAGAAATTATGAACCACCTTGTATCTCTGGTAAAGTCAAAATTGGCTTTAGCACTCAAAATAAGCAGAACTTGGTTGTTTTTGCTTAGACAGAATTAAAAAGAAACTCATAGATCTTATTTCAGAATTGATTTTTCACATAGCTAAAAGATGAAGCAGGATAATCTACTGCTATAAAACTGGGATGTGAATTTTACTTGCCAATTGTTATGCACAACTAAAAGCACATCTTTGAAATTAAAAAAAAAAATTGGAAGAGCTGATCCATTTTAGGCACTGGTTCAGAAATTATGGAGAATGGAGCTTGGACTTGTGGCTGAGGCACCATGTCAATGTGGAATGAACCCACAGCCAGGCCCAGAGATTGGGAGTCTTAACCAGGCCCCATCACAAACGACTCTCTCATGTGGCACTGGGCATGTCATTTCACATCCTGAGCCTCAATTTCCTATTTAAAATGAAAATAATAAAGCCTACCTCATAGCATTAATGTAAGAATAAATTAGTAAGAGTCATATACAATGTGTAGCTGACACCTAATTACTCCCCTACTTCAATTTAATCATTTTTATGAGTAAGTAAGGAAAAAATATTTAAATTAAACCTAACTTTAATCTTAACATATTTAACAACAATTTTTTATCCTATACTTCTGTCTTGCAAAAGGAAATTGTACACAGAGTAACAGCAAGAATTTGAATGCCAACTGATTTTCAAAATGCTGTAGTATAATTAGGAAATTCATGAGTCAAATTCCTGTTTATGCCTGCAGTGTAAAGGCTAATCATTTGTTTGTTTTCTATAAGAAGGACTTGATTAAAGCCTCTAGCAGCAATAATTAAATAACCCTATGCGTGAAGGAAGGAGGCAGGCTCAGCTAGCACTGCAGTGTGCTAAAACCCGTAATTAATGCATAGGGATGTGTGTAAATTAACAAGTGAGTGTCATTTACACTAACAGTACAAATGTAGGTTTCTTTTTGGGAGGAACTACCTCCATGTTTTCTGCTAACCATCATATATTATAAACAGAATACAATATAAATGGCATTCTAACATCTACATACAGCCTCTAGTTCAGGCCATGATCTGGATGTGCAGTGGGCAAACTTGTCTAAAAAGGGCCAGATAGTGAATATTTTAGGATTTTCAGGCCATATGGTCTCTGCTGCAAACACTCAACTCTGCCAGTGTAGTGTGAAAACAGTCACAAACAACACATAAACAAATGTGTATTACCATGTTCCAATAAAACTTCACTTAAAAATAAATAAATAAAACAAGCATTGGGCCAGATTTAGCCCAATGGTCTATATGATTATAGGTCATAGTTTGCCTAACCCTGAATCACAGTTTTCTGACCCCTGACCTAGATCTTAACTCTCAGCTAGTACAATGTAAAGTATTATCTTAGAAAAGCATTATTTATACAACAGCTAAGGACAAGGGAGTATAAACCTGACATGAAAACTTGACAAACTTTTGAATCTCTCTACGTTATTTTCTGAAACATAAATTAGAAGAAAAAAAAAACATGACCAGCTGAATGTACCACGTTTGTTATAAAACTAGAGACTCACAATCTGAAAGCATTTTGAAAAAAAAATGCTATATATTTGTGAATTGTTATCATCATCATTATTATTGTTGTTGTTGTTATTGATTGTTGTTCTTTTCAGCTCTGTTTCAAGACCCCTGGAAGTCACATCTACTCTAGGAGAATCGCAGAGGGTACAAATTACATAAAACTCACTCAGAGCTGGTCTAGAATTGTACAATTTGAGAAATATCAGGTAGACTTAGGAGCCTAGACTGTACCATGGCAACACTTCCTAAAATCAGCCCCAAGGTACTTTCCTCATAAGAGAGGTTTTTCAAGAAATCCTTGACCAATATATTTGGAAACAGTGCATATGACATTATAAACATGAGTATATCATTACACTGTGAACATTAGTATTAAAAAGATACTTGTCAAGGAGTCCTTGACAAATAAGTCTGGAACACTTAACACTCCTATGTCAGAGACTCACAGTGCGCAATTGATTGCACAGTGAAGATGCTGAGATGTCCTACAATAAATAAAAACCTGTGTACCTTTGCCCAGCCTAGTATTTCAAGATGTGTTTCTATAGAAATTATGTATTTTGTTGGTGAAGCCTATTAACATAGTTCTCCAGAATAAACATTGGGAAAAGCTGTCACAGAAATTATTTTGAACTATGACATTCCTTCACCCTGGGTGTGGGGAAACTGTCCCACTATTCTCACATCTGACAGTATGAGGGTAGGGACAATCACTTAGCCATTTACTTACATTCCATCAGTGTGGCATTACTTTGGGATTTTTATTTATAGCAATCAAGTGGAGACCAATCAAATCTGTAAGAGAACCTAAGCAGTATGGAAATTACACTCACCTCGGTATACTTGAAAAGGGGGGATGGAAAATAAATTGCAAACATCAAGTACCTCTGATTTGAACTTTGAAAGTTAACAACAGGGGCGCCTGGGTGGCTCAGTGGTTAAGCGACTGCCTTCGGCTCAGGTCATGATCCCGGAGTCCCGGGATCAAGTCCCACATCGGGCTCCCTGCTCGGCAGGGAGTCTGCTCCTCCCCCTGACCCTCTCCCCTCTCGTGCTTTCTCTCTCAAATAAATAAATAAAATCTTAAAAAAAAAAAAAAAGAAAGAAAGTTAACAACAAACATTATCCACTAAGATAATATCAAGTGATAGAGACTTAAAGAACTTTGTGCTGAAGGCACTGAAATCCATTAAAATCCAAATAATTTTTGGGTGCCTGGGTGGCTCAGTCATTAAGCATCTGCCTTTGGCTCAGGTCATAATCCCAAGATCCTGGGATCGAGCCCCACATTGGGCTCCCTGCTCGGTGGGAAGCCTGCTTCTCCCTCTCCCACTACCCCCTGCTTGTGTTCCCTCTCTCGCTGTGCCTCTCTCTGTCAAATAAATAAAATCTTTAAAAAATAAATAAATAAAATCCAAATAATTCTTGATTTTGCTGAATGTTGCTTAAGCTGTCCAACAGGAAGAAAAGGATGAAAAAATATTGCATAGTTCATCAGTTTCCTATACATGACTTCCTACTTACAGGATTTCTTCTGGAGGCTTTTTCACAGACTATTTAATTTAAAAAGGCAGTTCTGTTCTTCTGGCAAACCCTTACTGTACAGTGATATCCAAGTTATGATCAGTCTTTAATTTCCCAATTTTTCTTTCCTTTGAGACCAAAATTTTCTTCTACAACAAAGCTACACATTTTTGTCTAACATCAATTTGATACCAGAAGCTGGAGCTGACTTCTGAAATTAAACAAATAAATTAACCAAAACCAATTTCTATCTAGGAAAAAAAAACCCTCAAGATATCCTATTTCTAGTATCTAGTACAACCCCTGACATACAGAGGGAACTCAACAAATATTTGGTGAATGAGTAAATGAAAAGATCAATCAAAGAGAGATATCAACTACTTTAGCTCAAATATACAAGTACTATTATTTATAAATCATTTTTATTGAATAATTTAGAAATACTTTCTGAAACTGAATATCCAATAATTCAAGAGAACTGAAACAAGCAAAATGATAATCTGTTATTACAGTTACTCATTTCAACATCATAGCTACTGTTTGCCCATGCACAGTAATGGAGAACTAAGGTACTTCGTGCTGGATAAGATAATAAATCCATCCATGATACAGAGACACTAGGCAGAATAAACTTATTATAGTGCTTCGATTATATTGTGGAGTCTATCTTAGTACTTTGAAGGATTAAAAACCATCAATACAAATTCAATGTCATAAAATTCTTTTACAAAGCAATAGAACAATCCTCCATCAAATGCTTAGGAAAATGTACACATCCAAATAGAGCCACTCATACAGAGGCTATGAAGGTTCCCCCCATTTCTAGTGAAATCTACATGTATAATATCTACTTAACAGTGCACTTCCTAAGTTATTTTTTCATACTAATGAAAAGGGAAAAAATGTTTTTATATCACTCTCAGTTATCAATCCGATAGGTTACGCAACCTGCAAAGTATTCACTTCCTTTATTCAGAATGATTGCATGGTTCCATCCATATTCCTTTGCCATTTATGAAACACTGACTTATCTCAAAGTAAGTTAAAAGTTCTTTTTCAGGTAATGCTGGAAAATTGTTCATTTTATTTTAAAATGTATTACTCTTTCAAAACACACTTCCCAGAACATGCTTATAACGAATATGGTGCACACACCACATTTTCCTTCCGTGAAATAGTAAGTCTTTGTCTCTAAGTGCACTTAAAATGATTTCCTGGGGTGATTTTTGTTTTCTTTTATCCATTAATGCATGTACCTCTTAACTTTTTAATATTGACAAAGCTTTAAAACCATCATATGACTATTAACTATTACGGAAGAATTAATAAAGACTTCCATGACAATTTAAAGAGATTCCAAATTTCACAAAACTAAATCTGGTATTATTTCTAAATGTTTATATGTGCTAATTGTTACTAATAACTAGATACCTTTTATAAATGAAATAGCCAGATGACAAATTAAATCATAAAAAACACACTTCAACTAAATTGTGCAAGGAACACAATTATAATTAAAAGTATTTTAAAATGATAGTAAGTGCTCTTTCCTCAATTATGGGGATAAAACCAACAGATGACTAATAATTTTGTACAAGTGTATTAAATGCAATGCCAGGAAATAAAATAATGAGAATCAAAATTAAAAATACTGATAGGTTAGTATTGTCTAAATTCTGTTTGCTCTTCTGAGCTTCACTGGTTGCTCTGGACTTACTTACTGAAGTCTGTCTCACTGGTTTAGAATTCACTCAGTTAAGAATTCTGATGATTGAGGGGGCACCTGATACATATTGTTCCTCAGGCCTCTAATGTAATAATGAAAATTAACAACTCTTTTTGAACTAGAGAGCAGCCACACCATAGACAACTCTCTCTGTGGCAGCTGCTGATGGAACACGGTTGCTTTTTGTCTGTGTTTCATGGTCAAAACACCCAGCTGAATTATAGATTCAGAGTTCTATTTTTATAAGAATTAAGAGATAATTTATAATTAGGGACAATGAAGAAGACACCCTTCTCCTGAAGAATTCCCAGAACACTGTAAATTTACTGAACAGGTTTTTCCATGAATTCAGAATGGCTTCCCCACCAATTTTAGATCTGCTGTTAGGGTACACCAAGAAAACTTGCTGCAGAGTGACAGCCACGCAGCAACGGAAAAAGGCTAAGTCTGTTTCATACACCCAAGGGAATATACAATTAATTGGTCCAGTGTTTGTTAATAAGCAGATTTATGCCTAGGACCATGCAAGCAGGACATGAGAAGAAACCTGAAGACACCTGGTTATTATCACTATCTTAACCAATTTGTTAAAATTATATAAATGCATTTTATTACATATTCTCATTTCCAAAACAACATATGGGGCTCAAATGAAAAGGAAAAAATTCACTATTCAAACACATGATACTGAGTTGAAATAGGGATTCAGTTAAATAAACAGGATGAAAGTGTGTTTGGTTTTAAATGTGTCTAATTTAGTCACTTACCTTTCATTTCAATTCTGGTGTTTCCAAGGGTCAGAAAATAACATCAAGAAATAGACTTGGCTGAACAGTTTACACATACTCATACTGAAACATATCCTTAAAAAAAACCATTATTAATATAGTTCCACATAAAAAAAAAAAATCAAACTGGGGAACGCAAGGCATAGAGAAGTCCACAATTCTCATCTGATAATTCCAGGCTGTCTCCAGATTAAAAAAGTCATTCTCACTCTCCTTCTTCCTGCTGCAATCCAGACATCCTGCAATGTTTTCCAGTGGGAACACATTTAAGAGCATGAGACATGGTGTGGTTGCATTTCTACTCAGGCCTTCATTCTCCTAAGAGCTTCTCATTGTTTCTGCAAGGAAAGAATCTTCTGGTATCTTGGAAAAATTGGGAGCTCCAAATAAAAACTTCCCCAGAGAGTTTTTACTTGCACAGCCAGCACTTGCCATGTATCAACATTTGCTAACCTTGCATTTCACAGGTCAGACCATCCCACAGACGAGTGAATCCAGAGCCACAAACAGGCTTTTCCTGCTATCACTTATGTCTGTCTTACCTATTTCTCTTTGAAGTGTGGATGCACAAAGAAGATTCTGGAAAAAGCACAATTCAATTGCTACCTCATATATAAGTAAGGGCAGTGGAAATTCCATAAAACAAGAGCACGCATGGAAACGCTAGTTTCTTACGTGCTAAGCAGACTAACAATACTGGAACCATCACCTGGCCTAATGTTCAGAGCAACCTATAAATGCTTCCAACACTTTCCCACACACTCTTTCTTTTCCCAAAGTAGTGGGAGAAAGTGGCTGGATTTATCCTTCTTTTCTGAAGTCTACAAATTTTCTAAAATGTGACAAGATATTAGCTTCATAAATAATTCAAACAGGAAAGCTATAAAGAAGGGAAAATGAAAATGAATGGGTCTTAAAATAGCAATAAAAATTAAAAGATAAATATTTATAAGCATGTGAAATTATATACCTTGTTCTCATTCGTTTCTCAGAATATATATATGTGGCAATTCAGGCTGGCTTTCACTGTAGAAATAACTCAGTGAATCTGAGTTCATGAGATTTTTCTCTTCAAGAATAAAAGAAAGCAGATGAAAAGCAAATACTAACAATAAATTGAAGACTACATGTTATGTATCTATAGCAGGGTTTTCTCACCTTCAGTGCTATTAACAGTTTGGGCTGGATCTTTCTTTCTTGTAGGGGACTGTCCTATGAATTTTAGGATGTTAAGTAGCCTTCCTGGCATCAGCCACTAATTATCAGTAGAAACCTCCCCGCCCCCCACCCAAATCACTCCTAACTGGGAACCACAGATCTATAAGAAGGTGAAAGGCAAAGACTTTTTGGTAACAATAAGCACAAACATCAACTGTGTGGTTAGGTTTATGCTAACAATGTTACAGAGAGGACATGTTGTTTAATGATCACAGACATAATAACTTTAGTTTTAATTATCATTTCCATTTTATAGCCGAAAAACCTGAATCTCCAAGATATTAAATAACCTGACGTTCTGGTTTATAATACGTGGTTAGCAACACATAATACATTATATGTTAAAAAAAAAAAAAAAGAAGAAGATAGCAGGAAGGGAAAAATGAAGGGGAAAAATCGGAGGGGGAGACGAACCATGAGAGACTATGGACTCTGAAAAACAAACTGAGGGTTCTAGAGGGGAGGGGGGTGGGGGGATGGGTTAGCCTGGTGATGGGTATTAAAGAGGGCACGTATTGAATAGAGCACTGGGTGTTATACACAAACAATGAATCATGGAACACTACATCAAAAACTAATGATGTAATGTATGGTGATTAACGTAACATAATAAAAAAATAATAATAAAAAAATAATAGGTGGTTAGTAAAAGCATGTAATAGCTTTGGAAAGCCAGCAAAACTAAATTCTTCTTTCACACATACATGGTAGAGGTCTGAAGTTTAAACAGGAGGTCTTAGTTCTGATCTAAGTAAAAAAAAAATAGACACACACACACACACACACACATACATTTTTTTCAAGTTAAAATTTAAGTCCCTATATGTCAACAGTAGTACACTGGGAGTTAATTTACCAGATTTTATTAAACAGTAGTACACTGGGAGTTAATTTACCAGATTTTATTAAACTACTTAATGACAGCAGCTTATAATAAGGGTTGAGAAAGCATAGGTTCAAAGCCCAGGATATGTCCTGGGAGATGCATCTTGAGGGCAACATGAGGACTGAAAAGGGATTGGATGAAAGAATGACTAACGGCAACCAGTGTCAGTGGTAGTAGATCTGATTGAGGGGAGAAATTTGTACCTCAGATGAGGGGAAGAGAGAAATAAATTTTGCCTACCCCCTTATTTGTTTATAGCAAAGGTTTTCAAAGGGGGTAATACTACCCTGCAGGCACAAATCTTTTAAATTTGTGACTGTACGTGGGTGTCTGTGTGTGTGTGTGTGTGTGTGTGTGTGTGTAGATACTTACGTAGACTGGGGATTGTGCTGACAGTAGGCAGGGGTTAGGGATACCAGAAGTTGTACAACGCACGGGACAATTAGTACATCCCATGCAGCTTTAAAACACCCTACTATATATCTGAATGAATAACCTGTTTATAATTATTGAAGCCCAGAATCTAATTTTAAGCAAATAAACACCAAGTATTTTTTTGCACACTTTCACTGGATTTTTGTTATTGTGGTTGTTTTTCCTTTTATGGGTTTGTTTTCGTTTTTGTTTCCAGAACGCAACCATTATGAAAACCTGCAGAAGCATAAAACTTATTTGGTTTGAGAATTTATGAAGAGTTGTTCACCAGTTCAAAAAATTAGTGTGCAAATGTGGCTGCATAGTCATGGAGCTTCTACATTTAGACATAAGCAGCTAACTTTTATGACTTCTATTATTTATATGCCTGAATATTTGCACATTAAGATACGTAGAATTTTATAAAAATAGCTTTCCTCATATTTCATCTTTACATTAACAATATGGAATTATATTGATTTTTTAAATTATGTGGTATATAACCTATGTCATCTCTTATCTTACTAGATTATCTTATTTATGAATTGTAATTTAAGAAAGTAAAACAGGGCCTATGTAAATATGTTTTATAAGAAGTACTGAAACTGAGACCCTGGTAAAAGTTCTATCTTTTCTCACACATACAAATCCTACAACAAAATGATAAACCCAGTAATTCTTCCATGTTTATAATAATAGACCCAGATAATTTACTGAAAACAGCATTCAACAACGTAAAACTCTTTAATATGAGCTGTTTTAGTAATCAGAAAGCAAATGAAGAATGCTTTTATCTAAGTCACCAGATTTTTATTATGAACCTGCCACATGCTGGGGACAGCTGCAGGTGTTAAGAGATATAGACGTGAACAAGTCAGACATGGCCTATGACATCATCGACTTTTTATTTCAGAAGTGAGAGATGGTAAGTAAATAAAAAATAAACTATTTTAGTTTAAACTTAAACTATTAAAAAGTTAAACTATTAAAATATGAAAAATATTTTTAAAAATAAAAGGAGAAAAAGCACCTCTGATGAGTGTACAGGAGCACGTTTCAAAGTGCCCGTTAGGAGATAACAGATCAGCATCAGGCCAGGCCATCCAATCTGGCCCCAAATCATTTCTCCAAAGTAACTCCTGCTTTTTCTGTTCTGAATCATCTTCCACCTTGCTTCATCTATGCCAGATCACAGTGAGCTTTACCTCCACCCTCCCACTTGACATACTCTGCCATTTTTATTAATCATCTGTATTGGGATAATTTTGACCCATCAACCACACTAATTTTTTGAAATGGTGAACAACTCTGCCAGCCCAACAGAGTGCTTTACGCAGAGTGTCATCCATAAATGGTCAATACATATGGAGGAGAAAAGTACTGAGAGAGATGAACACTGTTAACTGGCAAGAACAGGGCAGATAGATGGAAGATTTGAGACAGGCTTTAACTTTTTTTTTTTTTTTTTAATTTTATTATGTTATGTTAGTCACCATACAATACATCATTAGTTTTTGATGTGGTGATCCATGATCCATTGTTTTCGTATAACACCCAGTGCTCCATGCAGTACGTGCCCTCTTTAATACCCATCATCGGGCTAGCCCATCCCCCTGCCCCCCTCCCCTCTAAAACCCTGTTTGTTTCTCAGAGTCCATAGTCTCTCATGGTTCATCTCTCCCTCCAATTCCACCCCCCCTCATTTTTCCCTTCCTTCTCCTAATGTCCTCCATGCTATTCCTTATGTTCCACAAATAAGTAAAACCATATGATAATTGACTTTCTCTGCTTGACTTATTTCACTTAGCATAATCTCCTCCAGTCCCATCCATGTTGATGTAAAAGTTGGGTATTCATCCTTTCTGATGGCTGAGTAATATTCCATTGTATATATGGACCACATCTTCTTTATCCATTCATCTGTTGAAGCACATCTTGGCTCTTTCCACAGTTTGGCTATTGCAGACATTGCTGCTATGAACATTGGGGTGCATATGGCCCTTCTTTTCACTACATCTGTGTCTTTGGGGTAAATACCCAGTAGTGCAATTGCTGGGTCATAAGGTAGCTCTATTTTTCAGTTTTTGAGGAACCTCCACACTGTTTTCCAAACATCACTCACAGCAACTTCTTTCAAGATACATCTCCAAAAGCTAGTGAAACAAAAGCAAAAATGAACTTTTGGGACTTCAAGATAAAAAGCTTTTGCACAGCAAAGGAAACAGTCAACAAAACAAAGAGGCAGCCCACGGAATGGGAGAAGATATTTGCAAATGACACTACAGATAAAGGGCTGGTATCCAAGATCTATAAAGAACTTCTCAAACTCAACACCCAAAAAACAAATAATCAAGTCAAAAAGTGGGCAGAAGATATGAAGACACTTCTCTGAAGAAGACATACAAATGGCTAACAGACACATGAAAAAATGTTCATCATCATTAGCCATCAGGGAAATTCAAATCAAAACCACATTGAGATACCACCTTACACCAGTTAGAATGGCAAAAATGGACAGCGGAAGAAACAACAAATGTTGGAGAGGTTGTGGAGAAAGAGGAACCCTCTTACACTGTTGGGGAGTGCAAGTTGGTACAGCCACTTTGGAAAACAGTGTGGAGGTTCCTCAAAAATTTAACTTTCTTTTAATTATTCATTTCCACTCCCTGACAGAATGTAGACTAGGGTAGGCATGGACCCACTGTGGACACCAGGTCTGTTGAACAGAGTTCAAATCCTGATTCAGCCATTTATTATTATAACCTTAGGCAAATTCCTCAAAGTGTTTGAGTCTTAGTTTCCTAAGAGAGAGCAATGAAAAACCTTATGAGGTTGTTACAATATGATATTTCAGAAGTACTTAGCAAATTATGTAGAATATAAGTGGTCAAGGGTAGCTCATTTCCAGTTCACTAATTTAGGAGCTGTGCTTACAGTGTTGGAAGCAAATGGTCTAAATACTTCATATGTGATTGGACTACACCAATTACATCATATATCGTATGAATTCTAAAAACTGAAATAGAAAAAAAAAGCTATTGCAATAAGACAAGTCTTTTTTTTTTTTTTAAGGGTGTAGAGAGGGCAAGGGAGAGGGAGAGAGAGAATCTTAAGCAGGCTCCACACTCAGCACGGAGCCCGATGCAGGGCTTGATCTCAAGATCCTGAGATCATGGGGCGCCTGGGTGGCTCAGTCGGTTAAGCGTCTGCCTTCGGCTCAGGTCATGATCCCAGAGTCCTGGGATCGAGCCCCGCATCAGGCTCCCTGCTCCGCGGGAAGCCTGCTTCTCCCTCTCCCACTCCCCCTGCTTGTGTTCCCTCTCTCGCTGTGTCTCTCTCTGTCAAATAAATAAATAAAATCTTAAAAAAAAAAAAAAAAGATCCTGAGATCATAATCTGAGCCAAAATCACGAGTCGGACGCTTGACCAACTGGGCCACCCAGGCACCCCAAGACAAGTAAGTCTTACATCTATATTCAACTGACAAATCTGAGTCTTACCCTTTGTCATTACATGGGATATTTTATGTAGGTTAAACATAAAATACATATTTTTCAAAGATAAGAAGTCCCACCTTGGAGACAAAATATACACATTAATTGATTAAAAACAACTTTTAATATTTGGATCTATCCTTCTACATACTTCATTTAGGAACTCCCTAACCCACACTCCCCTACATACAGTCACACAAAATCAACATCTATTTTTAAATGACACCCAGAGGCCTAAAGTATTCATCCATTTTAATAAAGTTAACCATTTATTCCTCCTCCTGAGGAGAAATGATATATACCATATGTAGAAATAATATACCATCAAATCTTACTCACATGCTCATTATATCATGCTTATGTGTTTTCTTTTTCTAAATGGAAGTCAAAAACCAAAGCTCAATTCCAATTTAATACAATTATTTTAAAGCTACTTAGGCAATTTTTCTGAAGGAATGGGGTTATATGGACCACCCTGTGGAAACTTCCATTCCCAAGCTGACTACATATTACTGTCAACACTCAGTTCACAAGTTTGCTTGCAGGGCAAACTTCAGTTCATGCAAATGCTACCCACAAAGAGTGTGACACAGGGATGATTCAGCAGCTTATGGAGCAGGTGACAGACATCCAGGAATTGAGGGACGGACAGATGCACTTGAAAATAGAGTAAATACTCAACTCAAGGTCCAGCAGTGCTGGGAAGAAAACATGAATGGGCAGAGAGATAATAAAGGGAATACAGTAATACACAGTGGCCAGAATTCCAGAAACACAGAGAATCAGACAGGAAAGCAGCAATGACCTTGGGCAAAAGGGGTTTGGTCAAAAGGCTTGGGATTCAAGGTTGAATGTCAGTTATTCATGAACTGGGAACCAAGAAAAAGATGGAGTTTCTGTAAACTGGGCACTCAATAGGAGCTTCCTCAAACAAGAAAAGTCCTTAGTTTCCAAAACCAGGATTCACTGGGAAAACAAACAAAGCAAAATGAGAGACTTGATGATGACACCTGACTGCCTGAAGGGGTGAGTGTGCCCTACTTTCTGATGGGAGATAAACAGACTTAGCCATGAAGACTGACTCAAGCGGCACTCACATGTAGGGTGCAGCAGGTGATTAAAGACAGCTGGGGAAGGAGAACAAAGAGAAGGAACCTGGTGTGTGGCGGGGGGTGGGGGGGATTGCTTTCATTCTCTCGCTCGCTCTCTCTCTCTCACACACACACACACACACACACACACACACACACAATGGTCTCATTAGGGAAGGAGCATTTTAATCCATAACAGACCTGAATCACTATTCATACAATAAAAAATATAAAGTGAAAGCTGCAAGTAATTATACGCCAGAGATGTTATGAAGAGAGTGAAAACCACAGTTCACCAAACTGTCTGTAAATTAAAACCAGGAGAGGCAAGGCTCAGGCCTGACTGCCATCAGCAGTGGACAGTTACAGTCCTTCAGTGCAGTGCAAAGAGTAATTACAGAGAAGTGAGTGGTGGTTGCACAGCATTTAATGTGGTCATCTATTTAGCCATTCTGTTCCTTCTTTAAGAGGAAAATTTTTAAGTAGGTTTTTTAAAAAGTGAGGTTGCAGATATGCCAGGTTAAAAGTGAATTTTATTAATAAACCATGTTTGAAAGCCTCTCAAAGTTCCCTAAAGCTATGTCAGATAATCGTACATAAACCTGTCTGTTGGCTGTAGAACAAGAGCAACTGAAGGAAGACTAGGTCAACATCTCCCATACTTTCTGAGCAAAACACATCGATTTCCATATCACTGTTTTCGGCCAATCAATTAGCACATATTAATCTAACACAACTATATAAAAGATGCTATGCCAGGTGCTACAAGCTACTAGAAAAAGAGAGATAGGGGTGCCCGGGTGGCTCAGTCGTTAAGCATCTGCCTTCGGCTCAGGTCATGATCCCGGGGTCCTGGGATCGAGCCCCGCATCAGGCTCCCTGCTCAGCGGGAAGCCTGCTTCTCCCTCCCCCACTCCCCCTGCTTATGTTCCCTCTCTCGCTGTGTCTCTCTCTGTCAAATAAATAAATAAAATCTTTTTGAAGGAAAAAAAGAGATATTTACGCCTACAAGTTCAGAATCTAATTGGGGAAGCAAAACATATTCAGAATAATTGATTTTATTTTATTTATTTTTTATTTTTTTTAAAGATTTTATTTATTTATTTGAGAGAGAGAGAATGAGGCAGAGAGAGAGCATGAGATGGGGGAGGGTCAGAGGGAGAAGCAGACTCCCTGCCGAGCAGGGAGCCCGATGCGGGACTCGATCCCGGGACTCCAGGATCATGACCTGAGCCGAAGGCAGTCGCTTAACCAATTGAGCCACCCAGGCGCCCCCAGAATAATTGATTTTAAAAGAAATGAATTTTATGAAGTCTAGGAAGAAGCGCCAAAGGGACTGACCATGAAAGATGTCAATGGGGTTAGCATCATAAGAAGAACTTCAAAGAGCAGGGTTGAGGGGATGTATTTAAAAAAGGAAAAAAAAAACAAATCCTTCCCTTCAATCCAGATTGTTTTCTGCCACATTAAACAATAACAAGAAAATATCACCCTTTTTGTCAGTCTGACTACATCTCTGGATGCACCAATGAACTATGATACCCTAGCTGAAATCCACTGTAAAATCCTATGGCCACTCTGGTCATTTGTCAAACCTGGCTTGACATTTGGCATGAAACTGAAAGTCCTCATATAGCTTTCTTTTTATTACTATTATTTCAGAGCTGACATACAGGAGCCAAGAACAAAATTTACCATTTAGAGCACACTTACTCTAAATTTAGGCTGAAGAGATGCTATGTAGTATCTCCATCTACCACAATACCCCGTTGAGGCAGAAGCCATGACTGTGGCAGTTTTCTATATAAGAGAATGACACAGAGAGGGTAAGCAACGGCTTATAATCAAACAGCTAGATAATGTTGAAGTTGAGAGTTTAAAATAATTCCATTATGAAACCAATATTACACTATATGTTAACTAAACAGAATTTCAATAAAACTTTTTTTAAAAACAGAAGTAATTCCATTAAATGGATATGATGGAGCTGCATTTTACATCTCCAAAAAACATTTTTATAGAAAAAGTAATATTTCATTCTCTCCCGGTGCTTAGCACAGAATCTGGAAAGCAGAAAGTGACAATTACTTGAAGGGTAAACAATTGAATAAATGAACGAATGAAATTTGTAGCTTTCCCAGACAGTTCAGTAGCATCAGATTACACAGTAGGGCCAAAGAACTGTCCACCAAGAGCTGGGTTAGCAAAACAAAAGAGACATACCTGTAGGAAAACAGTGTTAAAGAAAGAGTGGCTGTCTCTACCCCAGAAACTCAGATCCTCTTCAAGCATTAGAGAAAATGTTTAGCTAGTGCTCACAGTGAAGCAAAGCTGATATGTACTTCTAGTAACATTTATGAGGGTGATGGGCTTAAAACAAATTAGATTTTAAAACTGAGATTTAACATTTACAGAGCCTGTGTTCCGTTTACTGTTCTAAATGCTTTACATAAAATAACTCTTCCCATCCTCCCTCAAACTCTTTGTGGGGACACAAAGGTACAGAAAGACCAGGTCTCTTTCCCCAAATCACGCAGCTAAAAAGCAACAGTCTGGATTGAAATACAAGCATTCTGACTCCAGAGTCCACACTTCTGCCATGATATCCTGGCTATCCTTTAATATGAAACGAAAAGAATGACATGAAAGACGTAATTGGGGGTACGTGGGGTTTAAATATGTTAGCTAAAATGTCATCTGATCTTGGAATATTGGAGTAATCATCACTGCTGCTTTGTGCAATACATCGCTCTCAAAATCTGTGCCCTTGTTTAAACCCCTACTGTGTGACCAAAAATATGAATTCAGTAGGACAATTTGGTGATCAAGAAATCGCATGCAGACATCAAGATAAACCCGCTTTCAAATTTGGCTCTGGCACTTCTTGGTTATGTGTCTTTGAGCAAGTATTTAATCTCTCTCAGCTTCAATATTGTTTTATATATAAAAGGGGAATTATAATTATACCTACCTCAAAGTTGTGGTGAGGTTATCAAGTTCTCAGTCAAGGATATGCCCCACAGGGCATTTGATCTCTCGTAACTGGGTGGAATGATACTGGCATCTAGTGGGTAGAGGTCAAGGACACTGCTAAACATGATGCAATGCACAGAATGGCCCCCACAACAAAAAAACTGCTCAACACAAAAGGCCAGTAAAGCCAATAATGTGAAAAACCCTGGCAAAATGTATGTTTGCAATATGCCTGGCATAACATTAATGATCAATAAATGACAGCCTTTTACTGTTGCTTTATTGTATACACAAAACTTGTGGGATAATTTAGGTCGAATTTTTAAATACTAAAGACTAAAAGATTTTTATGCTTTCTTTAATCTAGGAGAAAAACATGACTTCAAATTATGTAAGTATTGAGTCCTTGTGTGAATTACTTTTTTCTGATTCTTTCCCACACAAAGCAAAACCAAATTTTGAATGATATTTAAAATAGTTGGTAACTTAAACGATCACCCTGACCCTGAAGTCCTGGTGGCTTATAGCTGATTTACAATATCCCCTGGGAACAGTGGAGAACTTTTTAGAAATGAAAAAGAAAGAGGCCAATTCAAAGATTTGTTTTTGTAGTAGAATCCGTCTACTCATCTTTACCCATTTGTGACATTTCTTTAAGAAAACAGTGAGATCAGATTTCTCTATTTGTCTTACTCAATTGCTCTGAGTATCCGTCTTTCTGGGCCAAAGTTGTTTTTTTGTTTTTTGTGTTTTTTTTTCCCCCTAAAAGATCAGTGATGGAAATTGGGCTGTTTTCCTGAAATATCTGGAAATATGCCAACCAGGAAATATGGTCCAGGGAACAGGAGGCTCCCATGTTCATACAGAGAACAGTTGCAAAGTAACGTTAAGTGCTCTGCAGTTAAACAAGTTTACTGTATCCTCAACACTGTGCTAGGCATAAGATAAACACTGCAGACTCTAAACACAGGTGGCTGCTCTCAAGGAGGGTCTCTAAGCCTTCATTTCAGCTTTACGTAAGTACTCAAGTACTTTAACATAAGTACTGTTTCCAAATTGTTAGCTTACCTTCTTTCTTTATGCTTTCTGCTGGAAATAAGTCCTTAAATAACCTGCACTGTTGGATGCTACTGTAGTAGACTTGGTTTTTAAGTTCAATTTTGGAGTATTTGTTGCTATTGTGTAGAAAGATAACTAATTTTTATATATTGATCTCGTGTTTTGCATCCTTGCTGAACTCATTAGTTCTAATTGTGTGTGTGTGTGTGTGTGTGTGTGTGTGAGAGAGAGAGAGAGAGAGAGATAGAGATTTAATTAGGATTTTCTATATATGAGATAATATAATCTCCATATACACAGAGTTTCATCTATTCCTTTGCAGTTTGGATGCCATTTATTTATTTGTCTTATCTAATTGCCCTGGATAGAACCTACAATGCAATGTTGAACAGAAATAACCAAAGTGGACATTCCTTAAAGAAAAAAAAAAATACATGTATTACATATTATCCAGCTCTGAAAGGAAAGGAAAGGAAAGAAAAGGAAAGGAAAGGAAAGACAGAAAGATCCTGTGATTTGCAACAACATGGATGAAACTGGAGGTCATTAGGGTAAATGAAATAAGGCCAGACAGGGGAAAGCAAAGCCTGCATGGTATCACTTGTATGTGGAATCTAAAATATATATATATATATATATTAACTCACAGTAACAGAAATGGTGGTTCCAAGGCTGGGGGCTAGGGGAAATGGGGAGAGGTAGGTAAAAGGGTATACATTTTCAGTTACAAAATGAACAAAGTTTGAGGGTCTGATGTATAGCATAGTGACTACAGTTGACAACGATGATACTGTATTGTATAACTGAAATTTGCTAGGAAACTAGATCTTAAGTGTTCTCCTACACACACATATACACACAAAAGGTAAATATATGAGGTGATTGATGTGTTAAGTAATGCACCTGGGGAAATCCTTTCACAATTACGTGCATATCAAATCTTCACATGGTACACTTTAAATATACAATTTTACTTGTAAATTATACTTCAATAAAGCTAAAAAAATAGCATCCTTGTCTAGTTCCTGTTCTTGGGGGGGAAGAGCATTCAGTCTTTCATCATTAAGTATGATCTCAGCTGTGGGTTTTCAGCTGTAATCATCAAGACAGTATGGTACTGGCACAAAAACAGACACATAGATCAATGGAACAGAATAGAGAGCCCAGAAATGGACCCTCAACTCCATGGTCAACTAATCTTCGACAAAGCAGGAAAGAATGTCCAGTGGAAAAAAGACAAGTCTCTTCAACAAATGGTGCTGGGAAAATTGGACAGTCACATGCAGAAGAATGAAACTGGACCATTTCCTTACACCACACACAAAAATATAATCCAAATGGTTGAAAGACCTAAATGTGAGACAGGGGTCCATCAAAATCCTAAAGGAGAACACAGGCAGCAACCTCTTCGACCTCAGCCGCAGCAACTTCTTCCTAGAAACATTGCCAAAAGCAAGGGAATCAAGGGCAAAAATGAACTATTGGGACTTCATCCATAAATGCTCTTTATCAGGTCGAAGATGTTCCCTTCTTTTCCTGGTTTGCCATTAGTTTTTTTTGTTTTGTTTTTTGTTTTTGTTTTTGGTGTTTTTTTTTGTTATTGCTGTTGTTGTTGTTTTAGTTTGGCTGTTTGCTTAAATCATCAATCAAAAATATATTCTGCAAAATGTTTTTTTTTTAATCTATTGAAATGAGCATATGGTTTCATATACTGTTTTTTTTTCTTTTTCAGTTTACTAATATGGTGAACTGAAATTATTTATTTCCAAATGTTAAACTAACATTGCATTCTAAATTCTAGTTAGTGGTCATGCAGTATCATTTTTATATATTGTTGGATAATGTTTGTCAAAATTTTGTTTAGGATTTTTATATCCATATTTATAGGAAGTATTGATCTATATAGTTTTATTTAAATTACTTCGTCTAGCTTTGATATCAGTATAGTAAAAAAAGGCAGACCGTAACAAGCGTTGGTGAAGATTTGGAGGGAAACTGGAGCCCTCGTAAATTGCTGATTAGAATGTAAAAAAGTGTGGCTGCTTTGAGAAACAGCCCGTCAGATTCTCAAAACATTTAAATATAGAGTTATGTATGACCCAACAATTCCACACTTAGGTATGTACTCAAGATACTGAAAACATATGTTCACACAAAAATTGGTTCAAGAATGTTTATAGCAGCTCTATTCATAACCACCAAAATGTGGAAACAACCCAAATATCTATCAACTGAGAAATAAACAAAATGTGGTACATTCATTCAGCTGAATATTATTCAGCTACTAAAAAAATAAATAAAATAAACAAAGCACTTAATAGATGCTACATTAGGACACTACATTAAGTGAATGAAGCCAGACAGAAGGTCCATATATTGTATGATTTCATTATATTAAATGTCCTAGATAGGCAAATCCAGAGAGTAAAAAAGTAAATTAATGGTTCCTAAGGGCTTGGGTTGGGAGAAAGAATGGGACTATTAATGTGTATGGGTGATGAATTTGAGTGATGAATGTTTTTGGAATTAGATGTAGTGACAGTTGCACAATCTTGAGAATATGGTAAAATCCACTGAACTGTTCACTCTAGGAGTGCATTTTATGGTCTGTGAATTATAGCTCAATTTAAGAAATTGCACATGCGTGTGCACATATACCTATATGCATCACTGATTTTATCACATATATCATTTGATTATTTTCAAGAAGCATGGTATTTAAAATGGGAGGTAACATTGCCTGATAGCTCATGCTAACATCTTGTTTTAGCAAATAGAAACTTGCGGCCTAGAGAAATTAAATTGCCCCAAATCACATAGCTAATTACATAGAAATTTTTTTTAAAAATTACTTATGGTCCTGGATTGTTTCTAGAACCATTTTCTTATGCATAAAAATTCCCCAATATTGAAAGCATTAAAAAATAAAATTAAAATAAAATAAAACAAAATAAAATCATAATAAAACCCTAAAGCAGCTACTTCTTTGACTCCTTGTTCCCCAGACAATTTTTTTATATCAGTTTATTTTTTCCTAAGTTGTAACAAATGTCCTTTTCAGTAGATTTTAATATTAAGAATATTAACAAATCTATTATCACTCTCAGAAAGTGACTCATATTCAAAAATCCTAAGTGGATACAATCAATGTTACTCCCTTATCTTTCAGATGAGAAATAAACACTAAGTATCAAGAATTTTTTCCATAAAAAAATTAGCCCAAAAGAGATCATCAGATCTGCCCTCCATAAGGCACTAATTTTTCATATCAGATGTAGACAGAAGCTCTTTAAAGGATTTAAGGATTCTTTTTTCCAAACTTGTTCCCTCCCTCCATCCCATTCCTTTCCTTTTCCTCCCTCCCTCCCTCTTCCTTCCTTCTTTCCTTTTCTAATTATCAATCTGATTTTCTAAAGCAGTCATCTCTTCTTGGGATAAATACAATGAGAATATACTCAGCATTTGTATGAAACTTGCAGTCTCATTTTGAACAAAATAATTAAACCTTAAAAAGAAGAACTGGGGCTGGGGCGCCTGGGTGGCTCAGTTGGTTAAGCGTCTGCTTTCAGCTCAGGTCATGATCCCAGGGTCCTGGAATCGAGTTCCACATCAGGCTCCTCGCCCGCTTCTCCCTCTGCCTGCTGCTCCCCCTGCTTGTGCTCCCCCTGCTTGTGCTCGTTCTCTCTCTCTGACAAATAAATAAACAAAATCTTTATAAAAAAAAAAAAAGAACTGCAGAAAATAAATATCGGGAAGTTAGTACACAAAAGAACACAAATATAAAATCTGAAAAGTAGGAAGCATATATGGCATCAACAGAGGGGCCAGACAAATCTCTGAATTTCTAGACTTTGCTTACTTTCAGGATTAATCTGAGACCTGAACTTGGGTTACTGTAATGCAAGGAGAGAGTCCACAAGATATCTGTACTTTGCATCTGGGTTCATATCAGCAGACTATTAGGGCTCTTCTACCTAGTGTATGTTCAAGACAGTTTCTAAAAATGTACACTATTTATTCTCCCTAGAGATACATTGACTTGGTTTCACTTCTTTCATCAAGTGCTTAAAAAATCAGGGCTGAAGTTTTTTAATCTCTTAAACTGACAGAGGAATGATTGTTTTGATGATTATATTCAGATTGTTCCACCTCAGTCTCAGAAATTCAGCTAATTTTTTCTCCTTTTAACTCTGCTATAATTGGGGGAAAATGTATTATTTTATTTCTGTTCTAAAAGTCCTGAAGTTGATG
Organism: Phoca vitulina; assembly: GCF_004348235.1. Classification (NCBI taxonomy): domain Eukaryota; kingdom Metazoa; phylum Chordata; class Mammalia; order Carnivora; family Phocidae; genus Phoca; species Phoca vitulina. The sequence goes on along the minus strand of NW_022589715.1, from coordinate 42,773,323 downwards.
CAGACCAAGGAAATAGAGTTCTGCCCTAATGTGACACACTCTGGCTTGTTCTAGAGAGAAACAGATACTTAAAATCATGTTGGTCACAAGTATGCATAACCCATGTAGTAGGTCAAATGAATAAACTGAACTGAATAGACTATAGGGACAGGACAGTCTCAGACTGTAGTCTGAGGATTCTCAGTGAATTTTATTTGCTAGTTTGTTTTATAGGGAAAATAAATATTTGTGTTTAAATTCTAAAGAGAAACTAAAAAAAGGCAACACAAAATAATGAAGCAGTTTTTTTTGTGTGTGTGTGTGTTTTTTAAGATTTTTCTTTATTTATTTGACCGAGAGAGACACAGCGAGAGAGGGAACACAAGCAGGGGGAGTGGGAGAGGGAGAAGCAGGCTTCCCGCCGAGCAGGGAGCCCGAAGCGGGGCTCAGTCCCAGGACCCTGGGATCATGACCTGAGCCGAAGGCAGACGCTTAACGACTGAGCCACCCAGGCGCCCATGAAGTAGTTTTTTAACTATGGTATACCATGTCTATAATCATTAAGAATGGCAGAAACTTACTTCAAAACACTTCACACTGATTCACAACAAGGCAAGGTTCCTTCTTGTTTGTTTTCCTACAATCCAGTTTTGTAAATCCAGGACTTTTTGAGTGAGTTAGGTTTTACAATACCCAGCAGCCACATTCTGACACTATTATGCATTTACATACACAGCCACATATTTTTGAAAATTACCAAAATGTATATTTGTAGATATGTTTGTAAAGATTACTTTCCAAAATGGAATAATTTATGCTTAAACATATTTTAAGAACGTAAAACAGATTCTATCTCTTGCAAGTGTAATTTCCAGTATGCTAGCAGGCCAGATTTAGATGTTTAACCAAAACAATAAAAATGAGAGCAAACACAAACCAAAACCACAAGTGTGTATTTCCAAGAAAATTACCATTCTCTACTGAGTGTGCACAAATTAACTTGTACCTTAGAAGCCAAAAAATGATATAAAAATAATATAGTATAAGCATATATCTCTTCTAATCCTTAAATCAGTTCCATTGTTATTGTTTTCAGGTGATTAATGCATAACTAACCTAAGTTTGTAAAAATCAGATAACATATTTGGGAAATGAGCATCTATCTTTTAACTGCTCAGTATTTACAGATATGCTGATGTGGAGATAGGACCTTCAGAAATTATATGTCCATTGACAAAAACTACAACTATTGCTTCATACCCATTATATTTTTTTCTCTCAGGGGTCCTGTGAAATGGCTCAAATACATATCATAGTGGCCCTTTTACAAATGAGAAAACCGAATCTTGAAAGAGTAGTACAGTAAGGATCAAAATTCAGTTCTAGATTCCAGGTTTTTTTCTAGATACCATAATGGAAATGACATGCAAAGAAGTATAAGCTATTCAATATATTACAAAAGCTTTCTTAGGACAAAACCAGTACACAGTGGTTTCAAAATGTTTGACCCCAAATAAATTTTCCTTTTCTTTACACTGTCTCTCTAGGCACCTTTCCAACATTCTACAAAACTAAAACAGAGCAGAAACGTGATTAGATGACAGCAAGTCACTATAATTTTGTGAAAAGAAACTGCTTTTCAAGGATGCAGTTTTTTTTAAATGACAAAAACATAATCCCATTTGGCCATTATAATATTTTATTATATTCATTTATCCCCTTCCTTTTTAACATCATATAATAAATCAAGCACAATTTTTGAAATTTGGTACCTTCCTATTTTTCCAGAATACCATCCTTCCTTTCAGGATGTCACTTCTGAAACCACAGTAATACTTCCTCCGTCAAGATAAGAACCCTTGTAGAGATTTCCAAAACCTAAATAGGTTTTATTATCATTGCATTACCCAAGATTAGAATGAATCTTTCTAAACGGCAGCAATAAAACTGTATGTTCCTTTACAATAATGCTTTTTTTTTTTTTGACCAAAGAAACCCTAGACAAAATACAAATAATGATTCTGTGAAATTCTCAACTGTTACTATTTGCCAGGATGTATTCCAAACATATGCAGGGGCTTGTGCTGTAAAATATCTTTAATAAATAATGATAATTACCATAACTTGTATGTTTAATCAATGCCAACTGATTTACATACACTCTTTCACTGAAATCTTACAATAAATTTAGGCTGTAAAGCCATCTCTTCTCTATGACCTCTAATTAAAAAAAAAAAAAGAAAACAAGGCAGATAAAGCTAAGAGACGATAAAGGACTTTTCTAAGTCACATAACTAGATAGAGACTGAGTTTGAGCCATGGTTTTCCCACCACAAAATCACATGCACAGACAGTATGTACAAGAATAGGATATAAAACTTCCACTCCTGGAAGAGTACCTTGGCTCAGCTCTTTAGCTCCAAATAACACCATGGAGAATCCTGTCTGATAGGTCAGGCACACACCAACATACACAACAGACTTGTCCTGATTAAATACAGGTCCCTAGTTGCTAACAGTCTTTCTGTAAATATTAAGTCAGAAGTGGATATAGTGTCATAATTACTTTGCATTTCTGTACAAAAATCACTTCCCGAGGATGGAATGTTCTTCCTTTTCAATGTCTTCATAATACCAACCTGTATTGGTTTTTCAGAATAACAGAACTCACAACAATCCTGCCATACAAGCAGCCTTCCCACTTATCCCTTTCCTCATCCCATCCACACATTTAAGAACTTTTCATGAGTTCACATTTGTCTTCACAATTTGTGTCAAATTCCAACTTTCCCTAATGTTCATTCTGACCCTCCGGTATGGCCTGGTCTCAGTGTGTTTATCTATCTTTTCCGCCTATTATTTTTTAATATTCCTTTAACTGGTAATTATTTTTTAAAATATATATTTTTACTCTTGGTTTTGGCAAGTCATCGAAGTTCATAGCTTCTCAAACTAATAATGCTGAATTTAATGTAAATGTAGATTTCAATATTTGTATCTTGTTAAAACGTAGATTATTTTTCAGTAGGTATGGATTGGACCTAAGATTCTACATTTCTAACAAAATGGTGATGCTAATGCTTCTGGTCCCTGGACAACACTTTAAGGAATAAACACTTGAACCACTACCAAAAAAATTAGTTATATATAAGACAGACTCATCATTTGTTTTAAATAACTCTTCCATACTACTCAAGGCTATAGCTGATCTAATTCTTACAGTTACTGGTTTCAAAGAAAAGAGATGTTAAGAAAAAACACACACTTTCATAAACACACACCTATAAGGAATATTTAAGTTCTAGAAAGATAAAAAAGAAAGGATATAATATGATCAACTGGGATTCAGCTATTCCATCCAGAGACAATCTATGTAACACACTCAATGAGACCACACATTTTGGCCACTGATTCAGTTGCTGAGGTTGGTGTCTACTTGAGGATAAATGGCCCAGAATGGTGATCCAATCTCTGGGCATCTGCGGTGTTGAACGAGGGCCAAAAAAGGGGATTTTTATTAATCTTTTCCTCAGAAGCAAAAAATCATGCTATATACATAGAGACAAACATATCTTTCTGGGAACAGGGTTTATTCTTGTATATACTATCTGTCACATTTGAAAATTTACAAGATTTTTTGTAAGTTATCAGTTACAGCTGAAGACAATTCTAGAGTAGGCTGGCTGGTTAAAAATAAAATAGAAATTAAATTAAAAAAAAACTAAAGGCAACATATAAAATCTAAAGCATATGTATAACAAGCTGGCATTTGCCCTAAAAGTACCTTTATAGCATATGAAGTGATTCTGAAACTACTAATGACTACTTCCCAGGTTAACAAAATACTCTCATCTTCACTTACATTCAGAGCATCTCATACTTACATAAAATAACAAATGGAATATAGATGTATCCTTCATCTCTGTTCTATTCCACAATTGGGATGTGCCCATAGTTAATTATAACAAAAGCCTCATCTCCCTTTACTGGTAGTTCTCTCTATCACTGTTCTTCATATCTGCCTTACAATTAAAATTCTGATTATCTTGGTGAGTCTCCCCTGAGACCACTGTTTCTTTTTTAGTAGTTGCTAGGTGAGCTCTATGCTGGTACTTTAAAACACCAGAACAATCCAATGATGGAGAATCTTCCAGTATGCACCGTGGAAATTTAAGTGTGGTCTCCACACATCATGGCTTCTAAGTTTTTAAGTCTTCTCTCTATATCCGCAAACCCAAGAAAACTCAGTGGTTGGCCCCTTTTATTTCCCAAAGTAACTGTGTTCAAGACCTGGGACCCACACTGTAAGCCTCACAACTTTTACCAGATCTCATTGCCTTATGTCTGCTTTCTTGTGTTGATGGTGACTTAATCATTAGTTTTGCCTTAGAAACTGTATTTTTGCTATAAATGTTGTCTTCGGTTTTGTTTTTTTTTTAATTTCCATGAATGTTATAAAAACAATTTAAGGGACGCCTGGGTGGCTCAGTCGGTTAAGTGTCTGCCTTCAGCTCAGGTCATGATCCCAGAGTCCTGGGCAGGGAGCCTGCTTCTCCCTCTGCCTCTGCCTACAGCTCTCCCTGCTTGTGTCCTCTCTCTCTCTCTCTCTCTAATAAATAAACAAGATCTTTAAAAAAACACACACACACACAACAATTTAAGCCTCATCAAGAAATCAAGTGTACCAGTTAGTATGCTAAGCTTTTGCCCCCAGATGATCTCAATTTTCCAAACCACAGGTAAAGATTTCCTAAGGTTTTGTTCATCATCAGTCAGCCAGCAAGAATTGAATGTGTTCCATATACTCAGCCCTAAGAAGGAATGAGGAGGAGGGAAAACACAGCCAAGATTATCAGAAATGCACAAAGATGGCTTAATCTTGATATCTGGAATTACAGAATATCTCCCATTTAAAATGGGTTATATGAGTAATTATTTTACAACAGATTTTTCCCCCAAGTAACAGAAAAGGAACTGTATTCACATTAAGGGTATAAAGCATGTAGCCTCAATTGTACATTAAATTGACTACGGCATATGCTGCAAGGGCAGATTTCCCTTTCTGTCTTTTAATCTGACTAGGAATTGCCTCATTAATCTGTCAATTTTTATTTCACCACAGTTGCTGGGATGCTGTTGTCCATTAAGATTGTTCTAATACTGGGGCACCTGAGTGGATCAGGCAGCTGAGCATCCACTCTTGGTTTCGGCTCAGGTCATGATCTCAGGGTCATGAGATCGAGGCCCCCACCCCCCCCGCTGGGCTCTACATTCAGCAGGGAATCTCCTTCAGATTCTCTCTCTCCTTCTGCCCCTTCCCCTCATTCTCTCTTTCTCTCTCCCTCTTTGTCAAATAAATAAATATTCTTAAAAAAAAAAAAAGACTGTTCTGATATTAAAGAAAACAATGGATCGGTCCTGGCCTATTTGAAGGGGAAGAGCTATAGTCTTCCTTCCCATCTTCCTTCTTGCCTGCCTGCCTCCCTTCTCTGTGTCTTTCTTCCTTTACTTTCTCTTTCGCCTTCCTTCCTTCCTTCCATCATCTCCTAAAAATATTCTACTGTAGTAGAAAAAAATGAAAGAAAAATACAATGTAATTCCTCTAATACACCTTTATTACAAAGTACTTCCCCCTTACTATTTTTCCTCCAACAGCTTTATTTATAATTTTCCTTAATTGATGAATTTACAAGTATAGAAGTTTGAACTATGTGCTTACAAACATGTGATACAGGAAATTCTTCAGTGATCATTATTAACAGGGATGCTGCCAGTGTGCCAAAATGGGAGACACAGTGGAATTCACATTCATGTTTAAGAAGGTAAGACATGATGAGTTTTCCCCCCAAATATATAAAGTAGCAGAAAGACCAACTGATGGGGCCATACCTTTAAGCACACACCTCTAGTCTCGTAATGAAGAACTATGTCTTTCCAAGCAAAGTCAGTGTTTGAATAAATCATTTTCTTCTATTTATTGAATAGCTCTGTAAGCAAGGGCCTCTTTCTGTTCCCCATACACAATACCTTGCCAATAGTCAACAATACGTATTTATTTAATGAATTATGGTATCCCTGCACCAGGCATCATTCCAATTTAATTTGAGCTCAAATAATACTGGACCAATATGTGTCATTGCCTTTCTCTTGATGAAAAATAGAGTAATATCCTAATCAGCATTTAACTTTTTGCCTACTATGCAGAAGAATGGGGAATGAAAGTATTAAGATCCTGTCATGGTATTTAGTCAAGAATCATTACAAAATCCTTGTCATCTGAATTATTGATACATTTGAAAAAGTCCAGTCAGTAGAATGTTCAGACCATGCAAAGGAAAAATTTCTATGTTATTAATCATCTCAAATTTTCTGCCATCCCAAGTCCCATGTTTAGAATAAGAATCAAGCAGTATTTTATTTTAAACAATGGGAAAGATGTGACCACCTTTAAGATGAGTCCATATGTTTCAGATAACCACTAAATCAATAATATAGTCCCCAGTGCTTTTTGTTAGTCTACTATGGCATAGAGAATATGCATTCTGTCCCTTCTCTCCTTGAAGACAGAGAACACAAAAATTAGTATGGTTTTCAGTTAAAGGACACAACCTTACCCTTACCCTCGAATATGTCTTTTCTTTTTTTATAAAAAAAACCTGAATTACAAATATCCAAATGTATGAAATAGTCTAGAAATAGATCAGTCACTGTCTCCAAAAGGATTTTGCATTTTATGAAAGAAGTCACCATTTTTTTTTAAACCCAGTTAGGTATCCTGCATTTTACATGATTTTGACTGACAACTTTTCATTTACATCCAATTTTCTTTAGAGATTGTCATGTGGCAGATATTAATAAATGCTTTATTTCATGTGGATTTTTTTGCCTTAAGGTACATTCTCATATAAAAATATTGTTATATAATCACGTATTAAATCTGGTCAGATTCCAACTTCCATTAAGTCACTCTTAACAGTTCCTATTGATGCTTCTATGAAAGCTCAATATTCTTTTTAACTTATGAAAGTTAAAGATGGAAAATGTGCAACATATTCTGGAGTTTCTGTTGAGCCCAGGTAAATGCATTTAAAGAAAGAAATAATAAATATATAATTTCCAGTTTTAAATTTTATTTTTAAGAGCTGAATACACATTAAATGTACTTCTCATTAAACAACTAAGAATCCATTATAAAGTCATTTAAAGGAGAGAACTGTATGACTTTCACAGCCATCCTATTCTCTTAAAAAATTGTGAAACATCTCAATATAGCACCACAACTTACTACATATACACATACACATACATACGTATATGGGTATATGTGACTGTGTGCACTGTATATGGGCATATGTGTATGCAAATGTGTATTTATGTATATTTACATACAAATGCAAAATATAATTACCTGAAGTAATTTTTATCTTAAGGTGATTTCAAGCTCTTAAACACAAACGTTTTTACTTCACTGAAAGAGTACAGTTCTTGGCGACGTGGATGGAACTGGAGGATGTTATGCTGAGCGAAATAAGTCAATCAGAGAAAGACATGTATCATATGACCTCACTGATATGAGGAATTCTTAATCTCAGGAAACAAACTGAGGGTTGCTGGAGTGGTGGGGGGTGGGAGGGATGGGGTGGCTGGGTGATGGACACTGGGGAGGGTATGTGTTCTGGTAAGCGCTGTGAATTGTGTAAGACTGTTGAATCTCAGATCTGTACCTCTGAAACAAATAATACATTATATGTTAAAAAAAAAAAAAAAGAAGAAGAAGAAGAAGATAGCAGGAGGGGAAAAATGAAGGGGGGGAAATAGGAGGGGGAGACGAACCATGAGAGACTATGGACTCTGAAAAACAAACTGAGGGTTCTAGAGGGGAGGGGGGTGGGGGGATGGGTTAGCCTGGTGATGGGTATTAAAGAGGGCACGTACTGCATGGAGCACTGGGTGTTATACGCAAACAATGAATCATGGAACACTACCTCAAAAACTAACGATGTAATGTATGGTGATTAACATAATAAAAAAAAGTACAGTTCTTGGGACTACATGAGTGGAAATATTAGCTATGTAAATACTTTGAGAAGTAATGCATTGTCATAAAAATAGAGATTATCATGTTTACTGATCATTTACACAGGTCTCTGCTTTCAAACTTGGCAGAGAATATTCTTTGAAAGCATTCTGCATAATAACCATTCAGTTACTTTTTTTATAATGATAAATCTCAAACTGATGTTTTTCATTGTCTTACATTATTAAAACTTAAATATTTCAAAAGTGACTTACCATGATTATCTAATGGCCCAGATTACATTTATTTTTGCTTGAATAATTTAAGTTTTGCTTTCTCCATGATTTTATAGAACTTGTAAAATCTTTTATAGATTTTTTGATGCCATGCAGATATTACGCTAGATAAAACCCATAGTTTCAATGCTGACAAGAAATTAGTAGAGCTTAATAAATTTTACACATGGGTGAATGCACTAAAGTAGCCAAAGGAAACAAATAAAAGGTTTTTTTTATAAGGAAAACCTTAACATTTTCTTAAGAATGAAATTTTCTAATTAAAATGGACCAGAGTATTCATGCTAGCTTTAGGCTTTTTACACACACAAACTTTTAGTTTTATGTATTTACATGGAACTTTTCATATAAGATCAGTGAAAGGCCTACCACTACTTTTCCATATCATGTTGTCTTCTCTCCCATAGAATTCTGTCTTTCAAGTCTTCAAAGTTACACCTTCTACTAAAAATCGGAGACTTTCACAATACAGGAGACATATTATAGCATCATCAGTTTTTGTATGTTTTTTTTCCTCAATAGTAGTAATAAAAGAAAACTCCCCTAATGTGTGTTTTTTTTTTAATTTTTTTAGTTTTCTTTAGTTAGTCCAGTTATTCTGGACTTCCTATCCAGTAATCCAGTATTTTTTAAAAATTAACACTGTGTTTCACATTCATTAATCCAAAAAATGCGAATGCATCTTATTCATATGGAAGAGAGTAACATATACGCATGTATGATCCTTTGCTGTTAAAGAAATGTCAGGGGCTGGAAATTCTTAACAGAGCTGCCTACAAGCCAGTTAAATCTTCTAGATGGTGCCAACTCAGCTTTTCCCCCAATCCCAAAAGAGATTTAAAAAAAAACAAAAACAAAAACAAAACAAAACAAAACAAAATAACATCTACAATTAATAGCGCTCCTGCAGCCTGTAGGTCTAGCCTGTTCCTTTAGTTTCCCCTTGACAATAATGGAGGGCCTTATTATTTTGTTTCCCCTGGGCATTTATTAGGCATGATGAGGAAAAGGTTACATCTTCTCTGGAAAAGTGCACAATCTTTAACTCTCTTCCAAAAGCAGACTCCTTAATGGGCATTACATTAGAAAGGCATTCTGTACTACCTATTATGTTACTTCTTCCCAATTAGAAACTCTATTTTAATGTGACTGCCAAAAATTTAGTGCCTATCATTTGATAAGATTGACAGTGGAATTTGCTAAACATCAGTTAATAGAAAATGTGAGGCAAATCTGCATGAGCAGACTGACTGCCAGTGGGTAGAAATGAATGGGTGGTAATGGAAATTAATGGATAGGAGAAATCTAGTTTGATTTCTTTGGATATTGTACTATAACTGTTATGCACATTAATATATCAAACTTCTTTCTGTTGTTTAAAAAGTGAATAATATGACATTTTGATTTAATAGGATAACACCTCTTCTTAAGTCATAGAACTGTATTAATTATCACTCTGTTGGATATACTCAAACTATATGTTTTGTTTTGGCAAAATCATCTTTTATGATGCTTAGCATTAAAACAAATCAAACTGTCAACAACTAAGAAAAAACTGTTAAGATGCCATCCTCCAATTTATTATTTTAAATAATAAAAAATGTTTTAAATAAATAAATCAGTTTATTTCAATATATTTTTAAAATTTCTTCTCCATTTTAATCCCACATTAGATTCTGGCCTTTCATTAATGCTAATCCAGATAACATAACTTAGATCTCAGATAATGGAAATAAGGCACATACACTCGAACTTAAAAGATAATATAGATTTATACAGACTCCTGATATTTGACAATTATATTTATTTAACACAGACACATTCAAAATTATTTCCAATCTTTATGTGTTTTCTCTAACATTTTCCTTCAGGAAAATCTAGTAAAATCTATCTTTCATCTGACTTTTAGCTACTTTTTAGCTACTTAAATCCATCCTGCACTCTCTCCAGGCAAATTCCCAATATAACATTTCTTATTTAAAAATACGGTGTCAGCCATTTTTAAAGGAGCATGTTTGCTGATGATGTTCTGGAAAACTAGAAAAGGTTCACTAATCATGAAGAGCCCAAACTGCAGAAAGGAAATGTTCATTTATAGGGCTGTTAATGATCTCAAACAAAGAAATTATCTACCCTAAACTAAGCCCTCAATGATAAGAAAATGCAAAGGGCTGGAATGGAGAATCCTCATTCTCCTTCCAGTATTGCCATTAAAGGGGTTGACGTTGGTAAGTCATTTCACTCTCAGAGCTTGTCTCCTCTTTGGCAAAAGGAGCAAACTTGCATCATTTCTAAGGTATTTTCTAACTCTAGAAATTTGATGAGCCTATATTATTGCAGTTGGCTTTTCTGCTCATTTATCTCACAGTAGGCTAAAATTATGGGATGAAAATATCAAAGGCTAAACTTAGCATGGTGATAATAGCAATGCATAGAGTTCATGAGTAATGATTACACCTCTCAATGAAATAATTAAGGAACTCCCTGGGGGACAACTTCCTAACCTAGGAAACTGAGTAGTTCTAAAAAGAGGTATTAGGTTAGAGATTTAAAATTAAAATAATACTAATACTACTAATAAAGTCTTCTGAATAAGTGAACAAAAAGTTATGGAAAGAATGACAGCAAAATTTTTCAAGTCTGGCCCTACCATTCTCTTTGACTCCTGCACAAAGGTCTCTGCATCTTCTTTTCATTCCAGTGTGTGATACAATCAACAGAGTGTCATCCACATTTCAAAGTTTTATATAATGCCTGCAATGATTCATTTTTTCACTGATATGCTCTGTGCTGATACTGAAATTTTTTTACTCATCTTTTCCACTCTTCTCAAATGTCCTATACCCAGTCTACTCACTCAATTTGAACCATTTATCATTGAGAAAATGGAAGTGTCCTATCTTCTGCCCACCAACTGTACCAGGCAGGTCCCATTTGTACCCCAAACTCCCTGCATTCCCTCTTGCCAATGTGGATAAATTTGTTTTTCATCCATAAGAAGTCAAGGCTAACCTCTCTGGTAGGGATCTTGATCCCATCTCCTTTCTCGGACTCAAAGATTTTCTCTGAGATGATAAAACCATTCATTTGAATCACAAATTCTCCCTTTTTACTAGATCATTCACATCAACATTCAGAAATAGAATTTATTTTCTCATTAAAAAGAAGAAACTACTGTGAACCCATGTTCCCTTAGCACTGCCCATTTCTTTGCTCTCCACAGAAAATTTTCTATATATAGGTGCTGTCCCTTTCTTTTTCTAATCCTCCTCCCAATCTGCTCCAGTTGGATTTTATCTTAGTTACTTCACTAATTCTTCTTTCAAAACATTCCAATAACTTCCATTTTGCCAACTCTACTGATTGTGTATTTGTTCCATGTTGTATCGTATCACTCTTTTGCTTAAGAACTTGTCAAAGAATTGACACCAGTCAGACTAATATGCAAATACCTTACCCTGGTATATATTTCTACTTTTATTCTGCTTTTATTTCCTTACTCTCTCCTCTCACTTCCTGCTCCAGTTCAGTCCAGTTCCCAGGAACACTCCAAGCCCTTTCCCACCTTAGCCTCTCTGTACTTCATGTTTCCTCTGGTGAAATGCTCTTCTTCCTGAACTGCACATGGCTGACTCTTACTTGCCTTTCAATTATCACAGTCGCATGGAAATCTCACTAGACCACCCACTGCAAGTCCCCACCCAGTCACTCATATATACAGTTCCAATTTTCTGCAGAGCACATATCATTAATTAATATTATAACTTACTGATTTTCTACCCCCAAAGATATGAGACCTAAAAGAGAAGAAATATTACCTTTTTTTGCTTCTGCAACTCCCCATTAGAAGAGGTTGACTTTATTTTTTTATTTTTATTTACTTTTTTAATTTTTTTAGAGAAATAGATCATGAGCAGGGGCTGAGAGAGCGAGGGAGAGGGGGAGAGAGAATCTTAAGCAGGCTCCACGCCCAGTGCAGAGCCCACATGGGGCTTGATCTCACAACCCTGAGATCATGACCTAAGCCAAAATCAAGAATCAGATACTTAACCAACTGAGCCACCCAGGGGCCCCAGAAGAGGTTGACTTTAAATAATTATAAACTCTCTTAATGAATTTACCCAGTTATTATTTTATGATAGTAGTTAATCAGTGGTTCTTAGCAGGTTTTAATATCTTTCAGGAAAGACCATACTAACAATAAACCGTTTTGAGCAGAAAATACAGTACCATTTAGAACCTGCCAAACTATTTACCTTTGAATAAGTTGTTTCATGAGTGTCAGAAAACACTCAGAATGTAAAAAATTGTTTTTTTAATCTGTACATAGATCTAACTTTAGGACTACTAAGGCAAATCTTTATCTATTTAATTATCATATCTGGATCAAAGCTTAGTACTGAAAGTTCACAGCCTTATACTTAATATTATCAAGACATTACTCACTAAAATCAAGTCATCTGGCATTCCACGTATCAACTGATTCCTACAGACATTGGGGTTTCATGGTATAACAAATCACATTAATGAAAACAATGATAAAGAATTAATTTACGTGAAAGTGAACAGTAAGAAGACCTCAGAAAATCTAAACATTTAAAGAACTCTACCAAAAGAATTATTCTTAATTCCAACCTTGATTGTTAATAAATTTATTACACCATCAGAAAAAAAATCATTAAGATCAGCTGAAGGAAAATAAATAATGAAACTTTGAAAGTTCGCTATCTTATCATAGATGGAAAAACAATTTAACTCAGTGTTGTCATATTTATATCAAGTTATAGGGATACCATTGCATAATGTCCCATTAATCTTTGATTTTATGCAATGAGATACAGTAGAGCTCTTTTCTTTGTAATTTTTTCAAGTTTTTATTTAGATTCCAGTTAGTTAACATACAGTGTAATATTAGTTTCATGTGTATAATATAGTGATTCAACAATAGAGCTCTTTTAATGACCTACACCATTCCATGAGTCTAAAAAGAATTTAACCAAATTATTTGTTTCCAAAAATTGTTTCTTCTGAGCTTTGCTTTTATAACTATTAATAGTATTTCCCCCAATATAGGGTAAATTATTTAAAAATCATAAACTTTTTTGGGAATTTTTTATTATCCAAAAAAAAAATTGGTTATAAAATTGCTGTCCTAACCAAGACTTAGGTTGAGAAAACAGGGTATACCTACAAATCTCAATTTTATATTGTATTTGAAAAAAAAACTAATTATCACTTAAAAGAAAACTGAAAAACAGCACCGACTATTTTATATCTCAGTATCTGCCTCCAATATTAACGCATAGTAGATAGCTAATAAATGTTTGTGTGATTAGTAAGTGAATAACATAGCCATAATGCCTGTTATCATCAAGTGAATGAAATGCAATGATTCAGATTTTTTTAAATAAGTATTTTAGGGAGTAAATAAATTTTTCTTGAAAAATACTCCATTTTCCTCTTTGTATTCTTATATATCTTCAAATTCTCTGACAGTTGCACCTTTCTGATCCAAATTTTCCCCCAGTTTACACACACACACACACACACACACACACACACACACACACTTTTGAGAATGGGCCTGAAATCCTCATAATGACCTACAAACATTATATGGTTGATGTTTAAATTTTTTTTTCTTAAAAATTCCTTCTCAAGATAATACAGACTTACTAATTTATGTAAGAATTATTTCTCTCTTATTTAACTTTTAATGTTAGAGCCCATGTCACCTGACCAATTTGCTAGAACAGACCCACTGATTGAAATTATGTGCATTTTATTTTCCCAAAGAAAATGTTAATATTTCTCACTTCCTTTATTGGGGATTTCAGCAAGAGAGAAGATGTACTAGAGACTCATAATATCCCTATTTAATTGTAAGGAACAGAATTTCTGATAACATGTTACTTATAATTTTTTGAAACAGCTTGTTATTGGGAACTCTTAACATGGACTTTGTCAATAACCTAAATTGGAATTAAAATTTACATATATTTTTATGTGCTCCATTTGGAAAGGTCGATGCTTAAAAAAAATTTCCTCAAAAGATCTATGTTGCTAAAGAAAGAAGTGATTAATTTAGATAAACATGTCAATACTAGTGCTTTCTGTTGGCCTGAAATATGCTTTATTGTGAGTTTGATCTACCTTTATGCCATAGCAACCACCCATCTAAACTCCGCCTTTGTGGGAATTGGAAAATGAGCCACCTCCACATAGAGACACAGAGCCTTCAAGGCAAGACTTGATGAGCTGAGTACCAGCTAGAAATCAACCCCCATTAGCCAGTACAGCTAGATGCCCTTCTGCAGGGTACAAGCTGTGCAACCGCACATGGTGTCCCTGTCCTTTGGATATACATCCTCTTACACACGACAGTCCGGAGTTTAGGTGCTTTGTTCATGGTGCCTTTCATGTCTTATCTCCCCCTTTCAATTAGAATAAAACTAACTGTGACCCTCCCCCCCATTTTGGGGATCCTTAGCACAGATCTGACTCGAGATTAAACAAGGAGTAGGGACCTGAGCCAAATACATTTCATCTAGAAGCTGGCTGGCAACCCTAAAAGTAACCAGGGATGTGGCACTCTGCAATAATTATTAGGTAAACTCATCAGACTGGCTCCCTCAAAAACAGTGGCAAATACTGGCAAGAGCAATTGTCCAAGGAGGTACAGAGATACACATGAACTATCCTGCACAATTCTTAAAAGGGAAGCCAGTCTTCCAAGGGCTGATGATTTTCTAATTGCAGTCCCTATATAATAATTCCCATTTGTCCTAAAGATAACTGAATTTAATCCCAGCCAAAAACACCCACAAAGAACCCAGTCCTTCTCACACTTGAAGACAGCTATCATCTGCTTTAGGAACATCTTTTTCAAGTTCAATATTTCTTGTCTCTTCAATCACTAAAAATGTATCAAGATTTTATAGTCCCTGTATCATTTTGCCTGTTTGACTCTGAACACTTCCCAGAGTTCCTGTTAAAGACAGTACTAGGAACAGGCAGAATTTAATACTCTAACCCAAAGTAGAGCAGAGCTATCATATCACCTCATTCAACATTTCTTTAAGCTCTGCTAATGCAGCAAAATAATTTAAGTATAGAAGAAATTTGCACTTAAGCTATGATTATAAACAATGGTACTATCTTCGGTGATTTATAAGACTTTTGAAGTTCTCCAAATATCCTAGGGGCATCATAAGAAACAATTATCTTTATTCATTTCTGAACAGGTAGAACATTTTAGTTTAATGAAATCTTTATTTACCACAGAATTTTTATAGTGTTACTTTCATATTTTTGGTCACTTATCTCAGGCATTATTAGTGGGTTTCAAGAAAAAAACATTTATTGGGGCTCTCTGGTTATTCATATTAAACAAATCAATTAATATATATTAATTGAGCCCTGTATACTCTCACAGCATGCAATGTGAGAGTACAGAAATAATAAGAGGTCCTTGTGCTCATGAGATAATCCTTCTGATGTAGAGAGATACTATCATTCATGAGATGATTTGCAGATTACAGAACAGCCGGAAAAGTGCCCTCCACTCTGAGTGACCCAGGCTATCGAAACAGAAAGCAGTGAGGGAGAGTCATGCAAAACTCCCTAAGTGAAGATCACTCGATTATTCAAATTGCCATTTTTTTTTCTCATGATATGAACACATTTTGACTATTTCAATAAAAGTTGTGGTGAATAATAAGGACTTTTTGTACAAAATGCCAGACAAGGGACAGGAAATGAGCTTCTATTCCATATTATTCTCATTTTGACCATGATTCACTCACATCTATAAGATATATGCCTGACAGATCTTTAGGTTTGAAAAGCAAAAAGAGACCAGTACCTGGGGATTGTGCTTTTCAAGCTTACGCAGCAGGATATGAAGAAAAGAGGTCAGGATTTGTGCTAAAGGAACTGCAAAGAATAACATATTTGTCAGAATATGAGACACAGCTATATTTAAGAAAAGTTGACCTAAAATTGCTGACCATCTTATTGTCTGATAGTGCAGCTTTTGCTTCACTCTAGGCACTCAGGCTTTTATTCTCCTCACATCCATCCAAGAGTCCTTTCTTTTTTGAACGAGCTGGCTATTCACGTTTATGGCATTTTCTAAATCAGTCCCTCCATGTCATGCCTGTGTAACTATTCTCTCCACCTCTGTTTTTTTCCACCTAAAATCTAACCTTCGTCCTTATACTGAATAAGTCAATCATAAATGTAACTTTAAAAGGTAATTTTCAAATTTTTAAAACTAAAACTCCTAATAAGAAAAAAACACATTAAGAAAAAATACACACATGATCACATACAAATAAAGTTCATAAAAAATTGTATCCTTCAGATCTACAGGGCATTCCTTTTCTCCATTCCTTTTCATTGTTTCATTTTATTTAACTCCAATCCACAAATACTAATCATAAGGCACTGAATTAATTTCATGATCCTCTAAAGTAGTAGTTCCTAAAATGTGGTCCAGGGACCCCATTGTGTACCCAAGATGATTTCAGGAGATCCACAAGTTCAACATTCTTTTCCTGACAATATTAAAGCATCATTTGCCTTATTCACACTCTCATTCTCTAAGGAGTGTATGATAGAATTTTCCCAAAACTACATGATATGATGATGTCATCACTCTGACAGCTAATGGAAGATATGCTTCTATATTTTTTATTTAACATTTTTCTCAGCTTTAATTTATAATACAATAAATACGAATAAATATAACCATATAAACAAAAGCTCTATGGGTTTCTCAATAATTAAGAATTTAAAGGGACCATGAGACCAAAAAGTTTGAGAACCACTAATCTAAAGCAAGCTACAGTGTGAAAATCACTGATTTAAATATAATTACTACATGCGCGCGTGCGCGCGCGCACTCACACACACACACACACACACACACTCCTTTCTACAACCCTCTATGGCCTGCAAAGCAAAGGCAACCTGGAACCAAATGTCTTCAACAACTTAGTCATGATTCTACTGTTCCCTACAAACAACACTCTACTCAACCAGAAGCTCTATTCTAGGACCTCTAGCCACACCTTGTTCACTTCTGCCTTTGAGTCTTAGTTCATATTTTGTTCCAAAAGTATCTTTAAGCCTAAGCCTATTTTTTTTTAATTTTCTGACAAGATAAATCCTATCTATGTAACATCTGCAATTATTGGCTTTGCCTTTTGTTTTGCTTGTTTGTCTGTTTTAAGTAGGCTCCATGCTGGGTGTGGAGCCCATCATGAGGCTCAAACTCACTACACTGAGATCAAGACCTGAGCTGAGATCAAGAGTCAGATACTCAACTGACTGAGCCACCCAGGTACCCCTGCCCTATGTTTTAAAACTGACCTTTCAGGACTCCATGGATTCATGTGGGAATACAATTATGTGGCCCTAACTTTCCACAGACCTGGGGATCCACATTACTCGATCAGAGAGCCCCATCCCTTTGGCATAACTATTACTACAGTGTACAGATTACACAGGAAGGATCATACAAGGAGATATGCAGGGAGCAATACCAGTGCTAGGAGAAGAAGAAATCATGTTCTTTTCTTTGAGATTGATCATTATCGGAAAGGCAATGAGACCCATCAGATTCAGCAATGGCTTCGGGCCATGGTGGGAAGAACCCCACTTAGATAGAAAAAATGTTTTAAAAATAATATGAGTCATCCCTTGCTTAGAGATCTGTGTATAATCTTGGGTCCTTGTTTGGCACTGTTCCCAAGGATGCCTGCATCACCCCTATGTTCTGATGAAGACCTAGACTATCTTCTAATGCCTCATCGACCTCTTTGAAGACACATTCTATTATTTTACTTTGTGACTACTATTCTTTTAAGTCTTTCTTTTTTCTTGCAAAATCAAAGGTGCAAAAAGGAACTGATTCTGCCTCAGTGTCTAAGTAGATGTCTTTTGTGGGATTTTTTTGTTTCTTTTTTTTTTTTGTTTTAATCTTTCTGAGAACTCTAGGAGGGTCCTAATTTTTAATATCCTTTTGGAATCCACTCACTTTAATTTTTGTTTTTCCTTTGAGGATGACTGACAAATTGAATACTGGGTTATCTTAACAGTTTTCTTACATTTCCTTAGACTGCTGTGTCATGCACAACTTTTTGATTTTCATTTATGTTTTAGAAAGAAAATGTTATCTCCCCCCCAAATGTTATCCTTTTATGATTTAAGAAGACATATAACTTACACATGTGAAATAAAGAGAAATTCCATACTCTTAAAATGTAAAGTTGAAATTTTTTAATTATAAATAGTAGAAAAGCAACTCATTAATATTCATGCTAATAGAGAAAAAACTGAAAATCTATTTCTATAATGTCAGAAGATCACAATAATCAGGAAATGTGACACTGTGTGAATTTCAGTAAGATGAAGGTCTGAGTATACCACAGAATAATCAATTAAATCACATTCTGAATGGCCTGAGGAGGCTTTGCTACATATACCTGAGATTCAAATTAAAATATAGCCTAGAAGAATTCAATGATTCTGTTATCTCCTTGCAGAAATAAAAAAGGAGGTGAATCAAAGGTCAAACATGAACATGACTTCTCATGTTGAATTTAATTGTTTAACAGGTCATTTGAAATTTTCAAGGCATAACTTAATATTCTTAGAATTAGCACTTTTTAATTAACCAAACAGCATAATAGAATTACAAGGGTGAAAAAAACTTAGTTAAAATGACATAAACAGTAATTCATGAAACTCAGTATCTCTTGGTCCATTGATCATAATAGGATACCTCATTAACATTTAAAAATACTACAAATAAAAAGAAAGGGAAAAAAAGAAGAGAGAGAACATTTAGAGCATATTCATTATTTCATCTTGGTTTGTTTTACAAATGTAATTATAGCTATATTTTGGAGTCAGAGATGATCGCTTTGTTCAATTTTTCACAACAAAAGAAAAATTCCAGTTTTATACAACCATGCAAAGTCTTTAATATCTATTCAGTCATATTTTACTATGAGTATATTTAAACTATGTATATTAATATAATATCATAATTTTATACATTATATATGTAAGATTTGCATTATTTTTTTACTTTTGTGTGAATCACTTAAATTGTTTTTCTTAAATATATTCATATATACAAAGACCACACATGCCCCAGTAAAAAATAATATAATCTCCATTTTAAAATTTTCATGCAGGAAATACTACAGGTTTAGGTGAAATTTGAGAAACAGTTAATTTTAATTCAAAATAATTTCTCTATTCAGCTGAAATATTACACAGCTTGAAAGTAATATGAGCTTGTCCACAGCATTAAGTACACTCTCCTACCCTTTTCTGACCTATTTTCCATAATCTAAGTCAGGCTATAGAATTTATCTAAGTCACTTCAACCCTCTCATCTTTTTAAAAACCAAAGTACCCATTTAGTATACTATCTTAATTCACATTACTTTATAAATCCGCTTCTTTTTATAAAAATCATATTGAGTTAGGCACATTTTGCCTTACTCCAAAAAATTGCTAAATCATTAACAATGAGGCATTTCCCCTATTCTTATTTCCAAAATATAAAAAACTGTAAAACAAACAAAACTAAACAAGGAAAGCTCTCTCTTCTTGGGGTCATTCTTTTTTTTTCAAGACTTAACAGAATTTATTACAAGAATGCTTGAGTGGTTCCATGTAAGGCAATATATTAGTCTTATCTATTAACCAACAAATCAAAGAGAAAAAACTTATGATGCATCAACAGACAATGAAAAGGAATTTGAAAAATCTAGCAACTAGTCCTCAGTACAAAAACCCTACGTAAACTAGGGATAGAAGACCTCTTAAATACAGTAGGCTGTTTAACAAAAATCACAGTAAGTATCATAGGCTACAAACACTAAAATAATTGTAGTTAAAACAGAAGATTTGCCAAGTTTCTGCTTATTATTATCTAGCATAATGGAGGTATAGCAAATAAGACAAGAGAATGAGAACTTTCAAAGATTTAGAAAAGAAAACTCTTAGGTGACATGATTTATATAATTCACCTCCCAACCAAAAGAAACTACTAGACCTAAAACAATTTTGTGAGATGGCTGAATTTAAGGTAAGTGTACAAATTCGTTAGCTGTCCTCTATTCTATTCATCCATCCAATCATTCATGTAACATATATTCATAACCTGCATTAGAGCATTGTACTAAAAAACAATCAGAAGGATGTATACATTTTAGTAATCAAATATTCATTCCAGCATTGTTTACAATGCCAGAAGTTAAAAGGAAAGATGTCCAGTGAGAGATATTTACACCAGCTGGAAGAAAGACAGAACTTCTCACCAATGGACAATGTGACAGCAATTCTACCCCTATTCTCAGCACAGTATCCTGCTTGTTTAACAAACACATTGGAAACTCGCCAGTTTTCAAGAATTCTCATCTTGGAATGGTAGCCAGCTATTCACAATGAAACCAGAATAAGAGGCCCGATGTGTACCATATAGGAATAAGAATTAGTTTTCTTTTAATTGCTTTATCATGATAGTGGAGAATATAATTTATATTTTAAATTATAAATTATTTCACAGACTGACAAAATTTATAAAAGCTTATTTAAATTTAAAAATTATATACCTTCTATGCACAAAATTATGGACCAAGTCACACAGGCTAACTCCATATTTTGGCTATGCCTAGTAGTGAATCTTATTCAACCTATAGAATCCCATGGTTTCTTACTGAGTACACTACACAAAGTCTCACAAGGAAGGGATTCTATTTAGGCAATGAGAGGCTTCTCAGTAAACAATGCCATCCCAGACCTGAATAATTCAATGTTATTTTCGTATATCCTTTCTTTGTCAAGTATATTTATTTTCCTGAAAGGGAGGTTAAAGCATCAACATTGGTTTCAAACATCTGCTTGTCCTGATTTTAACAAAAACTTGTTCCCTGATTAGGAGCCAAATATTTTGAGCAACATCTAGTTTGTCCTCTGTAAATAACAAAGTAAAATTGCTAAATGTAATGAGAAAAATAATAGGTAGCCAACACCACAAACAAACCAAAACTCTACTATAAGCTAGTTTTGCATATTATTCTCTTCATTTTTCTATTGTTGATATGGTTTTACTAGAGTTGAGTAAAATTCTGAAATGCTCCTTTCTTTAATCTGTAGAAGAGCTTTGTTCTTTACTTTTCATCTTCTGAATAAGTGACTGATACTAACTGATTAGGAATTGTGGTGGTAATTACGATGGTAATGAGCATCATTGTAAGATGTTAATCATTTAATAAAACCAACTTTTATTATGAAGCAAATTTAGAAGATGGGAGTAAATAAATGCATGTAAGAAAGTGTTTTTTTAATTCAATCAAGAAGATCCATAGATGCTAAGATACTATGTCAAATATCACAATAGTACTGCACAGTAAAATTGCTATATGTGAAAATAATAATTACTAAAACTATCCCCTACAGTATTTCCCTGCATTTTGCTACAAATGCATTTATTTTAACTTAGACCATATTTTCTGTATATTTTTCCCCTATAGGTTTATATCCAGAAAGATTACCTGTGGTAGAAGAATTTCTACATAAATCCCAATGTATCCTGCTCTCCTATTTAACAATTTTCCCTAAATACTTGTTATTCCTTCTAGGTACAGAGACCTGGTATGGCATTAAAATGCATGTGTGTAGCACCAATTCAAATTTCAAACAGTGATTACAGAAATATTTTCTGTGATCATCTAATGTAAACTCTAAACCATTCTCTAGAGGCGGGGAACATCAAAATGGCACAACAGATTCTGAATAAAGTGTTTATTTCCCCAAATTGTAAGAAACCGACCCAATTTATTCATTGTGGAAAACAGCCTCTTCAGTTATTTGTATTATCTGTTAATAGTAGTTTTTTTTTTAATTATGGTTTATATTTTTGTCATTTATCCATTGACCATGAACTGATTCAAAAGTTCCTAACCAAAGGACCAGTCTGCAAAATAAATCCTTTGAGTTGCAAAGCCTTTGCCAGCTTTGGCTCAGAAATTGAAAAAGGAAATGACAACCACCAAAAAAAGGATTCCAGAGTTGAGTATGGATTTTCTCTTAGCGACAGGTAGTTTTTAAGTCCAGAGCTTCATAATTATTTAGATAAAGGATGAGTGTGTGTGTGTGTGTGTGTGTGTGTGTGAGTAATCTACACACAGAGAGAGGGGATTAAATATTTTTTAATAATAGTTCAATAGTATTAACAGAAATAAATCCAAATATCTTTTTTTAAAGAAAAGAGAAAAAGAGGGGCCCTGAAAATAATTGACATAGACTCTTTTAATCCTGAAATCTCAAAGGGCATTTAAGCTTCCATCATTCATCTTGACAGTTTATAGAGGCAACTCCAATTTCATCCTGGATGAAGGAGTAAATATAAAACAAAACAAAACAACAACAACAAAACAACAAAAAACACCTTGAAATAAATATCAAACAGGCAAAAAGCCATGGAAAAAGCCATACAGATTTATCTTGTAATTTAGCCTGCCAACTTCCAAGTTGATAGTTCAACTGTTTTCTAACAATGATTAGCTTAAAACTATTTCTTTATAGTGATTTTTTTAAATTGCAAAAAACAAAAACAAAAACAAAAACTGAAGGACAAATCAAATCCATTTATAAGGCCCCAAGAATAAATTACTTTAGGCAACTCTGCTATTAGTTTTATTAATGAAAAGCCTATCTTAAAGAAGCAAGTCATGTACTGAAACCATTCTGTTTTTGCAATTCATCAACAGTTAATTTGGAGTTCACTGGATACCTGCTCTGAATATAAGCTAAGAATGATTCTAACCTGCCATCAAAAAAAAAAAAGCCCTTGATATTAATATTAACACAGTGTATTACATTCAGAAATTGCTTCATCAATAATAGTTAATGAATAATTACCGGAATTTACCTGAACTGCACCTTCCAGAAACAAGTAGAAGCATTCTTAAACCAAAGGCATCAACGATGGGTCATTCAGCATCTCATCTAATTTTTTTTTTCCTTTTGCACTCAAGCTTATAAAACTTGCTTTTTGACTAGAATGATGTTGAAATTAGAAAAATATAAAAATAAATCTGTCAATATTTTTATATCTACTTGATACTTTAATGTGTACCTAATACTATCTTATTTTTAAGCCCTCTGCCAATAAATGATTCAAACTCAAAATTGTCTTACTTCCCCATTTGGCCTGATGAATTTTGTTCTTTTATGGTTTGTAAACACATAATTTCCTGAAGCTTTCTAAGAGTCATCAACCACTTGTATTCTTCTCTAACTTACTCTCTCTTTTTTTTTTTTTTCATTCAGTGATTCTTTCTGCTTTAAAAACAGATCTGTTGGTCAGGGAATTTTATATGTAAGTCTTTATATTCACTAAATTAGGAAAGCCATCTTTCCTGATCAAAATTCACTATAAATTTATTATATGAGAGGTTCACGCTTCTAAATCACAGAATATTTGCTGCTTATTAGTCCAGATATAGTATGATACCTTGGCTTCTGCTTTTGCCACTTAATTAAGTCCAATTAAATGTTCTTAAATTTATATCTCTAAGCTTCCTTCCCCAAAAAGAGAGGATAGAAGTTACTTTTTTACATTCAGGGTGTTAGAAATACTTCTCACTTTCTCCTGGATAGAAACTTCTTTTTCCAGGGACACTATGGGTTGCTTTTCTAGCTCAGAGAAGGTTTCTTTCCTGTTTCAAGGAACACTGAATCAATATTTTCTGTGGGTGCTTGATAAAAAGTGGTTAAAGTCCCAGGGGCACCTGTGGCACCTGGTGGCTTATCTTAGCCTTTTCTTACAAAACAAACAAACAAACAAAAACACTGGTATTTTTATTTCCTCATGTTCTGGGGAGCTCCTCAGAGGACAATTAACAGATTATTAATAACTGTTGATCCTCCTAGGGAAAGGTTCCACATTTATTTGCCTATATATACAATTCAGGGCACTTTTCCTTATCATAGAAATAGTTGTGAAAATTCCAAAAAATGGAAAATGTAAATAAAATATATACTATAAGAATCTGTCCATTTTAATGGAATGTACTGTCTCCCTTAAATCTGCTAGAAAGGATCTTGTCCATGAAAACAAATTTTATGATGACTTCCATGTTCCCCCTTTATTTAATAGGCAAGTATCTTAAAGGTAATTGACATATTTCTTCTATATAAAACTCCCTATATACTACAGTGGATAGACATTATCTACTTACTAACACACCTGGAGCAAAGACTGAAAATCTCTGTTTTTTTTAAAGGAATTATTTCCAAAATGCAACTCTGAAGATCAGGATGGACCACAAAACTATAAAGAAAATCTGAATGTTCTTTTTAAAAACTATAGTTAGAAATAAACTATAAACTGGGCAAAGATAATCAGCATTTACAGACTGCTGACAGGTGAAACTACCAGTTTTATAATGACAGTTCATCTTAATACATCTGAAAAACATAAAATGAGCTGTATTCGTTATAAAAATGCTTTTGATTTCCAATGACAGATGTACAGAAGCATAGTCATGGCTACCTTTCACGTATGAACGAAGTTTTATGGAGCCATTATCCTGGCCTTCACCACATCCAAAGATCCTTTTATTGAAATTAATCCATTAACATATAGGAATTCTAGATCCCCAGCATAAAAAGGTCACTAGAAAAGTGCAAAAAGAACCAGAGTTGAGGGTCTTCTCTATTATCCTGCCTAAAACTGTTTTTGTATGACCTTACAGCTAAGAATGGTGTTAAAGGTTTATTTAAAGACTACTAATAAAACAAAACAAAGAAGAATATATAACAGAGAATGTATATGGCCAACAACGCCTAGAGTATTATCTGACTACTTATAGGAAAAAAAAAAGTGCCAATCCTTACTCTATAGTATATACACTTTGCCTATTATATTTACCTACTATATAAAAAGTCTTAGATTCCTAGAAGAAAGACATATAAAGAGAAACAATCTTGATTTTTCCTGCTGAGTCATAGGCTGAAGGTTCTAACTGGGACAGGAAAGAATGACTATATCTAAAATATATATATATTTTTAAAAATTACCACCAAATGTGAATGTATGTGTTAGAAGTTGAAAGTATATTGGGCTCTATCTTTAACACTGGTAAAGGCACCACGTTGTGTTCTTATTTTAGCCAAGATGTACTTTGGCAGAGGGAGATTTCTTTAGTGAATATCAACAAATCAACTGAATGGCATTAAGAGAATTTGAAAAGATAAACAGCTTAATGAGTAATTAACTTATACTGTATCCCAAATTTTATTTACCTCTCAATAACATCTACTCCCTTTGTAAATACTTTATAGATTTAAGAATTTCTTAGTTATATAATACTAGGAGTTAAATCTGCCCATAAAGTTATCAGGAGATTGGATTGAGATTGCAGATCCAACACCTGTCAATTTTCCTTTCTGCTCCAGATCCGTGAAATGACAGAAAATAAGCTCTTAAAAGATCCAGAAGAATATCAGAGAATAAAAGAGAGTGGCAGAGACAGATGACAGATTTTGAGGGCTATCTTAAAAACAGGAAAAAATAAATAAAATGAGGGAAGTAAATCCAGAGATTACCATAGACTAAAACACACATGGTGCAAAATGCTACAGAACTGGGAGTGAAGGAGGCTGCAACCATCCAACCAGGAAGTGCACTCCCGGCACCTGGGCCAGCCGCCTCTCTACTCTTCCTGACTTGTGCAGGGGAAGCAAGAGCTCTGTGCACCAATGACATTTACTTCTAGGCAAAGCCGTAAATGTGGTCACTGAGGATGTCTGTGTAGGGTTCCTGGCCCCTGGTCCTGAGGAGAAGCTGTTGCTACACCAGTTCCTGAAGCTCCTCCCCTTTGTCCTCCTCCACAATCACCGCTCTCACTATCATCACTGTCCTCAGCATCATCATCAACCAGCAGTATTCATTGAGCTCACCACACTTTAGGGACTGTGCTAAGCAATTTTATGTGTATCCTTTTATTAAATCCTTAGCTCCAACAGATAGATATGATGATTAGCTCTATATTATAAATGAAAAAACTAGGGCATGAAGGGGTTACAGAACTTTCCCGTGGTTATAGCTACTAACTTGTAAAACTGAGTTCAAGCTCAGATCCATCTAGCTTCATGACCCAATTACTTAACCAGCAGAACTTACTGTTTTACTAAATACTCAACATTGAGACTAATAGTATCACCAACATCCATGATAGGCATTTTCAAACACAAGGTTAAACAAAAAACTAAAAATCACTCTACATTTGAAGGATATCCACATTATGAAAGAGAGGCACCAATCTTACTAAAACAAGAATTCACACTGGAAAAAGCAGAAGATATAAAAGCAAATATAAGTAATAAATACAAGTATAAATTTGAGGAACCTAAAGAGGACTTATTGAGAATTTTAAAAATGGAAATACTGGAAAGTAAGTATAAGACTTTTGAAATAAAAACTCTATAGCAATAGATTGGACATAGCTACAGCTCAAATTACTTTACTAAACTGGAAAATTGAGCTGAGGAGTAATTCCAGAAAGCAATGCAAAATATCGAGGAGGTCGAATGTATGAATGGAGAAAAGTTTAACAAACATGGACATTAGTTAAGAAAGTTCTCAAATCCATCTAATTAAATTACAGGTAGAACAGACAGAATAGATGTGGCAAAATAAAATTCCCCAAAGTGAGGACACACGTTTGGTTCAGAGGTTTATCAAATGCTGATAAACATGAAAAAAAAATATTCACAGATATCTTGATAAAATTTTAGAACATTTAGAAGGAATAGAAGGATATGTTTTTACTCTGAGGCTTTATGATGAAAATCCAAAAAGCTTCCAGAGAAAAGGAATAAAAATTGCCCATATCAGAAGGAAAAATCAGACTTTTCATCTTCAGCCCTGGCTAGCAAAAGACCGTGGAGAGATGCCCTGAAACATGTGATTTTGAAATATTTGTCTATATAAAAAATTAAATTACAAAAAAAATTTTAATTAAAACTTCTAAGGGAAGAAAAGACAACACAAAGTTTAAAAAGCCAGTGTTAAGCCTAGGAAACATATCTGTTCCCAATAGAGCGGACAAAATATCAATATCCAGAGTACATAAAACATTTTATAACTCCAAAAGAAAAATGAGCAAAGATATAAACAGAGAAATTAGAGGAAAAAATAAAGTAAAAATGGCCAATAGATATGTAAAAAGATGTCCTATCTCACCAGTGAGCAGGAAAATAGAAATTAAAACAAGCAGCACACTTTTCTCTTCATCAGACTGAGACAAGTAAAACATGGTAATATTCTGTCTTGGTGAGGTGCTTAAAACAAAAGCTTTATATACCGTTAATGAAAATATAAATCGGGAGAATCCCTTCCAGAGTATTCCCGTAGTTGTTAGCTCTTAGCAATTTCATTCTTTCAATTCTATCATAATTTTTATTCACATACGAATAAATACACATCCATGTGTGAGTGAAATGTGGACAAATAGTTCCTCACATTGTGATTATCATGTAAACAATTTACTAACAAATATTAAGAATTTCCTATTTAAGTTAGTACAGTCATCAGCATAAAAAGTATTAAAATAAAATAAAAATTGCACCCAGAAATCTAGGTGCTTTTTAAGGCATGGTCTGCATTTTCTCATTCCAAATATTCTTTCCTGTATACAAGGAGTCAGTTTCAGATTAATATATAACTTGTGAAATGCATGCTCTTTTGCCCACATTGTCAATTTGGAATTTGTGGTAACATATTTTGAACAATCAATGCTCCCAGATCCTGTTACAAACTTAGAACAAAACTCTGAGAAACAAACTGAGGGTTTTGGGGGTGGGGGGTGGGGGGATGGGCTAGCCTGGTGATGGGTATTAAAGAGGGCACGTACTAAATGGAGCACTGGGTGTTATGCACAAACGATGAATCATGGAACACTACATCAAAAACTAATGATGTAATGTATGGTGACTAACATAATAAAATAAAATTTAAAAAAATCAACAAATGGATTACCACATTTGAGCATATCTTATATGTATTTTAGGAAACACGACTTTTAACTAGGGTAAGACCGGAAGTATAATCTTCATGATCACTGAAGTATCTTCCTACTCTACATTCAATTTGTGTGAATACACTTAAGGCAGCTTCTGAGAGAGGGTGCATATGTCCTGAGTGGAACATTTGCTGTTGGCTTTGTTGAAAGAGCTTGTCAATGAATCAATAATAATTCAGAATCTGGGCATTTCTTTGGGGATTAATGGCTAGCTAAGTAGAGCTATTCAAGCCAAATACCATTAACCCCAATTGGTCCCTGTCCAGTTTGTGGCAGCTGCAATGAAGAAGCACTACAAAATACAGACTTACTTTTTTAAAACTTCATTCCAATGTGTCTTTAGCACGTATGTTTTGTAAGCAATCAAAAAGGATTGATTTTAGAGGCCAAGCTCTCCTCGATATTCTATTCAATTCAGAAAATCCGTAAGTCTAAATGTGGATACCTACTATTGAAATCTTCATACACTAACTCAGGTCTATCCAGGGAACTGAGATAGTTCTGATGCAACAGTGATTTGTGGGATATGGATTCTTCCATAAGCGTCAGTCGTATCTCTAATATGCAGCTGAGAGAGATAATGCACATGAGTTCCATCTATTCCTTCCCTGTAGCCTGCAACACTGATGAATATCCCAGTGACATACCTAAATCAGCTAATTCCTGATCTCTCTCTTTTTTATGGCATTGGTTCCCATTTAACAACTCATCTGGTAAAGCACCCAGATTGAAATAATACAGATTTCTTTTAACAGAAACTATTTGTATTTCTTTTCTCCCCAAAGGAACACTTGATGAGGTGAACAATATGGTTTCATGCCTTTCATTACTATGACAATGTGGACAATCAAAAATGCCAAGTCGCGGGGTACCCAGGTGGCTCAGTCGGTTAAGTGTCCAACTCTTGATTTCGGCTCAGGTCATGATCTCAGGGTCATGAAATGGAGCCCCAGGTGGGGCTCCACACTGGGCATGAAGCCTGCTTAAGATTCTCTCTCTCCTTCTCCCTCTGCCTACCCCCACTCCCTCTCAATAAATAAATAAATAAATAAATAAATAAATAAATAAACCACTTAAAAAAAAATGTCAAGTCAAAAGATGCTCACCAACAAGAGGATTCCTTGAAAAATGAGTGTCACGATATACGAGCCTTAAACCAAACTGAGAGAAGGTTAACAGTGACTCCATATTCCCTGCCCTGTTTAATTTCGTATTACTTATGGTCTATAAACCAATACAGCCACAATGTGTATCGAGATACCATTCACTGAGATAAGTTATAATTCAGTGAAGTAGCAGAGTATTCCAAAAAGCTCCAGGCAGGGAATCAAAGCACAAGCTTTAGCAGCAGCTATACCTGATTTGCAAATGCTTTTGCTCCCCTTTATTAGCTGTGTGAGGTTGCCTAAGTTATGTATCCTGTCTAAAATGTTAGTTTTCCCTTCTGCAAAATGGGCACAACAACAGTATCTACTCCATTAGGTTGCTGTGAGGATTAGATTATCCATGCAAATTCTCACCACAGTGGCTGATAAATAGTAAGCACCCAACACACACAGATTATTTTCATTAACATTTCTGTTGCCCCAGTTTCCTAACTTTCCCTCTTTGTAACACCCTCCCTTCTTGTCTTTCAATTTCTTTCTCTTATTTTTTTCACCTTTTCTTCCCTTTCTCTTTCACCTGTTTTTCTTTTTCTCAAAACTCAGGAACTCAGGTCCTCAGAGAATTCTTCTTTTTTTTTTTTTTATTCAGTGCTTCTAAGACATTATAAAATTATGCTAATTTTTCCTAATTGGAGGGATGGTCAGTAAAACTTAAGCATCTCAGAAATAGAATATTTTGAAATTTGCAAAGTTTTAGTTGCAATGTCCCCAGCTCTTCTTACACTTTTTAAATCTAGTTTCAAAAAACATGCATAAGGAACACTTCAAATGCTCTTTTGAATTCTCCGCCCCTTACCTTACTAAGGAGGAATACTTAGGGAAACACTGTTCTGCAGAGTACAGAGGGAAATCTGGGGATAATACTTTTTTTTTTTTTTATTTTGTCATCAAGCAGAGACAGGGACTTCGACTTCTCTTATCTCTCCTCTCCATTCTTAATACTTTTCCAATTTAGATTTGGACCCACATTCATCTCTGCATCCATTTTAAAAATGCGATTTCTGCTCTCCCAACTCAATAAGCCAACACCCTCTAACTTTCTTTTTCTCTTGCCAGTTCTTCCCCGGATCTCATGCCTGCATGCTGGCCAAAGTGCTGAGAGTGTCATAAAGAACAAGTTTTCCCAGGCTGACAGCTCAACATTTCTCAAATCCTCGACTTCTCTGGGGTATGTATAAATGGAGATAGGAGAGAATAGTAGTAGGGAAAATATGCACTTTGGGGAATCCAAGAGAACTGGGTCTGTGTTCTGGATCTATCATTATTCATGTGTTTATTTACTCTTTTCTTCATGTATTCATACATTCATTCGGCAAAATATTTCTTGACAATCTGCTGTGTGTACCATACTAGAACCTGGAAATACATTAGTTAACAAGACAGACTTAGCTTTTTCTCTCAAAGAAAGAGCAGGTTTTTTGTTGTCCTGAGTAAGCTTTAAGCATCGGGAAAGAAATTCTCAGCTCACACACTTACTGAACATGATAATTAAGGGCCAGATACCAAGACATACACAAATATTTATAATTTGTTAACAAGGAGGGGAATGGGATATTCCTTTTGACCTTCTCTCCTCCACTTTCTGCAAAAAGTGACCTCCTAAATAATTTATCTCTACGGGTGAAAAGAAAAGTCCAGCTGCAGCATCTCACTGACACGGATGCTTGTGAGAACGGAGAGCTGATTATAACAGGAAGCCTAGGCAAACCAACTTTCTATTGCGTGTTCTTGATAATCAATTCAAAACTAGGGTATTATTGCAACAGCCTCTGAATAAACTTTCAGCAGAACATGCTCCCTTTCAAAGTATCTTCACTCCTATACTAATGCTTTGCCTGTTCTTTCTAGTTCTCATTCATTCATACATCCCCTTTCCACATGTCAATGAAATCTTTGCACTTCAAGGAGAAAGATTTGGAAAAAGAGTACCAGAAAATAGTTTGGCATTAACTACAGACTAAATTTCCAGAACACAGATTCTCTAATGTCTTAGGAATGTGATCCAATGGGCACATTCTTTTGAGATAAAAATAGGTTGACAATA
Organism: Phoca vitulina; assembly: GCF_004348235.1. Classification (NCBI taxonomy): domain Eukaryota; kingdom Metazoa; phylum Chordata; class Mammalia; order Carnivora; family Phocidae; genus Phoca; species Phoca vitulina. Next base: position 42,741,707 of record NW_022589715.1, on the reverse strand, counting down.
AAAAGTATTAAAAGATGCCAAAGCAATACAAGCTTTTTATTGTTAATTTCATTCTTGTGATTTTCATTTCAATAAAGAACCGATCCCAATTGAAATGCTTTCCCATCTGGTGGCTGCTCTGGAATTTCTGCCATGACTTTCCAGACATTTTATCTACTTTTATTTATATCATAAATGGCTAAAAAGGAAAAGTATGTATCAAGAGTGTGCATGTATGAATCTTTCAGCATAGAAGCTTAAGACATAGTCCAAAAGAGGATAGGATAATACTTCAGAACCTGACCAGTTTTCTCTCCATCTCCCTGAGGAACCGCCACCAAATCAATTGAGAGAGAGAGAGAGGGGGAGGGAGAGAAAAAGAGAAAATGAATAAACTTCACTACTATTTCTATTGACAAAGTTCTTCTCAACAAGATGTCAGCTTTTATTCTATATACTTAAAACCAGAAACTGCTCAATATCTGAATCTAATCTTTTAACCAAATAATAACAACATGAGCAGACACCTAGGGCAGATTCAGGTACCCATCAATAATTACTATTTTGTTTCATACTACACACACACACACACACACACACACACACACATTCTCTAAATACTAGCTAACATAACTAGTATTAAAGAGTTTGAGTGCTAAAACCACAAGTGATCTCTTTCATTCCCCAACCGAACTAGTGAAGTAGATATAAACACTATCTGCATTTATAGAAAATAAACTGAGGCTTATAGAACTTAAATAACCTTGCCCAAGGTCACACAGATAGCCAGCAACAGAAAGGATTGAAATGTAAACATTCTGTCCTCAAAGATTTCTTTAGCTATACGTGATAGGACTTTAAAAGGCTATCTCCCTCATTACCTAGCACACAGTAGGTATACAATAGAAAACATAACCTGGCACATCAGTGAATCCAAGGGCCCCAAAATAGGCTTAGTGCTTATAAAAGGCACAGTTCATTGCAGCCAGAATGCTACCTATTATAAAAATAAGCTGATGGCTAGACCTGAAAGAAATCAAAGAGGGCCCCATGAGGATTAAAGAGAAGATATAATGAAAATCAGGAAGCTGGTTTAATGAGAAAGAAATTCAATATACTTCACCTCTCCTTCAATCTTTTTGTGTTTGGTGCATTCATCTAGAAACGACTCAGTCTGTTTTCTTACTACAGCTTTCCTTTTTCACATGGCCTGATACTATTCATGTTTCTTTAGAAGCATGGGACAAGAATAGTTTATGGGGATGATTTTAAAAAGGATGGACTATTAGTAAAGACAGATGGATCAACATAACATGTGGGTTAATTGCAAATAAATATCTTTGGAAGTTATTGGCAAGCCTGTAGGTACAGCAGTATGAAACAGAATTTACCAAGTGTGTGATTTTACAGAATAACTTAATTCTTTTATGACCAAAAGCTACATGAACTAAGTCCTCTCTAATGACTTCTGAAATAACACATAAAAGAAACTCAAATACAGGGACATACAAGGAGCAGGGAGAAAAGACCATTAATAAGAAAGTATTTGAAATATAGATATACTAATTAGTATAGTACCCTTAAGGAAAGTTAATGATAGTTATGGGAGAAAATAGTTACATATTTATTGTTTACAAGGAAAACTAATCTCAGAGTAATTGGATTGGAAGACACCATAAAGAAAGGATGCTCTAATTCCTTCATTTCCCTAAATGAAAATGGAAGCCCAGATAATGTACACCATATGCACATTTATATGGTTAGTGTAGGGCTCTTCCCACCACACACACTACCCACAAGATTTTTTTTTATTATGTTAATCACCATACATTACATCATTAGTTTTTTTGTTTTTTTTTTAAGATTTTTATTTATTTATTTGACAGAGAGAGACAGCAAGAGAGGGAACACAAGCAGGGGGAGTGGGAGAGGGAGAAGCAGGCCTCCCACCGAGCAGGGAGCCGGATGCGGGGCTCGATCCCAGAACCCTGGGATCATGACCTGAGCTGAAGGCAGACGCTTAACAACTGAGCCACCCAGGCGTCCCTACATCATTAGTTTTTGATGTAGTGTTCCATGATTCATTGTTTGCGTATAACACCCAGTGCTCCATTCAGTACGTGCCCTCTTTAATACCCATCACCAGGCTAACCCATCCCCCCAACCCCCCTCCCCTCTAGAACCCTCAGTTTGTTTCTCAGAGTCCATAGTCTCTGGTTCGTCTCCCCCTAGATTTTTTATCACATAAAAAAATATAGTACCAACTTGCTTCTTTATCTTCTGAGGCTCCTTCTGATCTTTAGATTTCTTCTTTTATATTTGTATCACCTCAGTCCTTCAAGCCTTCCCTTTATTATTCAGTGGCTGAATCTTTGTTTCAATCTAACTTTATTCTATTAATTAAGACTTAATTCTCCAACTTGTCATTATTCTTTTGAATTCTCAGACTATCACCCGAATTCTTTGTCATAATCACCACAAAAGTTGTCTGTGCACTTACAGGTCATGATAAAATATGCTTCATTCCTGTAAAATGCTATGTACATGGAATGCTAGGACAATTTTAGATTCCACACAACAAGATTGCTCCATAGAACATCTTACGATTCACAGTAAGCTCCTCAATACACTACTTGCAAAGGATTCTTCACAACAATAATTATATACAGCACATCCTTCTCTGGTCTATCTAAGCCATCCACTGGCACGAGGAAAGGTTTACTGTCATGTTGAAAAGGGAAACCCCAAGCAGCTCACAAATGTTTGTTATTTTACTGGTGCATATTTTAACCTTCACCACCTTTCCATATTCCTACCCTCAGTATTCTAACTCATCCTTCCAGAACACCCGTTTCAATTCCCAGAATATACAATAAAATCTAAAAACCAAGTTTTAAGTTTTGCTTACCATGTTCTTTGTCTGTGCTAGACACAGTTCTAAGCATTTCACGCTCATCATTTACTGCCTTGTTTCAAGATAGGGACTGTTGCTGTCTCCATGCACAGGTGAGAAGGCTGAGACGGGTTAAATAATCTGATTGTTGTTAGAAAACTGGACCTAGGCATTTTGGATTTAGAACCTGTACTCTTAAGTACTCAGTTTCACTAATAAACATGCACAAAACATCCATACATTTAATGAACGACACTGAGGCTAAATGTCAGCTGTAAATTTTACCTTCTGTTCTTCAAGGAATACAATCATTATAAGAAAAAAATACACAACTATGGAGAAATACTACATTCAAGTTCCTAAGTATACTTAATCACTAGTCAAAAACATTCAGGTTTGTACAGATCCCCACATTTTCAGAGTTTATCAAGATTTTCCTCCACGGGGAAAAGGAACACAGTCAGAGAAGCATAGCAGAAAAGTCTAAGCCAAAGACCTAAGCTTGTATCTATTCTTCTATGGCAAATCTCATCATATTCAGAGAAATAATTTTTAAACTGTCTCTTCCATAAAGAGTATTACTAATTTAGATGCAGTTTACTACTGGAGAATGCATTAGGTGAGTGTCATGCATCCAGGAAATGCTCAATAAATATTAACAAATAATTACCAATGCTATAGATAATATAAATTACACATGTCATACACACATCTGAGTTTTTTAAAAGTGTAAATTTAAAATAGGGTCTTAAATTACATACAAGAACACCAGTTGCAAAATTAACGCCATGAAAGCTACAGCAAGCACAGGATACAAAATATCCTGAACCTTTACTTGGTAACTAAATATGAACAGTGATGCAGTTATATTGGGCTTTTTATTCCTTTCTTAAAAATTCATTCTCAATATGATTTTCAGTTTTAAATACTGAAGTCACTCAAGCTTGAAAAAAGTATTTGCACTCAGTTCAAGATAAATACAGGGTAATAATCTTGAATAAAAATGATTATGGGAAGAGAAATACATTGATGGGAACATTTACTGAGGCCTAAACTATCAATCAATATGCCACTTATTATCAATTTGGGGGACAGCTACATTGCTTTAAGGCTGACAAAAGAGCTTAAACAGGGAAATAATGAATTGTGAAGCTGATAAGGATCACAGAGGTCATTTGGTCCTACCTTCTAGTTTTCCAGATGAGAACACTGAGACACAGACAGGAATAATTACTACCCCAATGGCACCATGAATTAGTGGCAGAGAAAAGGTAAGATCTCAGAGGGGCCTACATCTGAGAGACTACATCTGAAAATGGGAGAATCTTGGAAGGTGTCACTAGATTTTAAATAAATTTTGCACCCCATCTCATAGTTTATATTTCAGTCAAGGATAAATGCATCTGCAGACATGTCCTGGCTTATATAGAGTAGCCCAGCTCAGAGATTCACAGCAATAATTCTTGTGTGACTAAGCAAAGGCCTCAGCTGCTATAAAGCTCTGCATGCTTTAATCTCCTCACTGTCATCCTGGTCCAATCTCTCCCTGTAGGAAGAGCCCTTAGAGGTAATAACTTCTAGCTTTCTAAAAAATTCAGATGATTTTAGTTGATAAGCATTTAAATAGGTTATGTTCTTCTAAGTCCATACACTGGTAAATAAGGCTATTATACGGGGAAGCCTTGGGTATGTGAAATATATATGACTCTGACAATAAATAGTGCACACTTTCTACAAGCAGATACCTTAGAAGTACTAAGTTCCTGTGACTAAACCAAAGATAGGGGAAATAAAACAATCCCTTCTCTGTAAAGATGATAAATGGGCAGTCTGTGGGAGGAAAGTGGTGGTAACATTTTTTTTAATCTGTATTTTTATGGCACAATGCCACAACTGTGTATGTACTCTGCTTAAAGAATATTCACTTGAAGGAAACTATCATCTCAAAACTTTTTTCAGGAAAAGCCTAGATAAAAATCGAACTGGGATGAGGTGGGAGAAGGTGGGCTGAATTTAGGCCCCTTGCCTAACTAGCTAAGTCATTCAGAGTAAGCATTAGACTAGTTCAAATGACCTTAAATCTTGTACGCATGTACATATTTATGTTTACATGTACATATGTATTTATTTTTCACATATTTTAATTAGTGTCAAAGATAGTAGTGATGATAGAAAACAGCCCTGGAATAAAAACCACAAACTTCATTTGTCATTCCAAATATGCATTTACCTGGCTTCTGGTCTTCATCAAACCTACAGCTTCAGGATTCTAGAGAGCTAGAAAAACAAAAATCTTAGAAATTGCCCAGGCAATTTCCTCATCTTATAGATGGAGAAACTGTGCTTATTAAGACTTTTCAAAAGCAAAATCCAGATAACTAAGTAGCCCAGCTACTAGGACTCAGTGAGGAACCACTTTAACCTCTTTCAATATTATCTTCTATTACTTTAGAAGCTGGAAAGTTAAAACCCACCTTTCACAGATTCCCTTGATATTTAAATTCTTCACATGATCAAGGTTTTACCAAACTCAAAAGTAGAGAGTGAGCATCATGAGTGGGCTAGTACAGAAGCGAAGTTTTTGGGTCTCTGTTAGAATTACTTAACTTGTAGGCTGCATATAGGGAAAGAAATGAATTGATGAAGATTTTCTTTTTCTCCTTTTTTATGGGATCATGAAATTGAAAAAGTTGCAACAAAACATTTGAAATATATCATTAAGTTTGTATATTGTGCACAGAAATTCATCACAATTTCTTTAAATACCGGTTTTTTAAATATTTTTTTTCAATTTGGGGACCAAATTTTCCCCAAGGAAATATCTCCAAGTTTTAAATATATAAAGGGGAAACATTTTAATTTAGACAACCTGAGCAATACTTCTGAAGACCAACATATAATGAACATAATTTCTTAAATAAAATGTGGATTGTTTACACACCTACATGTATTTTTATTATGAAGTGCTATGAAGATTTTTGAATTTTTAGAAGAGACGAAATCAAAAGGAAAGACCAGAAGAAAATGTACATTCCAGAAAGGCCAAGTCTAGTTTGGAAAACAGAAGCAGGGCTATCATCAATAACAGCTAGAGTAAGACAGACCAAAAGTTGTTTACATTTGTAACTAAGGAATCTTTCCAGTCGATGAAAATTTGTTTATGTACTTCATCCCTTCCTTATTTAATCCTGCCCATTAAGTATAATGCAAACATTTTAAATCAGGTATTTCACCCAAAAACCTCAATACATTTATTAGATATGAACAATAACTGATATGCAATAAATTGTTACTCACCAATACATATATGCACAGAGAAAACAGTAAGGTCAGATATATTTCAGCTGTGTTTAATGAATGTTCTCATTCCCAAATTAAGCCCTCCCTTGCTAACCAGAATGCCACTGCAAACAGGATGTTGAATCACAGGAGCCATTTCTCCCGTAGCATCCAAGGACAATCTTTCACATTCAAATTGCCTTTTACATTAATGGACATGCTAAAAGGATTTGCATTTGGTTATTCATGAATCATATTGTTTTACTACTTCAGAGATAATGGATTGTATTCACCTCTTACCATGTTTGATTCTAATTTTCAAAAAGGAACTTTGGCTGGGCACAACTTAGATAAATGCTATTAAGTATATGATTGCATGAGGATGTGTATGTAGAGTGTTTAGAATAGGCCTGCCACACATTTAATGCTCCATTAAAAAGCTATTAATGTTACGATTAGAAAATAAATCTACAGTAAAGTGGTATTGATGACAGGAACATATTTTAATATATTGTAGATAAATTTCTGGTATTTCAAAGTATTTTACAAACTTTGGTACAATACATAAACTACCACAATGGGAACTCCTTCAAAACAAGGACTGTCTTTCCCTCACATAGTACGCTATCAATACAATATATATTTGTAAAATTAATTAAGACATGAATGAATGAAATGTCATTAGCCAAGTGTTAGAAACTACCGTTCTTAGGATATAAGTGAATACAATGTGTCTGGACTAGGTAACAAGAGCAAGGGATTCCAGGAAAATTTTAAAACTAAAATTGACTAATATACCCATTATCTTGTTGAAAACATATTCTGCAAAAAGGCTTGTAGCAATAGCTTAAGTGTTGTAGCAGAGTATGCTTCCAAATGTTATAACCTGAAGAAGACTAAACCATTCTGCCAACATTCCTATAGATCCCCATCACTGGTATTACTCCTTTGTGCAACTTGCTAGCATAGGACCCAGAGTTGAAGAAGAAAGGCAAACACCACATGCTAATTCTTTAATCTGTGTTACCTTATCTTTTTTGGTCCACTATAATCATTCTCACTTATTCATTTATTTATTCAATAAATATTTATTAAGTTCCTATTACATGGCATATACAGTGGATGGATATGGCCCTTACCTTCTCTTAGCTTAGTTTGGAATAAAAGATCCCTGGGAGCGAGGGTGTCTGTGTGGGGCTGGAAGATTACAGTAGAGTAAGAGAGGTAAGACACAGTGCTTATTGCATATCTCTTAGGTGGCAAACACAGTGCTCAGCAACCCTCCTCCAGAGTCCCTTCTTTCAGGAAATGGCCCCTCCAGTCATCCAGATACTCAGGTCAATCATTTTGGAGTCATCTCTAATTATGTCCCTTTCACTTCCACCCTATTCTACATCCCATCAGCAAATTCTGTCCACTCTGCTTTCAAAGCATGTAGCAACATGAACCAGTTCTTCCCACATTCTCCACTACTACTCCAGTCCATCTTCACATCTGACCAATATGAGGTTCCTCTACACCCTCTCTTATGCCCCTACAATCTATTCTCTCTGAAGGGACTGAAACAGAAACCTCATCCTCTTTTTTAAATACTTCAATGGTGTCTGGTTGGGTTTAGAATAAAATTTATGTTCCAGTTCATGTTGTGGCCTGTCAAATTCTATGTAATCTGGCTCCCAGTTACCACACCAGTCTCTCTGCCGATCCCTGCTTTGCTCACTGTGTTCAATCCCTCTGGCTTCCATGCTCTCCCACGAGCATTCAAGCACATTCCCACTTCAGACCTGCTGCACTTGCAATAGAGCATTTAACCTCAGAACTGCATGCTTCTTTCTTGTGTTTATCAGGTGTCGCCTTCTCAGAAGGCCCAACATGATTACCCTACCTAAAATCAAAATGCCCCTAATCCATTCCCTATCCCCTTAACCCGCTTTAATGCTCTTCATAGCACTTGCTGTTTTCTGACATCAGAATACATTATGTGAACATATCCATAAGAGCAGGGTTTTGTCTTTATATGGCTCAGCATCTACAACAGCACATAGCAAGAGTTAAGAACACATTTTTTGAAGGAACAAATTATTCATTAAATCCCTACATTCTCTGAAGTTGCTAATATTATTTTACAGTCAAAAAACAGTAAGATGAAAACAGATCATGCAACCATCTTTGGAAACAGTTTGAAAATATTTTGGAAATGGGGCTTTATGGTTGAGGACTAGATGCCTGTACAGGATGGAAACAATGAGGAAGGAAGTCGAAATAAGGAAGACAAGGTATTTTTTTTAATTTCCTATTTCCTGAATTTTAATACTACAAATAAATACTTTGGGAAAAATCATACCTTAATTCAGTAACTCAATTTGTTTCTTAATTTCAAGTTAAATTAAAAACCAAAAACAATGGTCATTACTTACAAAAGATGAGGAATTATGGAAAACATATAGTATCCATGACTTAATTACTCCCCCATTTTTCTGTTTCCATATCAAACACAGGCCTAACTTATGATACATTAGACCAGGCACAAATTATAATATGAAAGTAAGGCATAGAACAATACAGTTGGAACTTGCAAGGATGCAAGAGCTTACAGCCAAAGGAACATTGGAAAGTATGATAAGGCCTAAAGAGGATTATAATATCTTTGGTGGACAGGTAGGTTTTGTGTTTTGTTTTAGGTGTATCCTCAGGACTCAATGAATGCTTTGGGCTCTAAACAGAGTAAAGCTCAAGTCAAGTTTACTGCTTCCATATGGTTCCAAACACATATGCACAACGGTAGATTCAGTGAAAGCAAACAAACAAACAAAAGTTTAAGTCGTTTTCCTAGAAAAGGCATTGTGTTGCTAGAACTTTAATGAGCAACAGTTCAGATGCAAGCCAGAGCAAAAAGTCAAACTTAGAACATCATTTTGTTGGTGCCTTTCCAAAACAGCAATTTGATAAAAGAGCATCTGCATGTCTTTTATCTGCAAACTTAATTTCATTATTGCATTATACTGTACTTAAAATAAAAACAGATCCACACATTTATTAAAATTGTAATGAATGAATCACTTAGGCTTTGATCTCCTATACCAGTTTTAGTAACCTCCTTTAAAGGGAGATCAATTAGACATACTTTTTTCTTCTTCTTTTTCAAATAATACTCTCAGACAGAACTTTTGAACTTTGTTTTATCAAAATTTAGGCATAGCAAACATAAGAAATAAAATAAACTATCCCCCATTCATGCATTTGATTAATACAGGCAGCATTCTTATTTCATTCTTGATATGAAAAAATAAAATTTTACATTTAATAAAATCTCCCAAATGTTGTCTGACACAGTACACTAAATAAACTCTTATGACACAACCAGAAGCTCTATTAAAATATAGTGTTTCTAGGAAAGTACTCTTTTCATCAACTGACAAGCCTTGAAATACATGAAAATACAATCTTACTCCATATTGTGAAGGTTTTGATTTATTTGCTGTAGTACACCACTGCTTTTGTGTTCCAAAATACAAAGTAAGAGACTCCTATAATGACGAATTTGTTAAAATGACTTTCCATAAGAAAATCACATTCATTTTCCAGTGCATATAAAGAGCTTTGTTATGAATCTAAAAATCTCTTCTGCATACCTAGGAATGAAGCGACCCAAACAGGCTACACAGAGGTAAGAATTTTCCATAAATGTAATGAAAAGAGAACAAAAGGAGATACATCATCAGAAATATTACATCATATATATAATATACAAGATATAATTTTTGAAGTGTTATCTTCTTTGCTTTCTAAAAATGGAATGATGAAAATTATGTTGGGCTCATGAAACTAATTTTTTGACTTGGAGAGTTCTCCACCTTCTCTTTGTCTCAGTTGGTTCATCTCTAAAATCAGAGTGACTGTAGTAGATACTCTTCATGGTCACTCTTAACTCCAAAACTCTATGGATTCTGTAGTTTGGATATTTTCCATATTTTCACTGCTCAGTAAATTCTTCTTGACAAATTAATGACAAATTAATACGGAGTTCAAACATTAAAATATAGGCTCCTTCAGCTGAAGGAACTGGTGAATTTAATGATTGTTAAAAAGGAGGAGGAAGAGAGGTTTTAGATATAACTATCCAGGAGTGTCCTAAAGTTCTGCTCACTTGAGCGTCCAATATTATATGCAGCCCTCATAAAGTAAAACAACATACAAGTATAGAGGGTCTTGAAGGAACTATGAATTCCTGAATAACTATAATTTATGGGCCAGCTGTGATAACACTACTAAAGTAATGTGAGGCCTATGTTTAATTAAATTATATTTATTACTTCTGTAGCATATCAAATCTAAAATAAAGAATACAGACCATTGAGGTCAGTGTTTCAGGTCATGTTCACATATGATTCCAATTACTCAATATTCCAGAATGAGAAGAAAATGATTAGGGATTAATTATGGTGGCTATTAAAGCTTTTCTTAAAATTTCCTTTCTAAAAAATCGATATCACACTTAATCATCAAAATATCCTCTTTAAAAATTGATTTATTTAGTTATAGTCTACCTCCACGTAGAATTTGGGGTGACTATACAAGACACGGACAAAATTCTAACTGAAAAAAGAAAGACTGCCCAAAATATAATCAGATAAACTAGATGTATCACAAATAAGTAACTTATTCGCCTCTTGGGGTCCTCCTGTTCATGGAGCAAAATGAAAATAGATGGGCCAAACAGAAAGATGTATCTTTCTATCAAAGGTAAGAATAAAAAAGAAAGAAGGGAAGGAGGAAGAAAAAAGTTGAGTAGTAATTGTTCTTGTAACTGTTACCAAACAAGAAATGAGTTATAGAAACAAAATACCATTACTTTGCAATTTCAGCTGGTGAATGTAGTGGCGGTTCTTCTCTGCTTACCACTTCAACCATCACCTTTTTAACAATTTTAAGCTTTCTTTTCAAAGAACTGCTAAAATCTAATTTTAGTAATCCCCTTTCTCCTAGTCATCCCATCTTAATCCTAGATGGACCCTCACTTCTTGGTTTTTGAAGAAAACTTGAAAGAAACCCAGCCATTTATCAGATAACTGGATTTGGAGGAAGGAAGCCCTGGCTCAGGGGCTGCCTAATTTTCCCACGGATGGTGGACACATAACAGGCAAACTGCTGCTTACACACCTGCCCAGGCAAAGCCTTAGATCGGTCAAAAAAAAAAAAAAAAAAAAAAAGGCATAAATAAACAGATTCTGCGTGAGAAAACAAAGGAAATATGCAGGGCCTAAAAAAGACACACCAGCCACTAAATAAATATTTGCTTTCAATACAGGTTATTTCTGTCTTCGGTTGCTCCGCATCCTTTCTCTCTCCATCTTGCCAGTATTTTGTATTTTCTTTGGACATGTAATTGACCTAGTTGGTATTTTATTACATGACAAATATACATATTTTAAAACTTATGAACATTTTAGAAAATTAAATTTCATGAAGGTAACTTTAAAGTACATGATTTTATAAATAAACATTTGTTAAAAAGAAATTCGGGAGTACAGCAGTTTGCTGTTATTTTTTTTTCCCTCACCTATAAATTGTGATGTAAATATATTATTTGAAATTAAAGGGATATCACAAACTGGGAGAATCACTTCTTCACCCATCTAGAGGAGTACTTATGCCAAGACAACTGGGAAGTCTGGATTAGAAGGAAAGCATGGTTTGTAAACATGGAAACAAATCAAAGGAAGGGGTAAAGTCCTGAGGAATACTAATTTTAGAGGATGGTGAAACTTAATGAATGAATCTTGCATCAAGAGATAAAGCATAGGAATGCCTAGGTGGCTCCAGTCAGCTAAGCGGCTGCCTTTGGCTCAGGTCATGATCCCAGGGTCCTGGGATCAAGACCCACATCGGGTTCCTTGCTCGGTGGGGAGCCTGCTTCTCCCTCTGCCCGCTGCTCCCCCTGCTTGTGCTCTCTCCATCTCTCTGACAAATAAATAAAATCTTTAAAAAAAAATAAAGCATATCCAATAGTTACTAGAATATGCATGTCTGCCTATAACAAGCTGTTTGCAAAAATAAGCCAGTTTATTTACTGTGATATGTTCATTTTGCCACTCCTGGTTTCCTCTGATGACTCTGTTAACTCGATCTACAACCTACATCTTCCTCTGGATTTCACTGTACGTTCTCTGCTTTCATTTCCATTTCTCATTCTCTCCATCCCAAGTCAACAATTAGCCTACCCATATCCTAATCACTCAACTCTAGGCCTCTCCTTATTTCCCATGAACAAATCTACACTTTTTGTTGTGGTTCTAGATACAGTGGAAGTGGACAGTCTTCCAAACATGTACCCATCTAATGGCAGTCACAGACCTTTCTCACGAGAACCTCTTTGTTTCATTTGAGTCCACAGTTATTTATCTCCAGTTCTGCTTTCCATCCAAGATCTACCTTTGTAGTCACAGCAGTCTTTCTAAAATTACAATCTTATATTACTTCCTGTTCTTTTAACTCTACCACTGACTAAAAAGGTTAGTTCCAAGCCCCTTAATACAGCTTATAAGATTTGCACAGCTTAGTTTGTGGTCTATATTAAACCACTTTCACCATTTTTCCTCTATGCACCATAAATTCTAAACTATTTTCAGTTCTGCAAATGAGGAACACTCTCTTCTTGCATGCTTTCTCTTTTCCCTTCTGTTCCCTTAGTTAACTCCCATTCATATTCAAGTCTCACCTTAGCTATCTTATCCTTTGGGAGGCCTTCTGTACCTCCTAAGTCTGAGTTTTATATGCTTTATAATTAGTGTTGGTTATTCTATATTGTAGTTGACCTTATATATTTCTATATTCACCTACAGAAATATAAACTCCATAAGAGTAGTGACCAGGCACATCTAATCACAAATATGTCCGCAGTGTCTAAGCCTAATGCCTTTAAATATCATTTAAAGTGTCATAAATGTTTAAAAATTTCCCTCTGGTGCATTGATTACCACCTTAAGACACTATAATAAGCTATAGTTATTGATCCATTTTTATTTCAGAGTTCCATTTTGTAATAAACTATATTTGTTTTGATAGGTAATTGGACATATTTTTCATATCATTATCAAAGGATTAGTAAAAACTAGGGTTTTCTGAAGTACTTCTGGAATGCATACACAGAAATCAAGGAAAAAATTATTGCTCAAAGAAAAACTGATGCAATATCCATTTATCAGTTTTGGAATCTAAGGAGGGCCAAAAATGTATTGCACTATAATTTCTGAATTATTTACAGAAGTTTTGGTGATACAACAGGAAAACCAGGAATATACTTTATTTAGGAGTCATAAAGAAATAAGTTTGAAATAAATGCCAAAGTCAAACTAAGTTACCTGGAAATTGTTAAGGGTGTAGGAAAAGTATGAATACATAGTTAACCACTATGCACTTAAGAACATATTTTACCTGTATCCTTTTTGTGTGTTTTACATATTATTCTCTTTTTTTATGTTTATGGAATTACTGACACCTGAGAGTTCTGAAAGGAGAAAAGAGTAATACTGTTAAATAAACATTTTCACAGAATGCATTTTTACATAAGTCTTCATTTCTTAAACTCAGTAAATTCTCAGATAAAATGTCATAAAATATATTTAACTAAAATGTGAACAAATCCTTAGAATAGTAGTCTGCAGAGGTTAGAAAAAAATTTTCTGAGATATTTCCTTCTTTTCAATATTTGTCATCTTAGTAGGTACATCGTTTGAATGTTTTATGATGAAAAATAAGCCAAAATATCAAGGAAAAAAAATCACAGAGTGATAAAGCCTTAAAAGAGAAAGAAACACTAGAAAAAATAATTACTCTTTCACAGAGTGGAAGGAAAAAACAAAATCAGGAATATATTAATGATTAGATGAAGAAAATAAGAGTCAAAAACAAGGGACTCTATATGTATGTTGAGGTTTGCCTATAGTCTTCCTGTAAAGTCTTTGGAAACCATATCTAGAGGTTTCTTCTTGATCGTTGCCAGCAATACATCATTTAGTTGGGAAATACATTCATCCATATATAAAAGAGATGAGGAATAAAGAAAAATATGAAAGTCAAATTGGCTAAAACCAAATTCCAAATAAAAGAAATACTCTCAAAATTTAAGAGGATCTCAAACGCTATTATGGTCTCCAAAAAGAGGAGGTTGACTCTTGATCATTTGTATATATGACTCCACAGGACCTACACAAGCTATTCTAAAGCTGTGAGTGGTGACCGTGGAGACACAAGACACAGGGGAGAAAGCGTGGGGTTGTACAAGCCTATGGGGTTTGAAGCCTATGTTCAGATTCTCTCCTTGCTGCTTAGACACTGCGTTTTTGCTAAATGCAAAACAAAAATAATAAATCTAGTTGTAGGGGTGAAAATTAAATGGGATAACATACATAAAATTGACAATACCAGTATATAATAGACAATCAGTAAATATCAATCCCTTCCTCCTCTCACACATCGCTACTCAAGGCATTTAAAAAATACATTAATTTTACTTGATATACCACATAATTTTAAATTGTGTATAAAGATCATCAGTAAATACTAAAAGTCATCAAAATAATGATAATTTCTCAACGAAGTATTTTAACTCTTTATAAGTGGTCACGGTCACAAAACATTTTGTTAGACTTTTAAAATGTGTACTTGGATATTTATATTTTTCAAGAGATTTGCCTTTAATAACAATATTAGGATTTTTTTGTGGAGGTAAATCACATTATTGTTTTAACTTTAGTTTGTGTTTGTGTTTTTGTTTTAACTGGGAAAATCAGAGATAGACAGTGAAAGGAAACCAATGTCCAATAAGGCATAGCTAGTTGGTGGGAAAGCAAAAAAAAAATGCAATCCACCAATTAATCATTCTACCAAGTATCTTTAGTTCCTATTGAAATCATGAGTTAGTAAATAACCTGAATATCTGAATAAATTCTTGCCACTTAATTCCAATCTTGCTCTGAATAATTTCAAGGAGGCGATCCATAAAGGCCAGATCTAAGCTAGAAATTATGACTAATGGAAAGATCTAAGTCTTTCCTCTACAGGCTTTTAGCATTTTCTATAGAAATTTAGTTGCGCAAGCACCTGAATAGCCTGTGTAGTTGGCTCATGCCAGCTAAATCTTTGAGGAAGAGGTAAAAGAACCATTTTGGGTTAGATATGAAAAACTTTATGCAACAAATGCATATTTGGAAACTGCAAAATGAGCATGCAAATCAATTTATATGCATGGCTGAATGAATATAGATGAGCTATTTTCAAAGTATAGGCATCCTGGTGTAGCATAAGATATCTGTACAAAAGGAATGGGAAGGAGGTGAATTGCTCAGCTTAGTCATCCATTTACAATTTTCAATGGAAAACTGCATTGTCAGTTTCCATTATGCCTGCACAAATTTAGACAAATTAAAGACTCAACTAAGTAATTACTGATAACATACACATGTATGAAGTAAAGCAGGAAAGCCTTGTCAGTCATTTGGAACTTCTCAGATGTTTCTAGAAGTTCCATTAGGAAGAGAAAATATTACAAGAATGATAATACACTTGACTATGAAGCCAATTTGAGACACAGCACTGACTTATTCAGCCATCTCTCAAGTTTTGTTTTGGAGAAAGTGAGGGCAGGGGGAGATATTGTAAATGGAACATTAACAGAAATCACTCTGCTGAGAAGAAATATTACATCTGCTTCCAGACCCTGCACCTTATTAGGACCCCTCTGTTAAGTGCCAGGAGAATAATCATACAGCCTGACAAATGGGTACAAGTTAAATAAGTAAATAAATAAATAATCAATCAATCAATCATTCAATCTTTGGAATTATATAGGATTTAAATGCTGTAATTCTCTCTTTTATGATATTCTTCCAGAATATATCCTGCAAGGTTAATGCCATATTTTGTTCTGACAACATGAACATTCTGTTTTTATTTCTATAACAGAATGTTCAATCTAGAGTGATAATACAAATCCTTGGTAAGTCATATAGTGAGTCTGATCTTCTGAAATGGACTATTAGTTTGACATTTCAAAATCTTATTGAAAATCCCTCAAGATGGAGAGTCACCAACATCCTTCGTTAATCTAGTTTTAGTACTTGCAAATATATTTATCTCACAGCAATTTAGATTTTTTTTCTTTCCGCCCTCTGTGAAGACAACGAAACATCTGATCTTTACAAGTTATTTACTTTTTTACATAAAAACATACATATATATGTATATATACAATCCTATTGTGTGTGTACTATACATACGTGTGTGTATATTTGCAATTTGATTGTGTTTACGAAACAATATATTTTAACATATTTCATCCTAGTTTATATAGACATCTCATTTATATTATGCTGTGATGCATTATATATGGGTCTACCAATGTTTAGTTAGCTAATTACATGTTAATTAATAGTTGAGTTGATTCCACTTATTTGTTTTCACCATTACAGACAACGGCAATATGTATCAGCAATAATACATTTCTGAGACTTGTTCAGGTAGTTCTGTTAAAAAAATTCCTACAAGGGGAACTGTCATGTTAAAAGATACACACATTTAAAATTGTCATAGCTACTGTTAAATTGCCCCTAAAAACAGCTGTAGTAACTCACACTCCAACCAAAGATGTACAAGAGCATAAGAGTGCTTGTAATTGCCACATCTCTGTCAACACTGTGTACAATCCTGCTCTTTAATTTCAATCAGCTAAGCAAGAAATAATAACCTCATTTTAATTTATTTTGCTTTACTTACTAAGATCAAGCCTCTTTTCTTATACATATTGGCTTACTGTATTTCTCTTTTAAAGAACTGCTTATTTGTTTTCTCTGACCATTATCTTTAATATTTTCTTCTTAAAATCTTGAACTTAATTAAATTTACTAACATTTATTGAGCTCCTACTATGGGCTAGTCTGCTGGCTCTTACTTATATAATAGAGTAATAAACAGGGGTATGAATGCTCTCCCTGGGGACTTAGAATCACATGAAGAAATATGGTGGGGTGTTAAATAACTATAATAAAATGTGTTGAGTGCAATACTATATGAACAAAGATCTGCACAAAGCCAACATTTGCTCTGCAGGAGGGCCAGGGAAGAACGTCAGGGAGAATTTCAGAAAGATCTTTTAGATGAGTCAAGAATGATGGGTAGAATTTCACTCAGGGTGGACAGAAGGCTCTTGGTCCAGAGAGAATAGCACTAGAAAGGGCTCCAAGACATGTAAATGCAATCATTATTCATAATACAAATAATGTTGGCTTAGGTCACAAGGTTTCTGTTGCGAGAAAATGGTAAGAAATGAGACTGGAAAGATCAGACATGGATTTTAAAAAGTGCTTGCTTGCCATTCTTAAGAATGTGTGCTTTCTCCTTAATCCTTAAGCCAAAGGAGAAATACTATTTTTAAAGGATCATCCCAATAGTAGAGAAGAATGGCTTTGGGTGGGGAAATGAGGAGTAGTGCTTGGGATTAGGAAAATTGGTAAAAATTATAACAATCCTGATGGGTGAACAGGAAAGGCTGAAACAGTGTATCAGTAGAATCCAGCGAACTTGGTCACTGAGAGCACATGACTATATCTGCTCACACCTATGACAGCATTTATTGCTTTCATGCAACAAATTCATGCAATCAGGCATGTATCTGCCAGCCTGCTCCACCAGAACGTGACTTCCTCCCCTTTGAATTCTTAGACCGGTGGTGAAGCAAAACATAGTATTTCACCAAAAGATAAAATAACAAGTTTCCCTTGTTCGGTTTATGCCAAAACAAGTATTTGTTAATCTGATGCTTTTTCTACCTATCCTCTATAACTATCTAATGACTCACCACAAACTGTTTTCTTGTGATATGGAAAAATCCAGTGATTGGAGTAATTTGAAATTACGGTAACCTAATTGAAAGTGTGAACAATCCATTACCTATAATTTTTAAAAGGACCCACATGTTTGTCACTCCTTATAGGCACACCACCGTACGTGGGTTTTTCAAAAGTAAGGCTCATTTTTACTACAACTGAGGATATCACTAAATGGTACACACGTGCACCCTATTATAGGTCTTCACACATTGTGATTGATAGTAAGGTTTTTTTTATTTTTTATTGTTATGTTAATCACCAGATAGTAAGTTTTATTCATATTTTTGATCCCTGAATATTTTATACCTGTATTTAGGTTTCAACACTTTCATTTGTGCTTCCAAATTTTGTCTTCGAGAGCACTGAGAACACAGACGGGAGCAACTACATAGGTGCTAAGGTCTCATGATGTGTAGAACAGCTTTAGTAAGTGGTCTGGGAATGATGAATGGGCAAAAATCATAGGACTCAAAGATGAGACTAGATTTCTGGTTTGTGTAACCTGTTGTACTGAGAAACCATACACATTACAGAGTACCCATGAATAAGTGTTTTTTAATGTTGTGGTTATTTTGGTTTTATTTTCTTTGTTTTGTTTTTAAATAAAAAAATTATTTTCAACCTTCTCATCCCATTTTCCTCCAGGAAGAATTCACACCAGTGCCAAAACCCCTTCCGTCCAAAGCTGTGTTTCCCAGAGAAAGAGCAACTGACACAGAACAGAAAAGGACAGATACAGGAGGGCATCACGTGGCTATGCTGCCCAGACACGGGCAGCAGGGCAGGAGCACCACACCTGATGGGGTGGGTTCAGCTTGGGGAGGAAACCCTAGAGAAGGCACGATGAACAAGTGGACGTGTGAATTGAGTTGAGACACAGGCAGCGGCTGTAACTGGAGCTCAAACACATTCAAGGAAACATGAAACTGGGGCAGTCCGTGGCGTAAAGAGGACGACAAGGGCAGCTGGCTCAAGGCAAACACAAATATGTGGGCAAAGAACTTGCCCAGAGTGCATTCCAGAGACACCTATGTGCAGCAACAGCAAGTTAAGGCAACTGGGAAGTAATTCATGAACTAAGTTCTCTTGTGGCAGTTGATGCCATATTTTATCCAAATGCACCTGTGAATTATAACTTCAGATACTTTTTAAAGTAGTTTTTTCTGTTTGCTTGTTTTTTTTTCCCCCGCCAGTGGATAATTTGGGCTTATTTTTTTGGGGGGGGAGGATTGTTTGGGGCTATTTCCATCTCATATTTGAGAAATTTGTGTGTTAAATGTTTTCCCAAAAGTTTGATTATTTACATAACTGATATAAGAGCTGAAAATGTATTCTGAAGGCCATTTAGTCCAAGCCTCTGACCAGAAAAAGGGAAATCCTAAGCAATTTAAAACTGGCAGTTGCGTATCTAAGCTATTATTAAGGATCTCCAGGAATAGAGATTCACCCATCACTTCTGCTAGCCTGTTCTCACACTTATACTAGAATTACAAGCAAATGCTGTTTTCTTTCCTTAGGCCTAAATCAACACACTCTTGTTCAAATCCATTTCCACTGTGTAGTCCTCTGTGGACGAGACAACCGCTGCCAGTTCTCTTTAGTCCAAATTCTTTTTTCTGTTTGTCAACTCATATTTTTCTGGCCTACTTTTCCTGCTAACAAATGCAATGCTATCAAGACTTTTCCCTTTACACAATTCTAGACTGCCTGATCTACAGACACTAGTAAGAGGCAGGTTTTTTTTAAACTGCCAAATAACAACCACCTACTAAGGACTTTAGAAAGCCTCTGCCCAAGATATATATATATACATATCTTGATATTTTCAAGATATAATGGGAAATTAGTAAGCCAGATAGGAGCAAAAGGAAAGGTTAGGGAGTCACTGAAAGTGCAGCATGTGATGAACGGAGGGGAGGGCTGTCCCAGGTCTGAGGAACTAAGCATTGGGAGGCATTAATGAGGGGAGGAAGCAGTGAGTAACATAAATAAAGCAGGTGGCTATTAGGGCAAGGAGGCTGAATGTCAGATCAGTTTCACAGAAGGGGGATCTAAAACACTTTTAGTTCAGTGAAGACAGCACTCTTTCTCTTAAGCAGATAAAGATAATTCAAGGGGATATTGACTACATGAATTTTATTTCCACTGAGGACATAACAAGAAGAAATTAATTTATGTCAGCAGAGAAAGGATTTTCATTAAATTTAAAGAAGAAATTCTGCCCAGGAAAAGTTATTAAACACTTAGATGGAATACTGAGAGGGAGAGAAAATGAAATTGCATTAGTTTATACAGGCACTGTTTAGACACAGGGCAGATTCTCATACGTGAAAGAGAGTGCGGAGGATGTACATTCAGTTATCATTAAAAAAGAAGGAATTGCAAGTTCAGGGCATGTCCTCAGGAGGTCTCAAAGCCTTGGTATGAATGCCAGCTTTGCAATTTCCCAGGATGTGAACTGAGTAATTTTAAAAATCTCTCTGTGCCTCAGTTTTCTCAGCTGTAAATTGGGGGAAATCACACCTACTTTATAGGGTTGTGGGAGGATTAAATGAATTAGTATGTATAAAGAGCTTAAAATAGTGCCTGGCACAGGGTATGAGTTATGCAGGGTTTTGCTATTGCTGTTCCTGTTGTTAGTAGGACAAAGTCCAATGACATACTGTCAGAACCTACTAAAGAATGATTATATTTTATGTGACTAAAATTTTAGACGATAATGTATTTGTCCTGTCTTTTTCTTCCTCTCAGCTCTCCAGCGCAATCTTAGGGCTAGAAGTCAAGAAATTCATGTTCTAGTCCCCTCTTCCACTAACCAGGTGTGTGATTTTTCTTATTTTAATCCACCAGTTCTTAGTGTTCTGGTTGTTTCAAATTCTGTTCTCTCTCTCTCTCTCTCAATTTACCTTCTCCAGCACTCATTTTCTCCCCCAATCATCTTTTCTCCTATTTCCTGTTCCTCTTTCAGTCTTCAGGCTCATTTTCTCAATTATTACACATCTTAAGCTCCACAGCTTCCCTGAGGCCTCATCATCCTTCCATCCTCCATCCCTTGTGGGCGGAAGACACTACAGGATTGTATATTTGGCCCCAATCCAAATTTTTATTGCTTCTATTGAGGATGAAACACAGCATTTTCTGTGTCATACAAATAAGGACTTTGTCCAGGATAGATAACATCTTGGGTCTAGGGGAAGGGGAGGTGCCCATCATTCTTTATTTCTAATGACCTCTGGGAAAGCGCATAGCTCTCGGCTAACAGTCATAGAGGAGTGCCATTCCCAGATGAAGAATTACTCTAATTCTTGAAGCTCTACCTCTCCCTGTGTTTTTATGAAGGAAATCAATGTCGAGAGTAGAAGAGTAAACAATGGATGAAATTCAAGTGAAAAAAAAACAGCAACAATAAAAAAACAACTTTAAATGTTACTTGAAGCCAAAAAATAGAAACTGTGATAGAAACAGAAAAGCCGTATTATTTTAATTCTACCATTCTAATCTAAACAAAGGTTGAAGTGGCCAGAGGAAGAGAAAATTAATGATGTATGCATCCAAAAATTCTTATATAATGATAGAAACTGACCATCAAGGCATGTTCTGAAACTTACACGATTCCTTTAAATATTAAAAACTAAAATTCTTATAGATACTCCAACTACTCTGGTAAAAGAAATTTGGGAGCTATTTTTTTTTTTTACCTAAATCGCTCTTTCAAAATATCCCTGTGGTAGTTGGCTTATTTTGAACGCACTGGGAGCTCATTAAATAAGTTTAACCCCCTAGTTTTCTTACGGATAAAAGTTTTTAAATGTCATTATTAATATTAGCCTAATTTTTTCCATGTGTTTGAATATAATTATGTCTCATTCCAATAAATAGTTAAATAATAACTATAATTATTTAATAATGATAGTTAAAGTTCCATCAAAGCAAATTACTCTTGGTAACTGTCAGAACAATCTTAGAGCAAGACTTAATATGGTTAGATTTTCATATAACCCCCAGGAATAGTTAGGATGTTGTCAATCAATAATATGAAAATGGTACTTTGTAGAAACTTCAAAATCTCGAATCCCATGCCTGATCACGGAAGGTCATTTGTCTTACTATAAGCATAGACTTTTTAGGTTTCTAAGGTCTTGTGTAGAAAAAAATATGTATTACATAGACTATTTTAAATCAAAGACATTATATTTTAATGACATGTTTCACCAATATATTTGTGAAGATTTTATTTTAACATGATTTCAAGGACTTTAAAAAAATCCTTCTCTGCTTCTATTATATAATTTTCTTATATATGTCATATTTTTGTATATATCTCTGTGCTTATACACATACACACAATCATTTATATATGAAAAGTACATGTTTTCACCACTTTAAAAATCTTAGTACTCTATGCCACAGGAAGTTGACCCAATCTTTAAAATAGGGGTTCATAAAAGTATTGTCTTAAACATTTACTTGTGCGTTTGGATCATGAAGTACAGTATATTACTTCCTATTTTTACAATGTTTTCAGTTGTATAAATTTAGTCCCTTATGCTTCATATGTAACAATTTTAAATAAATAATCCCATTATTTGCTGGAAAAAAAAAATCAGTGCTGCATTCAGATAAGGAGTCTAAGCTGAAAAGGAGTATCTACCCTATGGCAGCGATTCCCCTTAATTATAGGGAAACATCATTACTTAGAAGAAAAACATGAGTCTTTAATTTCCCTGCCTCTGCTGGGCTGGGGCAGTTCATCCTGCTGAATCCAGCAATGTCTGAGTAACACTTAAACTTAGCTGGTTCCACGTATAACACCCGGTCTTGTTAGGTCACCCACAACAGCAGCTCCTAAACTGTGATCAGTGTTGTTTCTGTTATGGAATGTCATCCACACAGAATTCACTATGTCTATAATTAAATGTAGAAAGCCCCACCTGATGTCAGGGTGCTCGTGAAGCAACTGTTCTTCTTGGCAGCCCTTCCTCTAACTTTTGGACCACGAGGTCCCTCCTGGGGACCAGCCTAAGAAAGTGCCATTTGGAGTCACACTGGTTCCTGTAATGTGGCGTCAGTGTATTTCTAATTACAGTCCAGACATTTTTGAGCACAAGTTACTAGACAAGAGTCCAGGTCAGCACTTAGACTTGCCAGGTCAGTCTTGTTCTCCTCCCACTTCTTTCCAATAATAGCATCTCATATATACCAAAAAGAGCTTAGGGAATACATCTTTCTAACTCTAAGAACCGCTGTTGAATTCAGTTTTAGGCAATGTGCTGGGAAGCCAAACTCATCCAAAAAGAGACACTACCTTCTCATTATATAATTTCAATTAAGTGCCCAGTGTACCATCATCTAAACCTTCAGCAGAACCGTGTTCTAATTCAGCAAGTTTAAGTGTCTACTTATGTGATGGGGATAGATCTTTGTACTTGTCCTAAATCACCATGGACTTTGATAATTTCAATAATGTTATCTCCCAGACTCTAAAGCAGATGTAAATTCTGTGTTGCTTGTTTTGTGAAAACTAAGTATTTTCATTCAGGAGATTAAGAACTGTAATTCTTCAGATGCAATATACTAGGGCTTTACTTCTAGTTACATTAAAGTAAAATCAACCCTTTAAGCATAATATTAATAGAAGGTCAACAAAAGCAGCAAATAAGCAAGTGTTATAGAAACAAAGTGCAATGCATTCTGACAAGCTATTCTGTTTCTTTATTATCATGACATTAGGAAATGGCACTAAATGTAAGGGTCTGCCACAATCTTCAATTCTGAAGGCTTTATTATAAGTCAGCCATTCATATCAGCAGCAAGCTGACAACTCAAGAACAAATTCCCAGCATCCACTAGCTGTTTATTAAGTGAAACACACATGTCATATAATGGACAGAGTTGCCTGCTGGGGCAATGGACACACCTGGGCTCAGATTTCAGCTCTGCCATTGAGCTATGGGACTTTTGGCAAGGCAGCTTTTCTAATCCACAATTTTCTCCTCTGTAAAATGGGAATTTTATAAAACCTATCAAGTAGGATGTTACAGAAATAAATAAGGCTAAGACGGACAAAGCATACTGTACAATGCTTTTCACTCAGTAAGCACTAAATGATAATCATAATAACTTATGATTCTAAACAGAATAATTTCAAATTGTATTCAAACACAAAAGATGCTTATGGTACCAAGAAAGGAGGGACATCTAGTGCACCTTTTGAAATAATTTTATGCCCAATATTTTGGGGGGAGAAATCACGTATATTTGTAGATTTAGAGAATATTATGAGAGTTATGGTTAGACTGGTAATTTTTTTTTCCAATATCCCAACACTCACTTAAATTATTGAGCTCTAACAACATACTCATCATTCAATCACTTAAAATTCCAGTAACTGAATCATCCTAATTGGAAAACTTACATTGCTTGAATGTGTTGGTAGGACTTTAGTTCAATAGTTGCAAATTTTATCTGTGTTATCTCTATTTTATCTATGTGTTATCTCTATTACAAAAGGCACAAGAAATTGGAAACAAGTTAAAAGCTGTACAGGTGTTTAAAACAGAATACTCCCCTTACCCTTAAAATTTACTCATATATACATATACTTGCTCTCTGGAATGTTACAAATATTTGACTCTTTTGCCTACTATTTTAAAATACAGATTTCCATTAAGAATTCCTTCATAAAGTGCATTTTCATATGTATTTAGGGTATGAATATGTACACACTACATGTATTCATTGAGCATCATTCTTTTATAATCTGAAGGAATTTTTTTAAAGTAGAGCATATATAAAGTATCTTATGTGTAGATACTTATGTATAGATACTTTATGTATGTAAATCTTTAGTGTATATACAGTTCAGTGAATCTTTACAAATATATATACCCATATAAACATCACCCAGATCATGTGAAAGGTTCCACAGTGCCCCCTACTAGTCAATACCACTAAAAGGTAACCCCATTCTGAACTTTATCACCATAGATTAGTTGTATCTGTTTTGAACTTCATATAAATAGAATCATGTAATATGCACTCATTTAGCTGCTGCCTTATTTATTTCATTTGTTCAGATTTTACAAAGAAAGAACAAGGTAACAAATGCCCTCTTTACTCAGGTTGTCTGTACCAAGGTATCACTGTGTAATAAGAAAACTCTAACAAATCTTATATATACTATTGGATATAAATGATATAAACTTCATCTAAAATGACCCCAACATAGATTTATAGAAACACGTTTAACATTTCCACTATTAACATTTACAACACTTTAGAGCCATCTACCCTGCTGCCATTAGATATTCCTTTCCAAAGTTCATGTTTTTCTGGGAGTTTACCCTTATTAACTACTCATAATCTGAAATAGGTTAGCAGAAGTTCACGATATATTAGTTGCCTGATTATGTGTTTCTCAATTTACAAACTCGAAAACTGAAATACAGAACATTAGTGATCTTACTCTACTTTGAACAGTGATTTAGAGGCAACGCCACATCTGGAATTTAGTTGTTCAAACACCTTACCACATTCTGTTTACACACATTGTGTAAATAACATGGCAAGAAAAGAATCTGAGAGAGCACTGCACCCATTCCCATGTTCCAGTAGAAACACATGGAATCTATGCTTAAGAGAAGAAAACAAAACAAAACAAACAAAAAAAAAGCCATGCAATTTCTGAAGAGCTCTGATACAACTAGCCAAAAAACTTTTTTTTCCCAAAACCTAAGTGGGACATTTTAAGACTTACTATTTAGCAAAGACCAAGAAATTTACCAAGTCCTGTGTTTTGAGTAATGGAAAAGGGACTGAGCCATAAAATTATACATAAGTGCACAAGAAAAAAGTATATGAGGTTTGCATAATATTGTTTTGTACAACAAACTCCAAACTTTTAGAATATGTGCTCAAGTGAGCATGAACTCAAAACCTTTAGAATGCAAAAATGATTTATTCTGAATTATATCAAATACACGTGTGCACTTATCAAAAAAAGTTTGCAAAGAAAGTTCAAACAGCAGCTTTATATCTCCAGAATAAAACAAAACATAAGTATCTATGATACTTAATTTTCAGTGAATATTTATAGGAGTTAACCCTGCATGCAGTGTGGCCACCAAATGTTTATTGAGAAAAGAATACAGAATGTGGTCAATGACTGTTTTTCAGGAACCGGTGTAGCTCAGGGTGCTGATTCTCACAATACAGCTAAGAATAACATAAATATTATATAGTATTAGTCCTTTCTTATTTTTTTATCAGTTTATTATCACATTTCATCTAAAGGTATCCAAAACTGGAACATGATTTCACTGGCATATATGTAAATTTATGCTAAAAACCTGATCTGTTTATAATAACTATAGGAATGTCTTAAGCTTTTAAAGCTCGAATATATTACCTAGCTTCTCTGCAGATACATGTAAATAACTTTAAATTATAGGAGAGCCTCAAAGACAAATCATAAATAGGACAGGTCCATTAGATATCTCTATCTACACACTGGAATAAATACAGTAAGCATCACTATTTAAGTATAGGATTGAGATGAATAAATGTATTAGTTTATATGGAGGGTGATAGTTTTTACAAATGCTTTTGTGTTAAAGGCTTTCTTAATAAAAATTATCAAATAGAATAAATAAAAAATTAAGTACCTACGTAATATTTTTCTTTATTGCAACAGTTAAAATATTGAAAGCCTAGACTCAATCAACCAATATATACTGTCACAAGAAAGGCATGTTGAGCAAGGTTCTTGAAGGATACAACATAGAATGACATTCATTGCCAATGGGCTCAAGAAGCCTATAGATTTGCTAGGCTTATCTGAGGAAACCACATGATAATCCACAGAAAGGGTTCTGATACATTTTACAGATAGAACCAAGTGTTCCTAACAATGAATGGCCTTAGATTTCTATATATAACCAACCTCACAAAGATTCTAAGTTCCTTAAAGAATTTTGTTTTTCGCTATGTCCCCCTTGTTCAGTCTACAGCTTACAGTGGGTGCTTAAACTAATTCTGTTGACTGACAGAAATTAATGTTTTCTATTTTACTCTGGCCCCCTATCAATTTGTTCCCTACACAGTAGCCAGAGTGACATTTTTGAAATATAAATTTGATAATGGCTCCCTCCTCCCCACCTTCCACACTAAACTCCTTCCATTATTTTTCCATCACTTTTACCATAAAGATTCAAATCCTTGATATGGTCTAGAAGGCCCCAAAAGACCTGGCCCTACTCCTCTATGAGCTCCATACTCAAGGGTCTTCTCTCAGTTTCTTGAATATGCCAGGACACTCCTATACCAGGCTTTTGTACCTAGTATTTCTCCTCTGCATTTACATGGTTAACTCCTCATCTCTCAGATTTTAAACCTCAATCTTCAGGGAAACCTTTTTTGATTAGGTTAGTTCACACTATTTTAAGTTCTCACAATACCATGTATCTGTCCTCCAGAATACATACCACCATTTTAAGTTTCCATTTATTTTTAAATAACTATGTCTCCTCATTGGAATGCAAGGTCTAGCAAGGTAGGAACTATTTCTGAGAGTTTACTCACCATTTTTTTTACCTGAGCCTGCTACTCGGACACATACAAAGCATTCAATCAGTATTTGTTGAATAAAAAATGAATGTAGAAATGACTAAGTGAATATGGTTCTTTATCTGGTCACATTAGTGAAGTCATAGAAAGCATGGGCTTTGTTAAGTGACATCTATCACACTACCATGTTTAGTAATATTTAGTAATTAGCCATTGTAAGGGTATGTGTTTATGGCCATTTACATAGAGAAAGTAAATAAAAGTGGCACTCCAGAGTCTAGTATGAAATTTTAATATAAGTGACCCTAAAATGCATGAAACCTGGAAATCATTTTTAAAAGTATAACTTCACTTCTCATTGATCAGCCTTTTATTCTCACTTTTAAGCTGGACAGCCATGGAATTCACTAATTCTTTTAAGCTGCTAAGAAACTATTAGTCCTCTTCAGTAGAAACTTATTAAATAATAATGGTCCTGAGGCACTTAGATGAGTATGTTTCACTTAAAAAGCTATGTACCTCATAAGCATCCATCATTCAGGAAAGATGACATTCTTGGATACTGAAGTTCTGAGGCTCATTTTCAGGGTCAAAGAACTTAAGTGATACATAGGTTAGTCCTATTCCATCAGTCATTTATACATAATTTTTTTCTCTTGAATAATGCCTGAACCTGAAAAAATATCCATACTCGTAAAATGGAAACCTTATTCAGCGGAAAAGATAATACAGGGCTCGAGAATGAGAGCGCCTGCACCTGTGTGTGAGCTCTGCCACTAACCTGGTCATGACACATAACCTTTCTTGTGTTCTACTGCCATCACTACATAAATAAACAAACAAATAAATAAATAAATAAAACTTGCTAGGCTTGAATAAATTACAGTAAGGATGAAATTGAGCTCATTAAATAAAAATATTCTAGAAAACCATAGAGGCAGAAGTTGTTGCAAGACATTCTGGGCCAGAAAAATAAATAGAGAAAGAATATGATTATTGTCTTTTTTAGTAGTTCTTACTGTATTTTTAATATGAAGGCAACTAAATAATATTAGACTTTATTAAGTTAAAAAAGAAATTGTGGTTAGAACTAGATGTAATTTGAATCTTGTTTAATGTTTGCTGTTAATTTTTTTTCCTAAATTTTCTCTAATGAATGTGGATTTGTTTTTAAATTAGTTTTTAAAAAGAATGTGACATTCAGTGTAAATACTGGCTAGAGGCAGGGCTCTGCTCATACTTCATCTGAATAGAAACCATCTATCCCTGGCCATCAATACATGATTGGTTTTGGGAGAGGCATCCATTCTCAATTAATTATTTAACAGTCACTTGACACATATGAAATAGAGAAAATACAGAAACTGGAGCCCATCCTTCTGGGCAGATCGACTCTGCCTTTATCACTCCATCTCCCATTTCTGTGATAATCAAAAGAATCCAGCCTTTTGTTTTCCTTTCATGACTAGTGATGATCTTTGCACTCCGTTTTCAGATCAAATTTTCAAAACAAATCAATGCTCCAGAACCATCCTGATGGATTTTCTTTTCTGAATTGAATTACCTTAAGCATCAGGTACTCTATTGTTCAATTATGTATCTTGGTAATTCCAAATTCCTCCTCTTATGGAAAGAGCCTATCCACTGGCAAAATAAAATGCATTTCAGAAACATCTAATTCTGCTTCTCTTCAACATATTACTTTTGCCATGCTTTCTCCACTCTTAAGTGTTCCTGATTATGCATGATCCCTGGATCCCTACATTTAAAATGCACAAGAAAATAAAAATTTTAATTTAAAACACCCTCCCACACAGAACAAGCTGTCATTGTGTCATATTTGTTTCCTAATTTAAGGAAGGAAGTTATATCTCATGTGTCCTTCATTAAATTGTCTGCTCTGTATTTTAAAGTGGCATTGGGATACGTAGAGCAATTTTTCCCATAAAATAATGTTCATTTTTAAAAATGTATTTCTATTAATCAGTGCAGAGGTATGGAGCTCCAAATTATAATACAGCAAATCATCATATGTACCTGATATTTCATTCAAGATTTACAATTAAATTAGATATGGGAGAGGAAAAACATGTCCTGTTTTATTTTGGTAAAACCTAACTATAAAGCCTGGTACTAAATCCATGGAAATTTACTGGCCAAGCTGAAGTGTAGTATAGGCCGTGGAAGACAGTCTTCTATAATTACTTAAGCCAAAACATAATGAAAACAAAAACCTTCATGAAGGGAGAGAATAATAAAATAACCCTTTACTTTTTTTCCATAAACCCATAAAGGCTATAGAACTCTTCTTTCCCTCTGATCAGCTTTTTTCTTCCTAACAAACTCCCTTTGCTATTTAAACAATTACAAATTTTATCAAGTCTTCATTTCTCTTCAAGTCAGATGAGAGAGAACTGCCAAGTCTAATAAGATTTACAAGGGCTAGTTCCTCTTAGCAGTGTCAGCAAAAAAAAAAAAAAAAGGAGACATTATACAATAAAATTCAGCCACACATTGAGCTTTTGTCCTCACAGCTTTCAAAATCAGATTTAATAATTCATCTTTTAAAAAACATTTGCAGCTGTAAATGTCATTTATCCTGTGCTGTCTTGATTTGACCCATACGCTATCTACTTTAAACCCTGACACCTCTCCTGCTCAGCCACAGATCCATGCCTCATCTTTTTCATATCAGTCACTTTCTGCTCATAGGCTTTTCGGTATTTATACAATATTTTTCCTTGGTCGTTGTCATGTAGCAATATTGGAGACACATGAATGACTGAATTTTATTTATTAAGAGGAGAAAATAAAACTTAGGTATGATTTTTTTTTCATTCCACACTTTCAATCCTTAAAAACAACAGAAATTACAGGTTGGCCTCCACTACTCAGATAAATATCATTAGCTAAATGTACTCAGAAAAATCTCTTGCAATCCTTCATATGCATCCCCCGTTTACTAGCCTACAGAAGATTCCCAGTCCAACAACGTCTAAATTTCTGTGTTATTTATCTTCCCAAGACATTTGCTAATTAAGAAATATGTTATTTAATCTCTAACATTTCTAAATATTAGCTGACCTGTCTTCCACTTCAAGAAATTACAGAAAAATCACATAATTTTTCCTAAACTGACAAATGTTGGACTTGGACATAACCACAGAAAATAACATTAATTCCAAGAACCCTTCTCCTAATCCCATGGCCCCCTTTTTCCACAACCAGGAGCAGGACTTTATACTTTATTTATAAAAGGCAAAGCAGTTCCTATGAATCCTGTTCCCCTTCTGTCCTTTACCACGAATAACAAACGTGGAGATTCTCGACCATAGCGAACCTCTCCCGCACTTCCTTCTTCACCAAATGTGTGCCCAATCTTCTAGATGCTTGTCTGCATCTTAGGGGGAACATCTGTGTATTTTACAGACTTAGAGGTGGTAGAGGAAAGCACAGCGGTTATTCAGGCGGGCCATGGCCCAATGAAGTTAGGGAGCAGCCTGACAAAGAACCCGAGGAATCTGAAGAGGAGAGGTCATTCTACTCGCCACTTGGAAGTAAGCGGGGTTGGCACCGAGGGTTCCCAGGAGAAAACTGAACCTGGAAATGGGGCTGCCCAACCATGAAGAGGAGCTGTGGGAGGTGATAAGGCAGAGACGCCACAAACAGGTCTTCCCCTTGAAACTAGCTGAAACACACTGTCCAGAGAAGGAAGACCCCATGCACCAGCCGGCCCCGCCTGCCTCGCCCTGCCTCCCCGCGCCCTGCCCAGGCCGAGGCGCCCGGTGGGTCAGGCGTCGGGCCTTACCTTGGCTGCAGTCCTTGCCGCGGAAGCCGGTTCGCGAGCAGTCGCACACCGCCTGGTCGTCCACCACGGAGCACACGCCTCCGTTGAGGCACACCCCGCCCTCGCCCTCCTCACCCGCCTCGCACGGGCTCCCCCCACCGCTATTGGGCTGCTCGTCGTCCAGCTTCACCTCGCCGCTGTCCACAGGCAGGGCCTGGGAGGAGTTGACCCTCACGTCGCGAATCCACCCTTTAAAGGGCTCTCGCTCCCTCACAGAGGCCAGCGTCAGCTTGAGCGCCGCAGCGCGCAGTTCCGGGGGCAGCCCCCCCACAAAGAGGCCGCTGAACACCGTCATGTCCCTGCGCTTCGACTTGACCTCCACCCACTTGGCCTCCACCTGGTCGATGAAGAGCGTGGTGTTGCGGAACTGCCGGCGGATACGCACGTTGTGCCATGCGCCGTCGTTGACCGGCGTGTCAGCCAGGAGCGTGGCGGGCTCCGCGCAGAAGATGGAGAAGCTGAGCTGCAGGCGGCCGCCGCGCGTCAGAATGAGCTCCAGGAAGTCGCAGAAGCCCTCGTCGTCGAAGTAGAGCACTAGGCCGCGGGCGCTGCGCGTCTTGAGCTGGAAGCTCATCTCGCTCTCGCAGCAGGCGTTCCACTTGGGGAAGCGCGTCCACTGGCCCTCAGCGCCCGGGAACTCCAGCCCGCTGCCCAGCTCTGCCCAGCAGCCCAGGAGCAGCAGCGAGAGGCACAGGAGAAAGCAGCCCCCGCGCTGGAGAAGCGCCGTCCCCATGCTCGGGGCTGGGGTGCGGCGGGGGGGTGCCGGGGCCGACAGGGTCAAAATGGTCCTGGACACCGTGATGTAGAAATAAGGGTCCGGAAACAAGTAGGGTAAAGGGATGGGCAGGAGGGGGAGGGATGCACCCTCCTTTATCTAGCTCTTTTTTTCTTCTTCTTCTTCCAGCAACCCCTCCCTCTCTCCCGATAGTCCCCTCCCAACTGGAAAACGTAGACCCCAGTGGTACAGGGCAGCAGCAGATCTTCCAGACCAAAGGGAGGATACACTTTGGAAGCAACGTTCTGGAAAAGGCGTTAACAGAAGGTCAAGGGAAGTCACTTATCCATTTGAGTCCGATGACCTAGTTCAAGGGCATCAGTGGTGTCAAGAGATGCTTCACTCCTCAAATACTATTTTCTGCCAGGTACCATCAGTGGTACCGGGCAAAAGCGAAGCAGATAGAGTCTGTTCAGAATACTTTTCAGGGAAGTACAAGAAAGCCAGCAATGAACCAGGATCCTTGGATACCTCGAGTGTTTCTCCTCCAGATGTGGTGTCCCAAACCGGAAGGGAGAGACAGGTTCCTTGCCTCTTTACGGCACCACTTAACCCCTGAGTAGCTTCAAAGGCCTGCTTCTTCTGTCATATCATGGACTTCCTGAACCACTGTAGCCAACGCAGAATTCCTTATGCATGGCCTCACAGGATGGATTTTACTTCTCTTTTTCCCCTCCCCAACAGTAGGGTTCGAACCCAGAAGCTGTGGAATAGCCAGAAGCTGTTAGATGTCACAACAGCTCCTCTTCTTTCCTCTCTCCCTCTGCAAGGCCAAGCTAAGATGCCAGCATATCAATTGGTTGTATGTTGGTGATGCATTTTGGTTTTGTCTTTTTATAAGGACCCAGAAAATCTGCAGAGAATTAAAATAAAAATTAAGTTCTAAAATCATTTATAGTATCATATAAATCATTATTCAGCTCAGAAACCAGGTGCATAACTAGAGCTGTTAGGAAGCCAGAGCTAACGTTACTGGAAAGGGCTTATTTATCCTGATCTATCAAGGAAGACCTAATATCTCCTAATAGTTAATATTGCACTTTTACAATCAGTCATTACACCCTTGCAGTTTATTATGACTGTTAATAGGTAGCCCTCTCAGAATTTTATAGAGATATGTTTATGGTTATCTTTTACTTTTTCTGAGAAAGTTTAATTTTTTAAAATATGAAAAGGGGAGGAAAAAGGCCCTTTTAAGGACTTCTACTTATCATGTGTACTGATAACATGGACAATAAAAATACAACCTAGTCAAATCTCAGTTAATACAGATTTTAAAACAGGCAAAGCAGATCAAACTGCGACTGGAAGCTGCTGGCTTGGATTTGTCTAGCATTCTTACCATTTTATGTTTTTCAGAGAAAAAATATCGATAGTTTCTTGGGAACCTCTTTTAAATTTCAAACAAGTATTTTCCTCCTTTTATTAAAGGAATAATCTGTTATAGGAGAAGACATCTAACTGGAGTCCTATCTATTTGGGGCAGCATTTATGTCTCAATTGCCATAATATTAACTCCTCTAAAGATGGGTAAAGTATTTGATATTTTGCCAAACAGTGTAGTGATCTTAACTCCTCTTCAAGTCCTTTATCTGGATGTCAGCTCTTAGAATTTGTGTGGTCAGAACAGCAGTCGGCATGTGTGTCACCTTAGCTGCTAAGACTCCAGAATGCTAGAATATAAAATCATATCTTTGAATCACTCACTATAAAATCACCTCTTTATTTAACCCTAATCTGGCAGGTTCCTGAAATAGTACAGAAATCATAAGTAGTGAGTTGTTTTTAAGTTGTTTTTTTTTTTTTTATCAAAAACATTACTCTCACATTTTGACCAAAAAAAAAAAAAATCACAAATGGTTCATCTGGTCATGTCAAGCAAACACATGCATTTCCCTCAGCATTTCCCACTATACCACATCCCCCTCCCCTGCACGCACATACACAACACGCACACACATTTATTGCCTGGACACAGAAGCTCACTATCCAATTAACACTTTTTTTTTTTTCCCTACAAGCTGAAACTAGCAGTAATTTATGGCACCGCATTGTGCTGCTCCTCCTCCATGGAGGGAGCTGAGAGCATTTCTCTTCAGTACAGAGCAATCCCTACAGGTGTCAGCTGAGAGCCACCACCAAGCTAGGGGATCCCACTTCAAGTTCCTCCCCAGATGAAATTGAAGACTGCTTCTCTCTTTTTCAACACACACACAACACAACACATACACACGCATACACATTGCCCAGTAGAAATAAAAAAGAAATAAAAATCTCAGTTGCTTATTTATTATGGCTGATACATTCCACACCATCAGCAATCACCAGCCATATCTTGTCTACCTCTGTGCCAAGCCCAAGAAAGGTGCTCTTAAAAATCATCCTAAGATAGCGTATTATTCAATAAACTCTCAATATACTCTCATTTTTAAGTGGACTCGGGCATCTGACAATTTTTCAGTCATTTGCAAAATAAATCTGGAATTTTAAGATCAAGAGTAGTGCTTTGAAACCAGCCAGAAGCTTATGTGTTAGAAAACCTTTGTGTGTTTGTGTGTGTGTGTGTGTGTCTCAATTGGAGCTAATTATTATATTAATTAATATTATATGGATCACAAAACCTTTCTTCACCCCTCTCTCCTGCCCTCCTCCACTAATGCATACCTTGACAATTTTTTTAAGGGATAGAGAGTGGGGAGAACACATATATATTCTTACCCCAGGGGAGGTCAACTGACTCTCCCAGTTCTTAGAGGAAGCTCATTGTGTGTGTGAGAGTATCTGTATTTTTATGGAGAAAGGATTCTCTCTCTAGGTGCCGGAAAAACCTGGTGAGTTCACAAATTAGAGGATGAAATAAAAGGATCTGAAAAACAACCTTACTGCAGCCAAAGGAAGAAGCGCTCTAATTCAAAAGCAGACTAACAGCCTCATTAATCTTTTCTTTCATTTCTAGAATCAAATTCATTCCCAAGCCACTGGAAGGATCGATACAGTATGCTGATCCGCTGCAGTTGCATTTATTTTAATATGTTTATAACACACATACACATATGCACACATATCTTTCCATGCATCCTTCAATATATACCATTGCAAAGAACCTGAAATCTTTGGGATAATTTTGAGAAGTGCTTTTTCCCCCCCTCGCTTTTGCAAAGTCCCTCAATACCAATGCACACCCAAATTCTCCCTGGCTTTCCCGCCCAGTCTCTAAGCTCCATCTCTAATACCAGTGCAGTTTCTTGGAGCCTGGAGTCAACTGCACAAATTAAGGATAGGCACAGCATGGGGCTGATGGGGAAGGGAAATAAAGATGTAGATACAGATATATTTTATTGCTTTGGTTTCTAACTTGTCTGTTTTCTTTCTTTTGCTAATAAATCACTGCATTCAGCCTTTAAGTTACTACCTCAGTTCCACCATCTCATCTACTTGCCATCTATTTAAAAAGCTTCAAGCAAAACAACGAAGATTTATACTCCTCCACCCTCCCACCACCCATCCTTCCTTGTGCATTTGTGGCAGATCCTGGCTCAGTTACTAGGGGGAAATATATCCTTCTCCAGGTTGCCTCGCCCCATCCCCTCCCCCAACCCAAATTGAGCTTCTTTACCTGCCCGGTTATTCCCCTTAGCTCGACCCAGAGCCTGAAGCATGCATCGGTCAAAGCGAATTTCCTGAGGTCTGTGGATAAGGCGACTGCCGCTGCCTTTTCAGAGGCGTCAGGCTTGAGCGTCTATCTCCAAGAGTGCGGGAGGGGAAAACAGGCAACGGAGGGGAGCAGGAGGAGGAGGAAGAGAGGGAAAGAGCTGGGAAGGAGGAGGCGGTGGTAGAGCCTGAGAAGGCTGGGTTACGTGACGCCGGGTGCTGTCCTTCTGAAAGAGAAGGGCGGAGCTGAGCTCTCCGCAGTACCATGGAGAGCGGCGGGCCGTCCTCAGGCGGGGATACTGGTGGGTTCGGCCCGCGGGCACAGCCCCTCCAGGTCGGGATGCTGCGGAGCGAGGTGTTTATACCTTTGCTTCGTCCCTTTGCAGGGGAAGCCCGATCCTGGAGGCGGGGACCTGCCGCAAGAGCTTCTAACTTGTCACCACCCACCCTCCCCCGAAAGACAGAGAGAGAGAACCAGAGAACCACGTAGCCTACTGAGCATGCCCAGGCCCCTGCTAGACCCACGGAAACCTGTGTGGAGATTCCACTTCTCCGGGATTTAGTCGTGATTGGGCGAGGGTACCTGAAAGGGTGCCAGGGAAGAGCTCGGCAGCTAAAAGGAAGGGGGCAAGGAGTCAGTGATTAAGATGAGCTCGGGTTTTACTTGCGCGCTTTGGTCTCCTGTTTGGACCCCTTGAAAAGCTGCAGCTTTTCGAGGAACGCAGGGACAGGCAAGATTCACACAGTCGCTGGCATTCCCCCAGATCCAACGTCCCTGCCCCACCCCTTACTGTGGTCCTAGCCTGAGTGATCTCTGCAAACCTTCACGATCTGCCTAGGCTGTGCCAAGAAGACGTAAGAGGGACCTACCGGGCTAACGCGCCAACTTGGAGACCAGACTCAAGTCCGTCTGACAGGGTGCTTTCTGCGACAGCCTCTTGTCTTCCCCCAGTTTTCCGTGCTCTGCCTTGGCCACGGACATTCTGAGCTGAACCAAGTTCTCTACCTGTTTAAGTCTTGTCTCCGTCTCCTCCTTTCTTTTGCAGCTGGTAAAACCTGGAGGAAGTGAAACTCCATGCGAAGCTCTAACCAAATCACTGGGCATGCCCAGTAGGCATTGCTGGGTTTGGTGACAAAGGAGTTAACTCTCAGGAAGCTTACAGAATAGGTGGTAGAAAAGTCCGAAGTGTGTGGCTTTAAATTACAGTTTGAGTGCTATGGACATTTAAATTCCTAACCCTATTATATTCCTAGACTGGGTTAGTTTTAGAGCAGAAACAGCAGACATATTTATTTCAACACCACAACCCTAACAGCTCCAGCCTCAAATGCTATAGGATAAGACTATTTTCTCCCTCTAGGCCCTATAAAGCAAGACTGTAAGAACTAGACAAATTCAGGAGTACTGAAATAATATACATTCCACATGCAATATTCTTTTCCTTCCAAAGAAACCATAACTCATTCCCATGATAAGCGTATCTATACTTTCACTATCTTTGTAAAAGAGTCTAAATAATGTGAAGGCAAGAACCACAAGTTTTATTATTTTTATTGCCCTTAAAAAGGTAGTGTGTCATGTAATTAAGTGTATGGGAACTAGAATCAGGTTGCCTGGGCTTGAATTCCATCTCTGCCATTATTAGCTGTGACCTTAGGTAAGATGCTTAACCTTACAATGCCTCAGTCACCTCATCTGTAAAATGGATATATTAATAGCTCCTACATCTGTTTGATGTTGTGAAGATCAAATAAGTGGACATAAGATATTTAGAATTGTGTTGAGTATATACCAGCTATTTTTATTAGTTTCAAACCTATTCTGTTCTGTTTGACTCAATGGAAGTCACTTCTCTGAAATCTAGATTTCTTGGCTTTAAAATAGGAATACTAGTGATTGCCAACTCATTCCATAGGATTTCTAAGGGAATGAACTGAAATAATAACTGTTAACATGACTTTTAAAAAACATAAATGAAATTTTAAATAATGTAGAGTTAAGTCTCAAAAATAGTACCTGATCTAAGGTTATGCAGTCATTAAGTGAACTTGGATCCCCCCCCCCCCAAATAGTCTACTTAATTCAGGGTCTTTTTAGAAAAATTTTCTACCATTTACCTGTAGGTTCTAGAGCAAACAGCACATAAGATATACCCATATGTGTCTATTATAGAGGTAAACCATGCTGCAAAAGTAAATGGAATAGACAGCCAATCTTTAAGAATTGAATCTAAAGTTTCTATGATGTCCCTCAGATCTTGTATGTATATTTACCAGTGAATCCTATGGTGATGGCAGATTTCTACATGCACTCCTAAGAGTCAAAGCCCTATCTCTTACCTGGAATCATTACAAAAAAATTCAATTGCTACTATTGCATATAACCCGAACAATCATTTAGTTTATTTAATTTTGCCCTTGTAAATTTTTGTCTTATCTTCAGTCGAGCTACACAGAGCTTTCATTGGATCATAGTGTGTTTTTTTTTTTTTTAAAGATTTTATTTATTTATTTGACAGAGACAGAGATAGGGAGAGCAGGAACACAAGCAGCGGGGTGGGAGAGAGAGAAGCAGGATTCCCCCCGAGGAGGGAGCCCAATGCGGGGCTCGATCCCAGGACCCTGGGATCATGACCTGAGCCGAAGGCAGTCGCTTAACCGACAGCCACCCAGGCTCCCCCATTGGATCATAGTTTTAATTGGGCTCTCTTCTGTGGCTGTGATTCAAAGGTGCAATAAAATTCTTATTCCTCATATATAAGTTTTAAAACAAAACTCCTCTGTGCCCACCCCTTAAACACACACACACACACACACACACACACACACACAATCTAAACTGAGGACTTACATTATGTGCTGCCACTTCTGCTTTGCAATTATCAGATTTAAAGTAACTACTGTATCTAGTCTAAGGAACATACAGCCACAAGATCTGTTTGGGTTTTTTTCAGTTAATATGCAGAGGGGAAACTATCAGTATGTGCTTAGAATGGAAAAAAAAATCAAAACATAATTTAGTGGTAAAAGCTCTTTATTCTAAAGTATGACTTCCTGTGTTGCTTCTACATAAATAGCTCCAACTTTTTGGGACTTAGTTTCCTCATCAGCAAAATAGGGATAATGGCATCTCACTTCATAAGATTTGATGAAGATAATGCCAATGTTTAATGTTAAGTGCCTACTCCATGCCAAACAGCACTCCAAGTGCTTTACTTACATTAACTTAATCACTCAAAATAACCCTATGAAGTAAATTCTAGAATTTCACTCATTTTGCCAGTGAGAAATGTGAAGCACAGAAAGACTGACCCACTCAAGGTCACACCTAGCAGGTATACGTGCAAGGAAGGATACAAACTCATGCCTGTGATGTTAAACCCCTTGTTACATGCCTCTCATCAAATGATCAAATATACCTAGCACACTGCTTGGCACAATGCAGATGCTAATGAATGTTAATTCCTTTCTTCCTTCCTAAGAGTTTCATCAAGAGGAATCTGAGAAACTAAATAGTCAACTTTTGAATGTTGTAATGTCATTCTTAGTGACAAATACCTTATGAAACATCTTAATGAAAACAGGTGAGATGTTTTTAATGTTATTTTGTTGTTCTTGTTGTTGTTGTTATTGTTGTTTGTGGGTAAAATGGAAAATTATTCCTATAGATCTAATTTTGAGGCAATTTAACATTTGTCAGAGCAATCTAGTATTTTTCTAGAAAGGTGAAAACTAGGGTTAATTCCTCTCAAGTCACCTTAGAGAATCTACCAATTTTAGGCTACAGTAATGTGTGAAAGATTTTAACTCCTGCCCCTTGCTACCACTCAGAACAAATGAGATAATTGTGAAATCAAGGTGGTTGTTTATGATTATGTCTGATTGGGAGAATTTCTGACAACCCAAATATGGAAACATAAGTAATATCTCATGCCATAAACTGATAAACATTTTGCAACAATGAAAATGGAAATGAATGATCACCATAAACAAATATATTTCCATAAGATATTAAATATTAATGAGCATTCTAACATGGAAACTGGCTCCACACTAAAAAGAAATGAAACTAAGTGATAAGATTTTTTTGACTGATAAATGAATACAGAGAGACTCTGTGTTTATTGCTGCAATCATAGCTTGTGCTTTAACTTTAGGAAATCAGTGTAAACACCTACTTTCTCAATTAACATTAAGGCAAAGTGGAGTCTTTGAGATACCCATGAATCCCAAGATTGATATGAATTTGGAAGGGGGCTTTAACTTTACTAGTGTAAGTAATTTAAGAAGAAATGCATGGTAATAATGGGGGGAGGAATACGAGTTGATACGTGTCAAATATTTTTCTACTAAAGATGGTAAACAATTTAAGAGCAATAAGATTTATCACTCTGAGGGGATTTTCTATTGGCTGTGATTTAGGTAATCAAAATGAAGCTGTTTTTTTTTCTGCTGAAATAATGGTATTACTAGGGAGAGATTAGATTACATGGTATTCTCAGCTAAATTTCAGATTATTAATGAATTCCTCTAATCAATTATAGCATCATTGTTGCATAATTGGAATGCTACTGTTTAGTTCAACAACTTATTTATTTTAATAATAAATATAACCCTTGCTATTTGGTTTGTGGCTAAATGTCTCTAGCTGATTTCCTTTATATAAACCAATATGAGTTTTCTAGTTACAAAAGTTGATGAATAGTTATTGAACATGCTGCTATATAAACCTCATTTTCAGCACAACTAGAGGAATTTCTAAATGCAAGGCAATACTATCAAGTGTAGGGATTTAGACCCAGTTATAGACTGGAATAAACACACTGGAATTTAAATATAGAAAAATCCACATAATTTCCTATAAAGTTGACTAAGGTACTTTCAGGAGAAATAAGCAAACTCAGTATGTTATGTAATATCATACTCCTTGAAAAAAATCTTCAGCATCATAAAGTTAAGTTACTTTCACATGAGTATATAATTTTTCAGTAATCATAAGATAGAATGTGATTTTAAAATGGCTACAGGGGCGCCTGGGTGGCTCAGTCGTAAAGCGTCTGCCTTCGGCTCAGGTCATGATCCCAGGGTCCTGGGATCGAGCCCCGCATCGGGCTCCCTGCTCAGCGGGAAGCCTGCTTCTCCCTCTCCCACTCCCCCTGCTTGCGTTCCCTCTCTCACTGTGTCTCTCTCTGTCAAATAAATAAATAAAATCTTAAAAAATAAATAAATAAATAAATAAAATGGCTACAAATAATTAGAATAATGGTAATTATTAAGGTATCAAGCTACAATAGAGAAGCACATGGATAGGTACTTGAGAATAGCGGTTAAGTTCTAAAGGAAGCATCTGCTAGAGAAGTTTCACTGTGGGAACCCTGCAGTGTGTTTGATGGCCAATGTTTTTAAATCTAGGGCAGCACTAACACCTGGGTATGTTCTGCCATGACTACTCCCACCCCTCTTTTCCCAACAATGATGAAAAATCTTTCTGAAGAAGAGTTGCAGTTACCATGAGAAGCCCCTGTTTGGGAGTTTCTCTCATGATCAGCGGCATACTTGAGCCTGTCTTCATCATCTCCCTATAGAAACTTATTTCTGCTTCTATATGGAAACTGGCTCCTTACCACAACCATCACCCCCACATAGAGTCAACCCCTTCCATTCACAACTGCCAGACTCCAGGAAAGGAATTTTCTCATTCATCAGAATCTAGCTGTACACTTATTTTCATTGGGTCCCAGCAATCAGTTAATTTGTTTAACTAGTCCTGTTTAATTTCCTTTACTATGGCTTCTGGGTGAAGACCAGGAGAGTTGTGGTGAAGTTAATGACAGCGAGATTCAGAGCGTTGTGTCTTGATCCATTTAAGCTATTTCTACCCCTAAAAATCTGCAGAAAATTAATTTTTTGTGGTGGCAAACTGAAATATTTTGTAGTTGGCTTTTTAAACATATCCTGTGTGATTTTATTTTATTTATGTTGTTTGTTTGTTGTTGGTTTCCTATTCCTATCCCTTTCCTATTCCTATCACTAAGCCTCGTTATTTTTGCAGGGCTCTCACCTTCTCCTCTAGTTTTTATAGCTACCTTTCTTACCTAGTTTAGTTTTTTTTTTTTTTACCCTGTTGCATCTGCTTAATACTATTTTTGTTTCCTATTATATATGTAATTATTTAGACATACAATCACACATATATACATATATACCCACAAATATATAATTATTTAAATATATAATCACACATACACACACAAACACTACTGACACCAACCCTTTTAGTATTTCTGGACCCAGTTCCAACATTGGAGAGGGAGGCTCCCCCGCCCTGACACAACACCAAGTGATTCTCAGACACTAGCAGAATATCTAAGAATTCAATTCAATTCTTTTATTTTTTTATTTTTTTATTTTATTATGTTATGTTAATCACCATACATTACATCATTAGTTTTTGATGTAGTGTTCCATGATTCATTGTTTGCGTATAACACCAGTGCTCCATTCAGTACGTGTCCTCTTTAATACCCATCACCAGGCTAACCCATTCCCCCAAACCCCTCCCCTCTAGAACCCTCAGTTTTCTCTCAGAGTCCATAGTCTCTCATAGTTTGTCAAATAAATTCAATTCTGACACTATCTACCCAGGGATGCCATCAGATTCCACAGATTAAGGATTTAGTCCTACAAGACTGCCCCCCAAACCCCTACTTCACATTCAAGTCACAAGCCCCAGGCTGTTACCTGTCCATCTGACTGGCTACAGAGTGGAGGTTCCAATGACCTCTTCCTTGAGTTATTTTAATTTGCTAGAGTGACTCACTGTACTCAGGGAAACACTTACTTACCTTTACCAGCTTATTAAAGGACATGATAAAGCATACAAACCAATAGCCAGATAAAGAGATACAGAGGGCTAGGTGTGGGAAAGAGCTTGGATCTCCCATGCCCTCTCCAAGAGTACCACTCTCCCCCAGATTTCCACAGGTTCAGCATGCTAATAGCTCTCTGAACCTAGTTCTTTTGCATTTTTATGGAGGCTTCATCACATAGTTGTAATTGACCAAGTCATTGGCCATTGGTTGATTCAACCTCTAGATGCTTTTAGCTGGCCTGAAGGTGAGAGAGTGGGACTGAAAGTTCCAACACCATCTGACTACATGGTTGGTCCTTCCGGCAACCAGCCCCACCTTTGGGTGAGGTCCAAAAGTGGCCTTCATTAATTAAAAAACAACCATTTCACTTTTACAAGTCAAAAGTGCCTTCAGGAACTGTGGATGAAGATAGAGAAAACTGAGAAATATATTTTGGTCATCTGAAAGATCAAATATATATCTCTTGTAAATCATATCACACACACAGAGAGTTAAATATGTTGGCAATAACACAATGGTAGATATTAGATATACTCCCTTGGAACTTCACAAATTAGAGTTCTAACACCTACATTTTTATACAAAAAAAGTTAGGCTTTCGAAGTTACTTGTGAATCAGAATTGACAAGAGTTTTATTTTTATAAGAGATTCATTCTTGCTGAAGGAAAAATGACAGTAAAATAGAGATGAACTGGACCCTAAATTATACTTGTGCACTTGATCTAGACATCCCATTGAATGAGACTGTAGGCAGTGCTAGGCAATTTAATTTTCTCTAGATCAAGGAAAGCAGACTGAAATGACTAACAAAGTCTGGCATGCAATATACATGAATTAAGTAAACAAAACTGGGGAAATGAAGATTGGTTGGCATTGT
The DNA here is from genome assembly GCF_004348235.1 of Phoca vitulina. NCBI lineage: Eukaryota > Metazoa > Chordata > Mammalia > Carnivora > Phocidae > Phoca > Phoca vitulina. The sequence goes on along the minus strand of NW_022589715.1, from coordinate 42,698,084 downwards.
GGGCAACTAAAAATCACATACTTCTCTAAAAAAATTTATATATATATATATATATCTCCACTCCTCAGCTCTAGCAGTCTGCGGTCATGTGGATCCACTGTTGCCAGATCTTGACTTTTCAAGAGCAGTTGGAAATCTGGAATTTGAAGTAAAATCTTCTGATTTTAAAAATTTTAGCTCATTAAAAATAATAACCCCACCACCTCCACAACCATGGTGTGTAAGACAAAACAGATCTCTCTGCTGGTTGGAAATGGCACATAGGCTGCCTATGTGTCACCTTCACTTTGTGTTCACACAGACTTGAGCCAACTCACTCATGTATTATTTTTCTCTGAGTTCAACACTTCAAATGATTTATTTACATGTTCTAAATCCAGTCAAGGATATAGAATAGACTATAAATAGATACAATCAAGACTTAAAGTTTACCTTTGGAATCATGAAGATAATTTTTTAAGTAGCTTGGCATATGAGAAGAAACACTGGATTCTGAATCAGATATGTTTCTAGTCTGGCTTTGTTAATAGTTTCACTTACTACTCTAGACAAATCTCTTAGCTTCTCTCAGTTTACTGCCTGCTTGATATATGCTGTGGGTTGAATTCTGTTCCCCCAAAACGTAAGTTAAAGTTCTCACCTTCAGTATATATGAATGTAACCTTATTTGGAAATAAGGTCTTTGCAAATGCAATCAAGATTCCTTGGTAGAGTCTCAAGAAAGGACCAATCCTGCTATCATTTTTATTTTGTTTCAGATTCCTAGCCTACTGAATTGTGAGAAAATAAATTTATGTTTTCTTAAACAACCTAGTTTGTGATAATTTGTTATAATAACCCTAGGAAGCTAATACAGTATACATGATAGATAGTTTGGGGAAATACAGGTATGGACAAACAAGTATAAGAGGTGATTTGCTAGATGATTTTACATATACATTAATTCATATAACAACATTGAGACATAGACATTCATTCATTCATTCATTCCCTCTCTCTTGCTCTCTTCCTTTCTCATTTTCTCTCTCTCCCTCCATCTCTCTATCTCTCTGACTCTCTCAACAAAATATGGCTTAAATGGGGTGCCTAGGTGGCTCAGTATGTTAAGCATCCAACTGTTGATTTCAGCTCAGGTCATGATCTCAGGGTCGGGAGATGGAGCCCAGTGTTGGGCTCTGTGCTGGGCATGGAGCATGCTTAAGATTCTCTCTCTCCCTCTCCCTCAGTCCCCTCTCCCCGCTCACATGTGTGCACTCTTTCTCTAAAAAAAATAGATAGATAGATAGATAGATAGATGATAGATATGGCTTAGAGATGCTAATTAACTTGCTCTGAAATTAATAGATTGCTTCTTGATGGAGTGATGACTAAATCTAAGACTAAAGCCCATATCCTTGTTCACTGCACCATTCTGTTACAGTACTTCAACAACAGAAATCTAGACAATAGAATTGTGAGAATTATTATTATTATTAATTATTATTAATAAATAATTATTAATAATTAAAATTATTATTCTGGAATCTTCTTTAAATATTTAAGAGAGGGCCGCCTGGGTGGCTCAGTTGGTTAAGCGTCTGCCTTTGGCTCAGGTCATGGACCCAGAGTCCTGGGACTGAGCCCCACATTCGGCTCCCTGCTCAGCGGGGAGCCTGCTTCTCCCTCTTCCTCTGCCTGCCGCTCCCCCTGCTTGTTCTCTCTCTCTCTCCCTGTCAACTAAATAAAGACAATCTTAAATAAATAAATAAATAAATATTTAAGAGATTGAAAATAGGGAGAGAAAAAAACACCAAAACAGAAAAAGTAAGCCTACCTTACTGTATAATTCCCAATGCATTTTAATATAATTTATCATGTTAAGTAAATTCCTTTCTAATGTCAATCTACTAATATTATTGAATTCCATCAAACACTATTTCAGCATACTTTTATACAATCATATAATTTCTTTTCTTTCCTCTGTTAATGTGATCAATAACACTGGTTAATTTTCAAATATAATCACTTTTAAATTCCTGGCATATACCCTACTAGTTCATAAAATATTACTCTTTTATTAGTTTTGTTTGGGAATTTTTTTAAAGATTTTTATTTATTTATTTGACAGAGAGAGAGAGATAGCGAGAGAGGGAACACAAACAGGGAGAGTGGGAGAAGGAGAAGCAAGCTTCCTGCCGAGCAGAGAGCCCGATGCGGGCTGGATCCCAGGACCCTGGGATCATAACCTGAACCGAAGGCAGACACTTAACGACTGAGCCACCCAGGCACCACTTGTTTGGGAATTTTTATATAGGATTTCTACATATAAATTTATGAAAGAGAATGGTCTGTAATTTGGAAACAAAGTAATGTTATCCTTATAAAACAAAATGGGAAATGTTCACTTTTTTTTTTTTTTTCTCATGCTTGGTAAAATATTCACCAGTGAGGCCATCTAAACTAAGACTATGTTTTTTTAATTCATATAGAATAATTACAAATCTTCCATTTTCCTTAGTATTAGTAATTTTTAGTCCCTCTCTCATTTTACCTTCATAACTCACAGTAGGGAGTTATTAACTTTAATTATCTTTCCTAAGAGTCAAGGTTTGTTAACTTCTTATTGTATATCTATTTTCCATATAATTGACTTCTGCTTTTAAAAAATATTTCTTTTATTTTCTTTAGGTTTAATGCATGTTTTCTAACTTCTAGCTAAGTTCTTGAGATGGTTACTTATAATATTAATTGTCACTCTTCTTTTTTAAATATCTTTTTTGAAGATTATACATTTTCCTCTCAGCATGACTTTCACTGCACCCGGAAGTTCTGATATGTGGAATTTTCATTATGATCTGGGTAAAAATTGTATTTTTTTCATTTGTAATTGTAATTTCTTTTTTGATCCTTAGATATTTGAAAAGTACATGACTTGATTTTCAAACATGAGGGTTTTTTTTTCTTAATGTTATGCATTAAAAGTCATATTCTATACATCAGTTCTTTGAAATTTGTTGAAACTTATGTTAAAAATAACTTATGTTAATTTTTTAGGTGTTGCACATACACGTGAAAATAATGTTTGCTCCATAGTTGTACATAAGTGTTCTATGTAGTCAATTAAATCAAGTTTATTTACCATGTAATTCATATATTATATATCCTGTATGTTCTAAAAATTACTTTAATATATTTTGTTACAATATATATAATTTTACATATTTAATATATCTTGTCATTATATACTTGTATAAGTTGTTGAATAAAAATATAATTGTTATATATTCTTGGTAGATGAATGCTTGAATCTAAGTATGCTATAACCCTTTTTATCTCTAGTAATGCTGCTGGCCTTAAAGTTAATTTTGTCGGATATTAGTGTAGCTAACTCAGTTTTCTTTTGGTTAGTTCTTGTAAGGTATATATTTATTATTATTTTATTATTATTATCCTTTTACTTTAACCTTTTTGCATGTTTGTATTTATTTAACATGCTTCTCTATAAATTGTATTCGGTTGAGTTCTAAAATTTTAGTTGGAGTTCTTTTCCTATTTACACTTAATTCCTGATATATTTGGGCATAAATCTAGTACTATCTTTCTATTTATTTTAATTGTCCTGTTTTATGTTTTCTTTTCTTCTCTTTTCTTGCATTTTATCAACTTAGTGAGTTATTTCTATTATTTAATTTTTCTCCTCTAGCAGCTTTTAGTGGTTTCCTAGGATTATTGCATGCATGTTTGACTTACCAGAGCCACACATAAATTAATATTGCCATGACAATGCATGCGCTTTTGACTTTTTAACTGCCTTGCCCCTTTCTGGCTTTGGTGTTATTGTTGTCTTGTATTATATTTCTATATTATAATACCCATAATACCATATTATCATTATTTTATAGGTCAATATTTATTTATAATTAGCCACATACTTAACTTTTCCATAGCTCTTCATTTCTTCCTTCATTTACTTGTTTCATTAGATTTATTTTTTTCTGTATGAAAACTTGCTTTTGTTATTTCATTTAGCATGGATGTACTGGTAGGCAAAAAATCTCAGATTTATTTCATAATATACTGATTTTGCCTTCATTTTTCAAAGAAAATTTTAGTTTGCAGAAAATTCTTATTTGGAAATTTTTTTCCTTTAGCGCTTTAAAACTATCACCCTAATATTTTCTGGCTTCTACCAATTATGGAATGTTGAACTGTCCACTGTCAAGTCATCTTGCTGATTCTGTAAGTTAATATATATTGTTAGCCCCAGTAATGGTTTTTAAGAATTTTACTCTGGTTTTGGGCAGTTTTACAATGATTTTTTTAAGTTGTGATTTATTTATGTTTTTCCCTGCTGAAGGTCTCCTTAAATCTGTAACTGAATGTCTTTCATCAATTTTGGAGAATTCTTGGCCAGTATCTTATCACATACTGCTAAATCCCAATGATTCCTCTGCTTTGTTGCTTGAACTGCAATTTCAAATATATTAGATAATTTCACTACATTGTATATGTCTCAAGTGATTTTTTTATTTCTAATTTCTATTATCTTTTCTTTCTATGCTTTAGTCTTGATATCTTCTATTGATTTATGTCGTTCACTGATATTTTTTTTTTTCTGCTGCTGACTCTAACTTGCCCCATTTAACTTTTCGTATTTAAGTGGTTGTATTTTGTCCAGTTATGGAATTTCTACTTGATCATTTTATGATTCCAGTTTTTTTATGAAATTGTTCATCATATTATCCATTTCCTTAACATATTAATCACAATTATTTCGAATTCTATATCTGATTAACTCCAATATCTGAATCACTTGTTATTTTACTTGTGCCTCCCTTTTTAAAATCTTTTTTTTTTTTAATCATTTGGTTTTGTTGTCAAATGTCTGGTAATTTTTGATTGAATGCCACATTCTTTTTTGATTTCTTAGCCTTTCACCTAAGGGAAATATTGTGAAAGTAAAAGCACAGCCGACTGTCAGTCTCATCAAAATGTACTTACCTATTGTTACATATCATTGTCCCATCATCTCTTGGCTGCTTCAGTTGCTCCTTGAGGCTTGTAAATATTTTTCAAGATTTTTCTAGCTGTTCTTGGTGGGCCAGTTAATCTACATAAACCATTCTATCATCACTAGAAGTGGAACTTGAAAGAATTCCATCCTCTGTATCATTAAAAAAAACTCATGACATATCAAGGGAGGGATCTGTAAACTACACTCTTAGAAAGATGTCAAGACATTTCTGTATGTATGTATCAGGGCCCTATTCTTCATACAGGAGGGACAGAGGGTGGAATGCATGTCCTTATGGAATAGATAGCTTTATGCAGAATTTCTTCTTCTAACAGCAGATTAATCTCATGTGCAAACAGTCATGCTTTTCATTATGTTTGCAAATTTTCAAACATTTTAAAAGCATGCAAATGAAGTATAGTTACCCAATGTGTAAATTGTTAATGTATACCTAGGTGAATGTACATAGAAATATTTCCTCTAAAGTGTAAACCATGAATGCATTTGACTTCAACATCCAAACAGAATTTTTATATGACATTACCATGGCTATAAGCACTAGGTTTTATTCAAAAAGCATTCATCATCAATTAAGTAACAGTGAGCATGCATTTTCCCACTTTCTATTGCTTTATTCCTCAAAGTAATCTAGGGAATTCTCACCATAAAAATTTAAATGACTTGGTAAATATTATCTCCAGGGTAGAGAGATTCCAGAATAATCATGTCCAAAGTTATGGATTGGATATTTTGAAGTGTCCTACTTATTGGTAATTTCTTGCAAGGCAAAAGAGGCTTTGCTTCCTGAGGACAGTCATTATGTTTAGCTTGTCTGCCTTTGTTTCTGCAGATCACAGTATCTCACACATTGTCTGCTACATGGTAGATAAACAGTCAATATTTTAAAAATGGATAAATAGGAGAATAATCTTTAAAAGGAAAGAGTAATGGTTAAGTTTGGGGCAAAATATAAGTCAAAATGGTATGTAAATAGGAGTATTAATTTCCCCTTATTAAATTGCCACAAAGGCATGAGGCAAAGGAAAAAATTCCATATCCTTAAGTATTAAGGAATTGTTAGAACTTTGTCATTTATTTTATTGAAATGAACTGGGTTTTTGGTATAAGGTATGCACTTTACTAAATTAAGATAAACTATATGTGGTTTATATATTTTCATATAAGTTAATTATATAAATATCTTCTCCAATAACTTAACGGAACCAACAAAATTCTTGAGAATTTATTATAGTACTCTTTCTGATTTTTTGAAAAAGCATTTCAAATAATATAATTATAAAGCTTGAAATGATCTAAAGCAGTCTTCCTGCTCATTTCTCCACCAACATAAACACTTCTAAAAAGGATCAATTTCAATTTTTAATGTCCCTAAAATTTTACTATATAAAACTGATGCAAGTTAGGGCCTCATAACCCTTACAATGCAAACAAATTTCCTTTTAGGTTCTAACCCCCAAAGTTTGCCACAGACATTAGGATATGAATATATTTTTGAAAGTGACAATTATTATAATGTTTTGTCTGTAGGCAAAACAATCTCACTGTAGAAAAAAAAATCCAACAATGTACTTTTTTATAGGGAGTAAAAGCACCCAGACCTTATTTCTAGAGATACACTCAATCAACATATTGGTGACCATCACCACTGCTAATTTTACTCATCTACATTTGCTTAATTTTCTTTTGGAGGCTTTTAAGAAATTATCATCAACATGTCAACTTTTTTTTTTTTACTTCCACATCTAACCAAATCCTGACTCCCTTAACTGTGCTCTAAGGGATAACTTTAAGTGAGTTTTTCAGATTTCTCATTCCTTTATAGTCTGCAAATCTATGCCATGTTTGAAATATTGTCTAAGGGGCCCTGCCTGCATAGACTTTAAACAAGTTGTTTTAGTCTAAGGAAGACAACAGGGCAACTCTGCAATAGTAAAAGAGCCAGTATGACAAAACCTTCTTCTATGAATATATGTCACAACAAATACTTAGTAGGCAATCAAGTATTTGGCGTGGGTTTCCTCTTCTTGGTCATAAGACATCAAAAGCATCTTCTTTAGAGAAACCTTCCCATCCAAAAATATAATAATAACAATAAAGTAGAAACTTTGAAGACACAGGTTGTTGTTGAAGATTATTATTTAATCAACTGAGTATTTTTATTATATACCTAAACCTGAATATAGGCATTCCAGTTCATTTCCACCTTATTTCATTTTTAGTACATTAACTGGTTAATTTTGAAAAATATTAACCAAAGCATATTTTTTGGGGAACTCCCACTTCCATTTCAGTCTAAGAAAACAAGTTCATTTGGTTTCATTATATAATGGATCTGATTAAATTTGAGGAGCATAATTGGTCCTACCTTTAGGCAGAAACGTATTTACTGAGAAGATGCAATAAGAGGAAAACAACCTTTCGTGCTTAGATGTTAACATGCTTTTAAATAACTGAGGTAAGTCCATTCCACATAATACAGAGGAGCAGAGCCAGAACTAGGGTGAGGCATTTGCCTCTGGTGCAAAAATTAAGGGGGTGCTGAAAAACTCAGTAGTCAACTTAAACAATATTTTAATGTACTATTGAAAAAATAAAATTAGTGTAAAAATATCCATGATGAATAAAAATAATTTAAAATAGAGAATAAGTATTACCTCTTTTAAGTATTACTTATTTCACTTCAGCTCCAATATGGCTTGGCACAGCCTGTTATCCTGATTTTATTATTTCTTTTCTTTTCTTTGAATCACTCCTTAATTTTTGTACCCAAGGCAAGTGCCTCACTCACCTGATCTTAGCCCTGCCCGCCCCGCCCCCGATGCTTTCCTTTGTCCAGTATTGAAAGAAGTAAAATTTCAGAAAATACAGTGGAAATTCAAGCCACACAATCTTTTTCCTCTCTGTTGTACTTAAGGAATTGACATCTTTAATGCAGTGCATCTCAAACTCTAAAACTGGAAATTATTTCTTTAAAGATATTCACCATTATCCTGGAACCACCCCTTTAACCAGATTCTTATTTAATATGTCTAAGGGAGGGTCTAGGAATCTGTACTTTAAAATATATACCAAGTGATTCTGTTGCAGGTTGTCCAAGGATAGTGCTTGGAGAAACACTTGGCTAGACTCTAACAGCGGTTTTCTATTGCTTGTATCTCTCCTGGCAGGGCAAAGTTTTCTTAAGGGTAACTACGTGGTTAAAAAAAAGGAAAAAGAAAGAAAAGTGGCCAGAAACTGTGCCTGGTTATATTCAATACAGTGCCCCCCTCCCCTGAAGTGTGGAATTTTTTGAGTCTTTATGTTTTCATGGGGCTTTCACAGCTATGTTACTTTTATTAAGTTATGCAGTTTGAAAATTTAAAGCAGAATCTATTTGGCATTCTAAAAATGATAGCAATGCCCTATGCCTAGTTGATCTAGACTTTAATTTTATTTGCCTTGTAGGAAATTCACCATTTCAACTATTTTTCATTAAAAACGTGAATGAGAATATATTTCATGTGATTATATAATGTAGATATATATGCTTATAAACATACCTACAGCCTACAATGAGAGCCTTAATATTTTCCTATAATCTCATGAGGAATAAAGTAGGTTTTCTAATTTATACCTCTTTTCATATTGTGTCAGTTTATTAGTGTTTATGATAATCATGTTCCTGGAACTAGACATATTGAAATCACCTGGGCTGTTCACTAACGTACAGATTTCTAGACCTGCCCCACTATCTAATGAATTAGAATTTTCTAAGAGTGGAGCCTAGGAATCTGTATTTTTAACCTTCTTGTCCATACAATTGGTACTCTACTTGAGTATCAATGGATATTAATCCTTCTGTTTGTGATCAGAATATATATATATATAAATATGTTTTCAGTGTGATAGTTTGGTGGGATGATTCAGTCTTCCTAAAAGCTCTGCCCATTTGCCAATTGGCTTCCAAATACACAGGAATGTATGACTGCTCTTCTCCATTTCATAAATAGTAAAATAACAGAATAGCATGGTTATTACAGAATAACATCGCATGAGCAAGAACTGTAATTCAGATTTCTCTCTGATGCTTTTTCTGGGGAATTTATGTCTCATGCTGTATCTCTATAGTTGTAAATGTCCTAGCATGGGAGCTGACATACAGAGCCAGACCAATAATCCATCTAATTGTATATAATAGCATTTTTGCTCTAGAAATGAACCTAAGAGGAGGTACAGGAAAGACATATTCTTAATTCTTTAGTACCAGTATCGTTACTTATTGATTTCCTTCCTGAAACTAACAATATTTAAATTTTGGCCAACTTCGCCCACACAAGACCAGTTCCATGAGCACACTGTCAACCTTGGATGATATAAGGGAGCACTTCCATTCATGTATCCACTTATATGCTCTGCATCATCCCTCCTTCTCTCCATATCTCCGTATCTTTGTATTTCCCTCTTCCTCTCTCTCTGTCCATCCATCTCCCTAACCTTGACTGTGTCCTCACTTTCTTTCCCCAAATTGAAATTTTGTTTTACTTGTTGACTTCACATACAATTCAACATTTGACACACTTTTAATGCCAAAGCTTCACATTGCCTTCATTAAAAAGCATAATCAAAGTCAATAAATACCATTACTTCAAAGTCACATGTCCAGGAACTAATGTCTTCATTGTGGAATTCAAGTCTAGAAAAATCATCCAGATAACCACACAGAAGTCCCATCTGCAAATCAGAGGCTCTATAGTTAAGACAAGAAGAGCACTGATAAATACTTCTTAATAGCAGTTCGTACACATTTTCGTTTGGAGCCACATTGTCTTGCACTATTACAATTCTTACTAGATAACTTTCGTGAAGAGGCTTAATGACATCAGAGCAGTAAGAGAGCTCTAGCACACCAGAGTCTTATGGCACAAAATAAATTATGTCATTTAATGCCAGCCCTTCATGAATGCTTAAGGAATAAAAATGACACAGAATTACTATGTCCCCGTCTTACTTCTTTAAGTATTGGTGGCAATTCATTAACTGTTTCACATCACCAAGAATTTCTTATTATGAAATATACAATTGTTCATGATGATATACCATCATTAGTCATTTTTTTAAAAGATGTTATTTATTTGACAGAGAGACAGGGAGAGACAGATAGCACAAGCAGGGGAAGCAGCAGGCAGAGGTAGAAGGAGATACAGGCTCCTTGCTGAACAGGGAGCCTAATGTGGGGCTCGATCCCAGGACCCTGGGATTGTGACCTGAGCCAAAGGCAGACGCTTAACCAACTGAGCCACCCAGGCGCCCACATCATTAGTCATTTATAAAGATACTCAGGATGTTTGATCACCAGATACAGGAAACATATTTAGCTTAATGCATGAATATGGCCACATGGGTGAGGTTTTTTTAGTTGTTCAATCCCCTATCCTAGAAATTTTAGTTACTGGTCTGGATTTAAGATTGACTTCTGAATCTTGGAAAATAGCACCCACTCTAGTTTTGTTATTAATTTCTCAATGTCACTGATATTAGGCAGCACTCTAAGTAGTATTCAGAAGGGAATGACTTAGAAAATGTCCACTAGCCACTATCTTCTGGTTCTCTAAGTCAGGCAGCCTAAAGGATAACTTGGGCTCTCTATTCCCAAAATAAGAAATGTTCTGTCTGTTTAAGTCACACCTTTCAAAAAATGCCCAGTGACTTATTTTAAGAAAAAAATATACTACTCAAATTCAGATATATAAAAAGAAAGGATTAAAAACTGCCAGGTTCCTGGGGCGCCTGGGTAGCTCAGTCAGTTAAGTGTCTGCCTTCAGCTCAGATCATGATCCCAGGGTCCTGGGATTGAGCCCCACATCAAGCCCCACATCAAGCCCCACATTGGGCTCCCTGTTCAGCGGGGAGCCTGCTTCTCCCTCTCCCTCTGCCTCTGTTTCCCCTGCTTGTGCTCTCTGTCAAGAGAATAAATAAAATTTTTAAAAAAACAAAACAAACTTCCGTGTTCCTTCACTCAACTTTAATAATCATCAATTCATGGACAGTCTTATTTGTTCTGAGCAGTTTCTACATCATAGTTCCCTACACTCTGTGTTTTGCAATTTGTATCCCTTGGTTTAATGTAGCATGTTTCTGTCTCCCCTGCATTGGAAATAAATTAAAGGTAAGGTCTAGAGACTTGATTAAATTGAAGTTAAAAGGTTTTGGGAATACTACTTTATAGGTGGCATTATATATTTTATTCAAGAGATATGTAATAGCTATTTGTCATTTTTTTGGGTAATGTTAGCAATTGATACATCATCGCTTAAGTCTATTATTTCATTAGGGGTTGCAGAATAATGATATTCTAATTCATTTAACCCTCATTGATTTAGTAAATGAAATACTCACATAAAAAGAAACTTTCTCTTATCAACTATTTGGTTACCCTGAGTTACAGTTCATATAGGAAGAGCTGGACAAATGCCTGTTTCTTTTCTTTCTTATGTTTAAAATAATGATTTAATTTCTTTCTATCATCATAACATCAACACTGTGTTATTTTTGCTTGTATAAATTTTCTTTGTGTTTAATATCTTTATGACTTGTGTTTAAATACTTTAATGAATTTGGTGTCTTGCTACTATTATGTTTATCAATGCTCAAATTTTATTATCTTTGACTAGTGGGAGTCTATCTAGGTAGGTTACTAATTGTTTTCTTGATCACTCTGGTATTGTTATTTTCCTTGTTCCATTTAAGAGTAAAAAAATAATGATAATATTCTGATTTTATCATTTTTTCTTTTTTTATTAGTTGAAGAAATATATTCTCCGTCAACTCTTGATTTATAGTTTGCACTAGAAAGGCAGGGTATTTTTTAAAAATATCTTTTTATTTGCTGATATTTTATAATATTAGTTGGTTCTCTTTAAAGGATCCCATAAGTGACTGTGGAAGATTAAATCATTGATATTAATGTTTCATCCTACCTGTGTCTACATCCTTGCTATGTTACTTTTCAGTTCATTTTTAGCAGAAGCAGGTCTCTTTCCTGACTTTGGGCTCAGGCTTACTTTGGCTAAAGGCATGTTAGCAGCTATGAACCATTAATCAGCTTCATATGTGTTTGTGTGGTTGGGCTTTCTTTCTTGTCTTCTGTCATTTTCATGAGAAGAACATTTTCATCAGTCTGTTGCAGACCCAAAGAGGATGACAGAAACGTAGAGGGGAATTGGACCGATCTGCTGCTTGGAGTTAAGCCCAGACAAAACCTGTACTAGAGCCCCTGACTTCCAGGAACCCCACAGACACATGAGCAAGAATCTGTGATTTTTGCTTAAGCCACTGAGTTTGAGGGTGTTTTATTTTACAAGATTAGCACTGGTAATGGATGAGTGATATAATGACCAGTGAGGATTTTACATTATCATGAACTGATAGTTTAAGAGGTTTGCTGTGTTTCAATCCATTTTCTTTATTATTAGAATATTCACCAACGTCTCACTTTTATGCAGCAGGAATCTCCTCAAACTGCCTCCTACCTCTGTTTGACCTAACTTTAGTAGTCTTTGGTAACTTCATTGCTTTCTCTTATAACCAGATCTTCCAAGTTCATTTGCACACTTCCTCCCCCAGGTCTGGAGTTAGCCATTTCTCCAAGAAGTTTTGCATCCTTTGAGTGTAAAATGTTATTTAAAGCCAACAATCTTGGTGCTAGAGATACTACTAGTACTATGTTGATCAGTTTCTAAGCTAATTCACTATATAGAGCTAGAGTTTTCTTTTCTTTCTTTCTTAAGAAAAGACATGTCATTAGTTTATATCAATATTTGAAGTCAAAATGTAAAAATTTAAGATTTTACTTAATGTTTTTAATTTATAAACACATATATTTTCTTACATATATAAAATAATTTCAGAATACTGATATTACTACTACTATATGATTACTGAAAATACCTTGAGATTTATTTTATAGGGTTTTTGTGTGTGTGTGTGCTATATTTCCTTAGAAATTCATCATCAAATTACTTCCTTTAACAGTCATTCATAATAACTTCTCATTATATGATTTAGGCACGAACTTAATACATTGCTAGTTTCATTTTTTCCTTTGGTTCTTAGAAGCTGTTGTTAGAATTTAGATTTTTCTTATAATTATGTTAAACATTTACATAGTTGTAAATAATATGTATGAAATAATGTATTTTCTGTGAAGTCTAGTTTCTAACCCTGATTCCTCCAACTTACTCTCCCTCATTTAGATAATTTTCATTAGTTTATTATTTTATTCTTGAAGTTATTCTTCATATTCAAAACTATATAATTATAAATCAACATTACATATAATTTTTATGATATATCTATTTTTTACTCTTTTTTTTTTAAGAAATGAACAAATATTACTTCTCCATGCTTAATTTGTCATTTACTTAACAATACAATTTGGAGACTTCCACAGAACAATATATGAATATATTCTCTATTTCTTTAGTGACTAAATATTATTCCAAAATGTAGATGAACCATAATTTATTCAACAGTCTTTAATTGATGATGATTGAATTATTTCCAAACTTGCTAATATAGCTGTATGATGCTAAATGGTCTTGTGCAAAGACCTTTTGGATTTTTGCCACTTTATTGTTGTTTTTGTTTATTATTTTTTTTTTTTTGCCACTTTATTTTTGAAATATAATCCTAGGAGTCATTTTGCTGGTCCAAGGATAAATACATAGATGACTTTGCCACATACTGCTGAATTCCTTCTAGAAAGCTTGTACTGGTTTTGCATTCTCATCTGATTTACCCACTGTTAAATCATAGTACTAAAGTGAGAGCTGAGAATTTGGATAAGAGAAAAGCTCATGAAAATAAATGTGGTATTACTTAGCTGGCATCTGTTCAGCACTATTAGGATTTAAATCTTAAAAACTGAGGATCTTATACTATTTATAGTAAACATGTTATCCTATTTAATTCACAAAGCCATAGCACATTTCTTGCAATGGCTTCACCTAAAAAATAAATGTGTATGTTAGTTGTTAGCGGTACTTCTACATTCTCCAACAAGGAGTCGGTGACATTCTCAAACTTCTTGAATCACAGAAAGGATTATATTCTCAAAAGGAATTAATATATGTTGAAATGTTCATATACTTAAATGTAAAAATTAAAATATAAACTTTGTAGATTAAAATAAGGGAGAAAATCTATACAACCTTGGTCCAGCAAAGATTTCCCAGAAAACAGAAAGTACTACGCATCAAAGAAAACTTGGTAAGTTGGACTTTATTCAAACTAAAATCTTCTATTCCTTAGAAGATGACACTTAAAAAATGAAATTTAAAGCCATAGGCTGTGAGAAACTATTTGTATTTATTGACAAAGGACTTGTACTCAGAATATATAAAAAAATTTTACAACTCAATGTTAAGAATACAAATAACCTAGTTAAAGCATGGGCAAAAGACTGGAATAGACATTTCACAAAAGAAGACACATGAATGGCCAAAAAGCAAATGGAAATATCCTAATCCATCATTAGTCATCAGAGAAATGACAATTAAGCCAAATGAGAGACCAAAACTCCATTATAATGGTTATAATACCAAATGTTGGAAAGAATGTGGAGCAACTGGAATTCTCATACACTACTAATGGGAGTGTAACTAGTGCAACCACTTTGAAAAACTGTTTGGCGTTTTGTTTTGTTTTGTTTTTTAAACTGGAAGTGTGTAACTTTCAACTCCTTTTACCCATTTGGCATCCCCCCAGCCCTCCACTTTTAGCTATCACCAATATGTTCTCTGTATCTTATGAAGCTTGGTTTTTGGGACTTTTTGGTTTTTTGATTTTGTTTAGATTCCACACATAAGTGAGATCACACAGTATTTGTCTTTCTCTGTCTGACTTATTTCATTTAACATAATGCCCTCAAGGTCCATCCATGTTGCCACAAATGGCAAGATTTCATTCTTTTTTATGACTGAATAATATCTCATATATAATACATGTGAGATATATATCACATTTTCTTTATTAATTCATCTGTCAATAAACACTGAGGTTGTTTCCATATCTTGGCTATTGTAAATATGCTGCAGTGAACATGGGGGTGCATATATCTTTTTGAATTAGTGTTTTTCATTTTTCTGGAAAAATACCCAGAAATGAAATTGCTGGATCATGTAATAGTTTTATTTTTAATTTTTTGAGAAACCTCTGTGCTATTCCATAGTGCACCAATTTGCATTCCCAACAAGAGTACATAAAGGTTCCCTTTTGCCCACTTTCCTTGCCAAAACTTATTTCTTATCTTTTTGAAAATAGCCATTCTAACAGGTAACAGATGATAACTCATTGTGGTTTTGATTTGCATTTCCCTGATAATTGGTGATGTTGAGCATCATTCCTTGTACCTGTTCAACACCTTATGTCTTCTTGGAAAGATGTTTATTCAGATCCTCTGCCCATTTTTAATTTTTCTATTACGTTTTATGAGATTTATTATATATTTTGGATATTAACTCTCTTTCATATATATCATTTGCAAATATTTTCTTTCATTCAGTAAGTTGCCTTTTCATTTTGTTGATAATTTCCTTTGCTGTGCAGAAGCTTCTAGTTTGAAGCAGTCTCAATTGTTTATTTTGGCTTTTGTTGCCTTTACTTTTTATGTCAAATCTAAAAAAAATCACCACTAAACTTATTTTTAATTTCTAGGGAATTGGCTATTTAAACATTTTATTTGATAAACATAATTCAATTTTAAAAAGTTACCTAATAGCAAAAAATAGTCAACAAAATGTTGTAATGAACATTTATAGAGTGCCTTTTTTATGTCCCAGGCCTATTCTAAAAAATAACTTCCATCATCTCTTTCAGTCTTTGTAACAGTATTATAAAGTAGATACCATCACTGCATGCTTGGCAGACCATGAGCAGAGTACATGTTGGTTGAATACATTTTGAATGGATTATCCCCACTTGAAGATGAAGATGCTGAAGCTTCAAGAGACTAAGTTACTTGTCCAAGGCCCACACACTATCAGTGATAGACCAAGTCTCAGACTTATATCAATCTACAAACGAGGTTATATTCTTAGCTCCAAAGCCTAAGATTTTCACATCTGACAAGTCAAGCAGTCATTCTTTTTTTTTTTTTTTTTTTGGGAACACTTTTCTATAATCAATGATATGAGAACAATTTGTCCCTTCTTTGAAAAGAGCAGGTTAATCTCCAGCATTTGCTCTAAAATTGCTAGCCTTGCAAATAGTGTCAAATATCATTTAGCCACAAGCATTCCATTTGGGTTGCACCATGCATATTTTACAAAGTTAACCCTACTCTTTCTTCAGCCCTTAAATCAGTAGAGAAGGTAAATTAAGAAATTATTACCAACTGAATGCCAAAATTGAGAAATGGCTAAGAAGTCTATCCTCCTGAAGTGGCTGGAACCATAATAAATTCTTATAGTTTTGAAAAAATGGGGTTTGGGGAAGGGAAGAATATAAAGCTGTTCTGTGGCCACAAGGTTTATGCTTGGCTTCCTGTGAGAAAGTCTGATTGTCTGTTTCCAGTTACGAAACTCAATGTATAATTGCAGTAAAACTATGACTATGCAATGTTTGGAAATTCCACTGAGTTACCTTAGACTTGAAGCAGTCTGGACATGTATGATAAAAGTTAGAGATGAAGGGGTGGTTCCAGAGCTAGAGGCAGATTCTCCAAGGGAACTCTTTCTCAAAGAATTGAGCATCTACCTTAGGATACCTATAGGAAGATATGGAGCTGTAGATTTATAATTTGTGTATATGTACATATACATATATTATATACAAATTATATAATTTATAAATGGACATATTTTAATATATAATATTACATATATATATGATTTCATAAACATAAAAGATATAATATTTTAGAAACACTTTTTTAAGGACAGTATTCATATAAGAGCCAGGTGCTTTCCCATAGCCTCATTATAATTCATATTAACACCCTAGTGTGGACTTTAAAAAAGAAAGTCTTTATTTCACCTCATAATCCCAAAGCACAATTTTTAACAATTACCAAGATTAATTTTTATATTTTATTAACTTCCTTTATAAATATTGGACCTCAGAAAAAATCCATGGAAAAAATTGAAATTTTCCATCAATGAAGTAAGAATATTACCTGTATGTGATAGTAGGAAGAAGAGGGACAAAAGTACTTTTCCTTAATGAGTTTTTTTCTTTTATGGTAATAATAATTAATAAAAAAATACTAAGAATTCATTACTGTAGCAGTATTATAAAAAAATCTAGCTATTACCCTGTCTTGAATGTTGTTCATATCAGAGTTCTACATTTTTTTAAAAGATTTTATTTATTTATTTATTTAAGAGAGAGCAAGAATGAGAGAGAGAGAGCACATGAGAGGGGGGAGGGTCAGAGGGAGAAGAAGACTCCCCGCCGAGCAGGGAGCCCGATGTGGGACTCGATCCTGGGACTCCAGAATCATGACCCGAGCCAAAGGCAGTTGCCCAACCAACTGAGCCACCCAGGCACCCAGAGTTCTACTACATTTTAACATTAAAGGTAAGTGGGCTATATTATTACCATTTCATCATTGAATTAGTCAAAGTACAAATACAAATATGGCCCAGATTAAATAAGCAAATCAGCACCAAAAAAAGACATTAAATTTGGAACCTGGACAAGAATTCTCTACTTCAGCTTCGATTTTCTTCATTCAGTAAGTAGAAGAAAACTGGCTGTCTCCCCAATAGCCTGTGAAAGGCGAGCTGGTATCATTGTAATAGACAAGTCTCTCACATTTTAAATTGGTAAAATTTAACAGTTCCACTTGTACCCACTTCAAACTCTAAAGGAAATATCATTCTACAATGAAATGTTTTGCCTTTATTTCTCACATTTGTGTTGGATTTAAAAGCATGTCCTAAGTTTGTTAAGAATTTTGAGATTTCTGGCATGAAACTGAATCATGTCTGTAGGAAAGAAACTAGAAGTCTCAGATTCTTATCTTTCACCTGGTTCTTTTACAAAAATATAAATCCTCAAGGTAAATATTTTTCTTTTATTCTTCTGAATTCATCAGCATAATTTTAGATTAATAGGAAAGGGACAATAAATAGCATTTTATCTCCTTTGTTCATTTTATAAAATTGAAAAAAAATCATTGTTTTTCATTATAATTTATAGCAATCACTAATGCCAGAATTAACTTAAAATTTTGTAATATCCCTGAGATCTCCTTCGTAGATATCATTAAATTATAAAAGTAAGACAAAGTTCTTGTATGAGAAGAAAATATAGTTACTTGCTTGAGTGGTATAATACTAACAAATAGGCAGGATTATTTAAAACTCATTTTGAATAACAACTATTATACCATACTTGTTTGCCTTGTTTTGTTGGTGCTAGTTTATACTGTGGGAATAGAATGAGTAATGTTAGCAGGCACGGTGTGAAGTATAGTTCCAAGAGTAACCATCACACTTATTCTCGGTTTAAATAAAAAGTATTTAAGATCTGAAATAGATGTATTTAAGAATCATCTGGGTGGCAAGTTCAAAAATGTAGATTTCCAGGCTCTATGCCCATAAATTCTGTGTAGAGGGGGCAGGAACATGAATTTTAAAATAATATATACTTCAGTGATAAAGAGGAAGGTCCAGACCACATTTTGAGAATGATTGTCTTAAGGCTTCCTCCAATACCAAATCTCTTTTTTTTCCTATGACTGCTGGGAATGTAACACACTTGGCATGAACAGGTAAGCCATATTCTCCTGGGTGTTATTGCTCCATTTATAGAACCTGTTAAGATTTATCCAGTACATACATAGATGGCAGAGGGATGATGAAAACTGAAGAGTTTTACAGTCATTCCAAGTTCCATATCTTTTAAATAAAACTGATAAATTACACACAACTCATAAGAATTCATTGCCCTGCAAGATTTTAAGTTCAATATCCAAATAAAAAGAGGTCTCTTTATGGCAAGTTTATTTAATAAGTACAATGATTTTTTTTCTCTGAAGTTGCACCAACAGAAATGATATTTTTACTGTCATTTTCACCAGCATTAAGTGGAAAAATTGCTCACACTAATAAGGAGGCATGCATAAATATTGTATAAAATTCTTATTTAAAATCAAGAACCTCTCTGCAGCAGCAGTGCTTAAAGAAAAAAAATTCACCCACCCCATGTCTAGTCAAAAAAAAAAAAAAATCCTAGAATCATTTCAAGCACAAAACTATGTCTAGCTCTTAAGAAAAAAATTGACAGTAGCCATAAGGAAGGAAGTTAAACATATTTCTTTCCCAAAATATAGCTATCCAATTATAGCAGCCGAGAGACAGAATGGCATTCCCACTACTTCTTCAACAATTGTCATTCTACGTCATACAGAAGCTTCTCATTTGAATGAGGTACAATTGCCTGTAGCTAGAGATGAGTGTTGAGCCAAAAATACTTCTATTGGATCTGCCTACTAGAACAAGTCATGGGTTTTCCTGCTCAGCACAATGGTTCTAGTGAAACTCCTAGCACATAATCTTTTTCTCAAGGCAGTTTCTTTACCTGTAGTTCAACTTACCCTGTTCCCTTTCATGTGTACTTGAATGAACACTAAAAAGTGAAATTTTAAAAGATGGATAATAATTCAAAAAATAAAATTATCTTAATGTCAAACAACCTAAAGAAACAGGAATTCAACTGAGGAAAACTAGATTCTAGTTATATGCATGTATATATATTTATACATATCTACATATTGTATATATCATGTAATAAATGTATTACTATTTTACTTTCTATTTTTTTTAATTGAGGGATAACAATCTATGATAAAGCACACAAAATTACCTAACTTTAAATGTTCTGTTCAATATTTTTTACACATTTTAACATTTTAATATTTGAGGTACTAATTTTTATGACCATCAACTGGAGAAATAATATTTTTATGACATTTTATTTTTTATATCATTAATTTTATCTGTTTTTGAACTTCATATAAATAGAATTACAGACTATATACTTGTTTGTGTCTGACTTATTTTACTTAGCAAAATACTGCTGAGATTCAATTATGATGTTAGTGTACGAGCATTTCATTTTTTATTATTGCATTGTATTTCATTTTATAAATTTATCAGTTTGTTCATTCTCCTACTGAAGGACACTTAAGTTACTTCCACTTTGGGGTTATTGTAACTATAACTGTTATGGACATTCTTGTACAGGTCTTTTCGTGGAATACGTACTCATTTCTTTTGAACTTATACTTCGGAATAGGGCAAGTACTTAGCCTTTGGGTTTAATTTCAAACATTTTTTTTTTTTCCAAGTGGATTGATGTTAGTCCAGGTCTTCCTAGAGGCAGACACTAAAATGGGACTAAATGTACAAAGATTTTATTAGGGAAAGCACCTGTGAGAGAAAACAGAGAGAGAGGTGGGGAAGTCTAAGAAAGCAATCAAGGCACAATGCAAATCTGAACACCTCATGAAGGATGGGAAGAAAGGAGGTTGGGTGGTTATCAACCTAAAGGTTGGGTAGTAACCAACTCTAAGGGACTTTTGGTAAGGAATCAGGGAGGCTGCTAGGATTTGGAGAATTATAAGGCACAGTCTCATGGCTCTGCATACATTCTGTCCAGAAAAGTATGAGAATTCTAGTTGTATAGCTTCATCAACACTTGGCATTGTCAATCTTTAATTTAGCCATAATGGTGAGTGTGCAGTAGAATCTCATTGTGGTTTTAATTTGTGTTTTCCCGATAAATAAATATATTGATTACTTTTTCAGATGCTTACTGGCCACTTTGCTTTTCTTTCTTGTGAGGTCCCTGGTTAAGAGTTTTGTCCATTTTTAAAGATTATCTTGGATGTTTTTTTTCTTGTTTATTTGAAGGAGTTTTTCATATGTTCTGGATATGAACACTTTCTTGGCTATATATATTATATATATCTTATCTAATCCATCATGTCCCTATTTATTTTCTTAACAGTGTATTTTTGATTGCCCGGGGTTCTAAATTTTGGTTAAGTCCTATCTATCAATGTTTTCCTTTAATGGCTTGTACTTGTCTTCTAAATTTTTTTGTCTATACAAAGGTCATGAAGATTTTTCCTATATTTTCTTCTAGAATCTATGTAGTTTTATCTTTCATCTTTGTATCTAAAATTGACCTCAAATTAACTTTTGATTATCAAGATTCATTTTTTCCACATAGATATCCAATTGCCCCGGCACCATTTACTGAAAATGAAATAAAACAAAACATATACCCCCTATTGAAATTCATCAGCATCTTTGCTATAAATCAAGTACACATTTATTTAATAAACACTTGTATGAAACATCATTTTATGAATAACTCATTTATTTTGCATAAAAAACTTACAAAGTAAATTCTACTACACCCACTTTATAAATGAAAAAACTGAAGCATAGAGATGAAAAGTAAGTGGATGTCACTTAGCTAATGAGTAGCAAAGCCAGGAATCAAACATAGCCATTCCAACTTCAGGACCTATGTGCCTAACCTTCAGGTGGCCTGAATTACAAAATTTATGAAAATTCACATAATTGGTTATTTTAAATTATCTAGAGATGGTTTATATAGTTATTTTCTAAGGTAACTGATGAATTTATAAGTTACATGATAGTTTATAAGGAATTAAATTGTACAGATCTAAACAAGGCACCTAAATTCTTGGAGTTAAAAGTATTTTTTGAATCCTTATTAAAAAATATAAAATGGTTGTCAGAGGGGGGAGAGATGGCGGAGGAGTAGGGGACCCTATTTCAACTGGTCCCCGGAATTGAGCTGGATATCCACCAGACCACTCTGAGCACCCATGAAACCAGCCTGAGATGTAAGAAGATCTGGATCTCTACAAGCAGAATATCGCAGGTGGTTGGTTTCTAGGTATGAAGCGGGGAGCTGTGATTCCGCGGGCAGATATTGGAGGATAAACGGCCGCAGGAGGGTGCCTGGCCGTGGGGATCCTACGCCACCGGTGAGCGACAGCCTCGCGTGCTGCGGATGGGGCACAGACTCGCAGACCGGTAGCAGCGGGGAAAGGACTTTAGGGCAGCCCCCAGGGCGGAAACCTGGAGGGGGGGGGTCGCGCCTGCGAACTGCAGCCCCCGGGACGGAAACTCTGAGCAGCGGGGTCGCATGGGCAACCTGGGAGTGGCTGGCAGTTTTAGAAGCACAAAGGGCAGAGACGTGCCCCCACCTGAAGGCAGGACTGGGAGCGCTGCGGAGGGGCACATAACCCAGGATGCTGCAGTTTATAGCAGAACGGACAGAAACAGAGACAGTGTGGCCTGGAGAGCTCACTGAAGAACAGACTGCGATCTCTCTGCTCTGAGGTAGAGGGTTGGAAATGGTCTCTTCTGCTCTGACTCATGGAAGAGATGTGGAAAGCAGCCAGGGAAAGCCGCCAGAGAACAAAAGCCCCAAAGACTGATTCCCGCTGAGCCCATCCCCCGCCACAGGGGGGCAGGGCAACTCCGCCCAAACAGGGTTGCCTGAGTAACAGCGTGGCAGCCCCGCCCCCAGAAGACAGGCTGGGAAAACAAGAGGCCAGCAACCCTAAGGTCCCAAGAAAACAGGTGCATCTTGCTTGGGTTCTGGTCAATAATTTGGACTCTATACATTCCCTCAAACACCCATCAACAGAATGACTAGGAGGAGGAGCCCCCAAAACAGAAAAGACTCAGAGATTATGACTTATGCTGCCGATTTACAAATGGATGCAGATATAACCAAGATGTCGGAGATGGAATTCAGGCTAGCAATGGTGAAGACAATGGCTAGAATGGAGAAATCAATTAATGGCAACATAGAGTCTCTAAGGGCAGAAATAAAAGGTGAATTGGCAGAACTTAAAAATACTATCAATGAGATCCAATCCAATCTAGATAATCTAACAGCTAGGGTAACTGAGGCAGAAGAGAGAATAAGCGACCTGGAACAATATAATAGATAAAAAGGGAAAAGAGGACGCCAGGCAAAAACAACTCAGAATCCATGAAAATAGAATCAGAGAAATAAGTGACACCATGAAGCGTTCCAATGTCAGAATAATTGGAATCCCAGAGGGAGTAGAGAAAGAGAGAGGACTAGAAGATGTATTTGAGCAAATCGTAGCTGAGAACTTCCCTAATCTGGGGAATGAAACAAACATTCGAGTCCTAGAGGCAGAGAGGACCCCTCCTAAGATCAAGGAAAACAGGCCAACACCCCGGTACGTAATAGTAAAACTTGCAAATCTTAGAACCAAGGAAACCATCTTAAGGGCAGTTAGGGGGAAGAGATTCCTTACGTACAGAGGGAGGAACATCAGAATAACACCAGACCTATCCACAGAGACCTGGCAAGCCAGAAAGGCCTGGCAAGACATATTCAGGGTACTAAATGAGAAGAACATGCAGCCAAGAATACTTTATCCGGCAAGGCTTTCATTTAGAATGGATGGAGAGATGCAGAGCTTCCACGACCGGCAGAAGTTGAAAGAATATGTGACCACTAAGCCGGCCCTGCAAGAAATATTAAGGGGGGTTCTATAAAAGGAGAAAGACCCCAAGAGTGATATACAACAGAAATTTACAGGGACAATCTATAAAAACAACGTCTTGACAGGCAACATGATGACAATTAATTCATATCTTTCAATAATCACTCTCAATGTGAATGACCTAAATGCTCCCATAAAACGGCACAGGGTTGCAGATTGGATAAAAAGACGGGACCCATCCATATGCTGTCTACAAGAGACTCATTTTGAACCTAAAGATACATCCAGACTGAAAGTGAAGGGATGGAGAGCTATCTTCCATGCCAGCGGACCTCAAAAGAAAGCTGGGGTAGCAATTCTTATATCAGATAATTTATGTTTTATTTTTTTATTTTTATTTTTTTAAAAGATTTTATTTATTTGCAAGAGAGAGAATGAGAGACAGAGAGCATGAGAGGGAGGAGGGTCAGAGGGAGAAGCAGACTCCCTGCTGAGCAGGGAGCCCGATGTGGGACTCGATCCCGGGACTCCAGGATCATGACCTGAGCCGAAGGCAGTCGCCTAACCAACTGAGCCACCCAGGCGCCCCAGATAAATTAGGTTTTAAACTAAAGTCTGTAATAAGAGACACAGAAGGACACGGTATCATTCTTAAAGGGTCTATCCAACAAGAAGATCTAACAATTGTAAATATCTATGCCCCCAACATGGGAGCAGCCATCTACATAAGTCAACTGTTAACCAAAACAAAGAGTCATATGGATAACAATATGTTAATTGTAGGAGACCTCAATACTCCACTCTCAGCAATGGACAGATCATCTAAGCAGAAAATCAACAAGGAAACAAGAGCTTTGAATGATACATTGGACCAGATGGACCTCATAGATATTTACAGAACATTCCACCCTAAAACAACAGAATACTCATTCTTCTCGAGTGCACATGGAACTTTCTCCAGAATAGACCACATACTGGGTCACAAATCAGGTCTCAACCGATACCAAAAGATTGAGATTATTCCCTGCATGTTCTCAGACCACAATGCTCTAAAACTGGAACTCAATCACAAGAAAAAATTTGGCAGAAATTCAAACACTTGGAAGCTAAAGACCACTCTGCTCAAGAATGTTTGGGTCAACCAGGAAATCAAAGAAGAACTTAAACAATTCATGGAAATCAATGAGAATGAAAACATATCAGTCCAAAACCTATGCGATACAGCAAAGGCGGTCCTAAGGAGGAAATACATAGCCATCCAAGCCTCACTCAAAAAAATAGAAAAATCCCGAATTCACCAACTAACTCTACACCTTAAAGAACTAGAGAAAAAGCAACAAACGATGCCTAAGCCACACATTAGAAGAGAAATAATTAAAATTAGAGCAGAAATCAATGAATTAGAAACCAGAAACACAGTAGATCAGATCAATGAAACTAGAAGTTGGTTCTTTGAAAGAATTAATAAGATTGATAAACCACTGGCCAGACTTATCCAAAAGAAGAGAGAAAGGACCCAAATTAATAAAATTATGAATGAAAGGGGAGAGATCACGACCAACACCAAGGAAATAGAAACAGTTATTAGAAATTATTATCAACTATATGCCAATAAACCGAGCAATCTGGATGAAATGGAGGCCTTCCTGGAAACCTATAAGCTGCCAAGACTGAAACAGGAAGAAATTGACAACCTGAATAGGCCAATAACCAGGAACGAGATTGAAGCAGTGATCAAAAACCTCCCAAAAAACAAGAGACCAGGGCCTAATGGATTCCCTGGGGAATTCCACCAAACATTCAAAGAAGAAATAATACCTATTCTACTGAAGCTGTTTCAAAAATAAAAACAGAAGGAAAACTTCCAAACTCATTCTATGAGGCCAGCATTACCTTAATCCCCAAACCAGGCAAAGACCTCATCAAAAAGGAGAATTTCAGACCGATATCCCTGATGAATATGGATTCCAAAATCCTCAACAAAATCCTAGCTAATAGGATCCAACAATACATTAAAAGGATCATCCACCACGACCAAGTGGGATTTATCCCCGGGATGGAAGGGTGGTTCAACATTCGCAAATCAATCAATGTGATAGAACACATTAATAAGAGGAGGGAGAAGAACCACATGGTCCTCTCAATTGATGCAGAAAAAGCATTTGACAAAATACAGCATCCTTTCCTGATTAAAACTCTCCAGAGTATAGGGATAGAGGGAACATTCCTCAAGTTCATAAAATCCATCTATGAAAAACCCACAGCGAATATCATCCTCAATGGGGAAAAGCTGAGAGCCTTTCCCTTAAGATCAGGAACACGTCAAGGATGCCCACTCTCACCACTATTGTTCAACATAGTACTAGAAGCCCTAGCAACAGCAATCAGACAACAAAAAGAAATAAAACGTATTCAAATTGGTAAAGAAGAAGTCAAACTCTCTCTTTTTGCAGACGGCATGATACTTTATGTGGAAAACCCAAAAGACTCCACCCCCAAATTACTAGAATTCATACAGCAATTCAGTAATGTGGCAGGATACAAAATCAATGCACAGAAATCAGTTGCTTTCTTATACACTAACAACGCAACTGTAGAAAGAGAAATTAGAGAAACAATTCCATTTACAATAGCACCAAAAACCATAAGATACCTTGGAATAAACCTAACCAAAGAGGTAAAGGATCTATACTCTAGGAACTACAGAACACTCATGAAAGAAATTGAAGAAGACACAAAAAGATGGAAAAATATTCCATGCTCATGGATCAAAAAAATAAACATTGGTAAAATGTCTATGCTACCCAGAGCAATCTATACCTTCAATGCCATCCTGATCAAAATTCCAATGACATTTTTCAAAGTGCTGGAACAAACAATCCTAAAATCTGTATGGAATCAGAAAACACCCTGAATCACCAATGAAATGCTGAAAAAGAAAAACAAAGCTGGGGGCATCACGCTGCCCGATTTCAAGCTCTATTACAAAGCTGTGATCACCAAGACAGCATGGTACTGGCACAAAAACAGACATATAGAGCAATGGAACAGAATAGAGAACCCAGATATGGACCCTCAACTCTATGGTCAAATAATCTTTGACAAAGCAGGAGAAAACATGCAATGGAAAAGAGACAGTCTCTTCAATAAATGGTGCTGGGAAAAGTGGACAGCCACATGCAGAAGAATGAAACTCAACCATTCTCTAACACCATTCACAAAGATAAACTCAAAGTGGATGAAAGACCTCAATGTGAGACAGGAATCCATCAAAATCCTCGAGGAGAACATAGGCCAGTAACCTCTTTGACATCGCCCACAGCAACTTCTTTCAAGATACATCTCCAAAAGCTAGAGAAACAAAAGAAAAAATGAACTTTTGGGACTTCATCAAGATAAAAAGCTTCTGCACAGCAAAGGAAACAGTCAACAAAACAAAGAGGCAACCCACAGAATGGGAGAAGATATTTGCCAATGACACTACAGATAAAGGGCTGGTATCCAAGATCTATAAAGAACTTCTCAAACTCAACACGCAAAAAACAAATAATCAAGTCAAAAAGTGGGCGGAAGATATGAAAAGACACTTCTCTGAAGAAGACATACAAATGGCTAACAGACACATGAAAAAATGTTCATCATCATTAGCCATCAGGGAAATCCAAATCAAAACCACATTGAGATACCACCTTACACCACTTAGAATGGCAAAAATGGACAGGGAAAGAAACAACAAATGTTGGAGAGGTTGTGGAGAAAGGGGAACCCTCTTACACTGTTGGTGGGAATGCAAGTTGGTACAGCCACTTTGGAAAACAGTGTGGAGGTGCCTCAAAAATTAAAAATAGAGCTACCCTATGACCCAGCAATTGCACTACTGGGTATTTACCCCAAAGACACAGATGTAGTGAAAAGAAGGGCCATATGCACCCCAATGTTCATAGAAGCAATGTCCGCAATAGCCAAACTGTGGAAAGAGCTGAGATGCCCTTCAACAGATGAATGGATAAAGAAGATGTGGTCCATATATACAATGGAATATTACTCAGCCATCAGAAAGGATGAATACCCAACTTTTACATCAACATGGATGGGACTGGAGGAGATTATGCTAAGTGAAATAAGTCAAGCAGAGAAAGTCAATTATCATATGGTTTCACTTATTTGTGGAACATAAGGAATAGCATGGAGGACATTAGGAGAAGGAAGGAAAAAATGGTGGGGGGAATTGGAGGGAGAGATGAACCATGAGAGACTATGGACTCTGAGAAACAAACAGGGTTTTAGAGGGGTGGGGGGAGACGGGATTGGTTAGCCCGATGATGGGTATTAAGGAGGGCACATACTGCACGGAGCACTGGGTGTTATATGAAAACAATGGATCGTGGATCACCACCTCAAAAACCAATGATGTATTGTATGGTGACTAACATAACATAATAAAAATTTTTAAAAAAGTATAAAATGGTTTATAAGATTAACAAATTAAAAAATATATGATGAAATGCATAAGTGTAAAATGGCATATGATGTTTCAGCATTTGAGAATGAGGGCAGCATTAAAGCAACCAAAATTTTTCAAGTATTTACAAAGAATTACTATTGAGCACCCACAATATGCGACACACACGGAAATACCTTCAAGCCAAAGTGAATACCATTCTGCCCATGGGAAGGGACTAGCCCTTTAGGAAGAAAACTTCTGCCTTAAGAGTTCATCATATTGGGCGCCTGGGTGGCTCAGTTGTTAAGTGTCTGCCTTCGGCTCAGGTCATGATCCTGGGGTCCTGGGATGGAGCCCTACATCGGGCTCCCTGCTTGGCGGAAAGCCTGCTTTTCCCTCTCCTGCTCCCCCTGTTTGTGTTCCCTCTCTTGCTGTGTCTCTCTCTGTCAAATAAATAAAATCTTAAAAAAAAAAGTTCATCATATCATTTGAGAAGGAGGAAGTGGTTAGCAGTTCTTGATGGGGAGTTAGAGTGAAGAAATAGCCCTTCCCCCTCCCCCCATAGCTTAATCTTTTAATAATGCTTATTATATTCTGAATATAAAATGAATATATGCTTCTTATATATAATCATGTAAATACAAGTATAAAGAAGAAAATAATAAACGTTTGTATGTAAATCCACAATTTGTTTTTACTATTTTGTTGTATTTTCTTCCAGTAATTATACATTAATATTTATATTTATATATGCATGAATACACATATATGCATATACATACATATATCCCCTTTTTAAAAACAAAATCAATAAATACCTTATATATAGTTGGAAGTTGGCTTTTTTTCACTTACTATTACCTCATGAGCATTATAAACTTCAAAAAATGAGGTTTTAAAATAAGCACATGATAGAACATTATATAGTTCCAATCTAATCTTTTACAATATGCTTTCACTATTTCTATTAAAGTCCTATGAATTCTGAGAATTTTAGACTCCTACACATTCTAAACAGTATAAAGTGCCTTCTAAATGTAAATGATTTACAGAGTATTCATATTTCCTTATTAGTATAACAATTAAACCTACATGAAAATAAAGAAGTCCTATGTCATGGGCCTGCACAGAATTTATTAACCTGTAAAACCACAGGAGAACTTATTATAATTTAGAAATGTATATTTTTCTAGTACAGTGATTCCCAACATGGTGTCTCTGGTCTCATAGGGGTCCATGAAATAGTAATGACAGCCTTTGAGCTATTTCCAGTATTTCAAAAAAGCTGACTATAAATCATATATTTATCTACAACAAAGCAAAATGCCAAAATGGCAGAAATTGTGCAACTCAGTATGATAACACTGGCTATCTAACACTAATTCAAAGGTTTGATTGACCACTACATCTTTTTGATTAACTGAAAAAGAAAAATAAATTAATTATTAGTACGTAAATTTAATTTCTGGTGAACAAAATCTTTTAAAATACAGTAGGTGGGCAGGAATTCTCATTTTTTACAAAAATGTGTTAGTGGTGAAATAGTCATAAGTGTAATTTCAAACCATATCTTCCCACCTCATTGAATTTAAGAACCATTAATTATAAGATACATCCTGATATCAGAAATGTTCACATGTAAAAAAAAAAAGGCTGAAAACAATTGTCAGATACTTTTAATTATGAGTCACATCTTGATTTCAGAGACGACAAAATGTATGGCTTAGAAATCGAAGTTAACAATATCTGTACTTCCCATGTAGTTAGAACAATAACTTTATTGAAACTCTACATCTATCTTAGAATTAAACTAATGAACTAAATAAATCAAATGGCAGCAAAATTCTCAATATCTCAAGTTTAATTAACAGAATAAATGGATTTACATAGTAAAAC
Source organism: Phoca vitulina (assembly GCF_004348235.1). Lineage (NCBI taxonomy): Eukaryota > Metazoa > Chordata > Mammalia > Carnivora > Phocidae > Phoca > Phoca vitulina. The sequence goes on along the minus strand of NW_022589715.1, from coordinate 42,668,216 downwards.
TTTGGGGTTCTTCCTCTTGGAGTCCCCCTACATGGTTATCATCTTGCTCAGTTCATCTCACTATAAAATTAGCTTGATTAAATGCCTAGCAGAGAAGAAGACAAACACTGGGAGTGCATGTAATTAGGTTATGTTATTTCTTTTTTTAAAAAAAGATATTTATTTATTTATTTATTTATTTATTTATTTATTCATTATTTTAGAGAGCAAGAGAGCGTGAGCAGGGGAAGAAGCAGAAGGGATCAGAGAGGGAGGGGGAAAGGATCTAAAGCAGACTCCACACTGAGCATGGAGCTGGAAGCGGGCTCAATCTCTATCTGATGACCTTGAGATCATGACCTGAGCCAAAACCAAGAGAGTCAGATGCTTAACTGACTGAGCCATCCAAGGCCCCCTGGGCTATTTTATTTCTAGTGGATTTTTAAACCCATGCAACAATGCTGTTTTTCCAATGAGCATGTCTTATGTCTATAGCACTATAGTTGTTGAGAAGATCAAAATACATGTTTACGGAAATGTTCACATATTATTTTTCCCACTCGATATATGAAGAACCTGCAGCTCAGAGAGGTAAGACTTTCCTGAGATTGCCCAGCTAGTTAATACTCAAGTCAAAACAAGTATTGGACAATTTTGCCTAATTAATGTATTTGTGAATCCCTCTTACTTATTACTTGATAAGCTTATTCTTTTCAATAAAATGCTACCGTATTCTCTCTAGCAAAATAAATCAAATTGTTAAAACAGGCAAGCATTCCTTTAATAATAACAACAAAATGATAATGTTGTTTCATTGTCATCTACTTATTTGGTATGTCGAGCTTTTTGATACCTACTCAATATTGTTGATCTTTTTCTATTTAGCAATATCAACTTAACTTTTTTAGTTTTTTGTTCTTGTTTTTGTTTTTGTTTTTTTTTTTACTGCCTCTAACAACCTAAATTTCCAATTTTGGCTAAGATATCACAACCTTTAATACTGGATTTTGATTCACAAATTGTGATGGGGCATAGTCCTACCATCGATTGGGTCAATTGTAGATAGTAAAGTAGGTCAGTAGATAATTTTTTCCATAGGATATCCACATATTTTAAACTCTATAGTAGATATGTGCATTTAATTTTTACCTCCATTATAAAATCATCAATAAATATTTGCACTTAATGTTTTTACATCATGTGTTTGATGGAACTTTTAAAAATCCTTTTTTAGCCTATACTATTATGAATAACAGGATAAGACAATTATTTTTACTCTGTGATATATATTTTAATGCAAGTATGTGTATTGCTTTGACATGAATAAAAGTTGCATCAGTCAATGATGTTGATCATAAAAATATACAAATATTACATGGGTTTTTAATATACACTACATACTTCAGAATTTTGACCATATCACATTGGAGACAGTTCATCAAATCCAAAACCCAGAGGCTTTTGTGTCCATTTTATTCTATTTAGTTAGATTGACTGTAACAGATGCCTCTTATGGATAATTTACTTCCTCTGGTCTCACTTGTCACTAGGGTTTTTGGTAACTTTTTCCAGTGTGAATTATATGGTAACTAATCATACGGTAACTAAGACTGGGCTACTCCACATAGGACAAACTGACAATGTCTTGCATCATGCTTGTCCCATTTTTTTCACCTGTGTCCAGAGGTCTTCCTACTGATTTGCAGGTTTGAGGTCCCAGGAAACCACTCCATATCCACACATGTACAACCCAGAAGTGAATCATAAATATTTCTCCCATTTTCAACAGAATGGACTGTCAAAGAAGTAAGTGTTTATTGTCTTTCAGAAGAAGGCCACATAGGACTAAACAATCTGTGATATTTAATTCTGCAAGAACTGCTAGATAAGGTATATTCTAATTGTCTCTCTTATTCTTCCCTTCCTTAATCCCACTTTTTCTCACTCCTGCTCCTTGGGATGCACTCATTTATAAAGCATAAGTGCATGAATTTTTGCCTAAAGCTTTATTTTCTGGGGAAAACAACTAAAATAGTGACTATGTGTCCTGGTTTACCTGTTGTGCATGTAAACAGTGTAATTAAAAATAAGGCCTCCTTCTTCTTTACCAATATAGATGTCTCATTTCTTTTTCTTGTCTGATTGCTGTGGCTAGGACTTCCAGTGCTATGTTTAATAAAACTGATGAGAGTGGACATCCTTGTCTTGCTCCTGATCTTTATTATATTGAAGTATGTTCCCTCTGATCCTGCTTTGTTGAGAGTTTTTATCATGAATGAATGTTGAGTCTTGTCAAATGCTTTCTCTGCATCTATTGAGATGATCATATGATTTTCATCCTTCATTTTGTTAATGCTTTGTATGATGTTGAATGACTTGAGAATACTGAGCCATCTGTGCATCCCAGGAATAAATCCCACCTAATCATGGTGAACGATCTTTTTAATGTATTATTGTATGTGGTTTGCTAAGAGTTAGTTGGGGATTTTTGCATCTATGTTCATCAGAAATACTGACCTGTAGTTTTCTTTTTTTGAAGTGTCTTTGTCTAGTTTTGGTATCAGAGTAATGATTGCCTCAGAGAATATATTTGGAAGCTTTCCTTCCTCTTCCATTTTTTGGAATAGTTTGAGGAGAATAGGTATTAATTCTTCTTTGGAGAATAGGTATTAATTCTTCTTTAAATGTCTGGTAGAATTCACTTGTGAATCCATTACTGATTCAATTTCATTACTGATAATCAGTCTGTTCAGATTTTCTATTTTGTCCTGGTTCCATCTGGGAATATTGTTTGCTTCTAGGAATTTATCTTTTCCTTCTAGGTTGTCCAATTTGTTGGCATATAATTTTTTATAGTATTCTCTTATAATTCTTTGTATTTCTGTGGCATCGGTTGTTACGTCTCTCTTGTTTCTGATTTTATTTACTTGGGCCCTTTCTCTTTTTCCCTGATGATTATGGCTAAGTGTCAATTTTGTTTATCTTTTAAAAGAACCAGCTCTTGACTTCATTTATTTTTTTTTCTATTGCTGTTTTTAGTCTCTACATCATTTATTTCTATTCTGATCTTTATTATTTTTTTCTTCTACCCACCTTTAAAAGATGTATGCACCCCTATGTTTATTGCAGCATTATTTACAATAGTCAAGACATAGAAGCAACCTAAGTGTCCATCAATACATGAATGGATAAGAGAAGTGTGGTATACACACACACACACACACACACACACACACAGGAATATTACACAGCCATTAAAAGGATGAGATAGTGCCATTTGAAACAGCATGGCTAGACCTAGAAGGTATTATGCTGAAAGAAATAAGTCAGACCGAGAAAGACAAATATTATATGATTCCATTCATAAATGGAATAAATAAAAAATGAATAAACAAACAAAAAGCAGAATCAGAATTATAAATACAGAGAACAAACTGATATTTGCCAGAGGGGAAAGGGGTGGAGGGTTGAGCAAAAAGAGAGAGGGGAGGGGGGTATACGAGTCTCCAGTTATGGAATGAGTAAGTCACAGGGAGGGAAAAAAAAAGCAAAACAAAACAGAGCATAAGGAATATAGTCAATGACACTGTAATAACAATGTAATGGGATAGATGGTAGCTATACTTGTGGTGAACATAGCATAATGTGTAAGCTTGTAAAATCACGAAGCTGTACACCTGAAACTAATATAACATTGTGTGTCAACTATACTCAATTTTGTTTAAAATGCAAAATAAATAAATAAATAAATAAATAAAATAGGACCACCTTTCATACTCAAACTGTGTCCTGGTTTGTATAGTCAATACTGTAGTTGCTCTGTTTCTAGTACAACTGTTAGCTAACATTAAGACAACCAAGTAATTCTAGATTTCCAAGTATTCATGGTATTCATGTGCCCAGCAGTGTAGCTAGCATATAATGGAACTTAACGAGCATTATTTAAAGAATAAGAGAATCAATTATTTAAATTTCATTGAATTAGATAGTGTGTAATAAAGCATATGTTATACAATAACCTAATCATTTATAATTATCTAATTAGATAATAATTTATGACATAGCATAATTATATAATAATAATAAAATAATATAATTAGGTTATAACTAACAAGCAGAGGGTGTGATATATAAACCATAGGACAATGTTTGCCAGAACATATTTAAGGAGAGAGTAACTGTTGAAAAGTGTCATATAAGTCTTCATAGTGGGAATGCCATTTGAGATGGGTCTTAGGAATGAAATATTTTTAAGCTAGACAAGAAATAATAGACATTCCAAACAGAGGGGAATGTGCCAGTGAATGAGGCTGGGAAATTAGATGCCTCAATTAAGAAAGAGCAATAACACATTTAAATAATTTTAATTTTCACATTTCAATATTTCTGAAAGCTGCATACATTTTTTAAATCAGAAGAATCTTCTATTTCATGAAATGTGGTTGTTTTATCTGACAATATCGTAGGGTAGATAGTAAGCAGATAGGTACTGCCGCAAGTTAAGTAACTTAGAGCTGGATCATAACGCATGTTAAATGCTATGCTAAAAGGTTTGGATTTCAACGTACAGGTTAGTAAGAACAAAATAATGGTTTTCAGACAGGAAGCAATAGGAAGTTTTTATTTTATTTATTTATTTATTTATTTTTAAAGATTTTATTTATTTATTTGAGAGAGAAAGAATGAGAGACAGAGAGCACGAGAGGGAAGAGGGCAGAGGGAGAAGCAGACCCCCTGCTGAGCAGGGAGCCCAATGTGGGACTCGATCCTGGGACTCCAGGATCATGACCTGAGCCGAAGGCAGTTGCTTAACCAACTGAGCCACCCAGGCGCCCCAGCAATAGGAAGTTTTTAAAGATAACTCCAGTATCAGAGTGAAGAGTGGGGTAAAGTGTAGAGAATCAAGATCGGGAAACCATCTGGAAGTCTACTGCAACAGTCTATAGGAGAAAGAAAAACATAGTAGTGAAAAAAAAAGAATGGAGATTAATTACCGAGACACTTTGATGTAGAATCCTGGAATCTGGGGACTGGTTGGATGTGGGAACTGAGGAGAAAGGAGGAGATGAGAATATAACACTCAGGTTTCTGATTTTGGCAACTAGATGGCTAAAGGCACAATTAACCAATGAGGAAAACACTAGGAGAAAGAGATGATGAGGGAAATTTATAAAGTACATACCAAACATTTAAATTTTAAAGTTCTGGTGGAAATTGGCAGATAATGTGTTCCATAATACTAGTCTGGACTTAGTAGAGAGATCAAGGTATGAGATAAAGATTTGGGTGTCACTTATTTATAGAGAGGTATTGAAGCTGGATATAGAAGACATCTCCCAAGGAAGTGTAAGAGTAAGCAAAGAAGTCCAGGGATAAAACTCTGAGTCATTTCTGAAAATGACAGAACAGCTTTTAAAGGCATCAAAGAAAGCTGGAGGAAAGAACAAAAGAGACTCATGAACTGATGGGTCCACAGACACCCAAAGTGGAAGGAAGTTAATGACAAGAGCAATAAAAATTTTGAGTGTTTTCTGAGGGATCAACTGAAATGAAGTATTAACACAGATAATTAACTTAAAAGATTAGTGATGATATACACAGAGATCCCCCCCCATCCCCATATTAAGCGCAGACGCACTACTGCTATGGTTTGAGCAGTGAATACAAGGAGAGAAAATGGCAAATCTGAATTTTGCACTCTCAAAGCATTTAGATGTGACAGCAGGCAAAGCAATAGTGCACTAAATGTATGGGGATAAAGGATTAGAGCCAGATTTCTACTGTTATTTTAGGATGGAAACTATGAACTTATTAACTGAGAACAAACAATTAAATGAGGAGAGATGAAGATTCAAGAGAATGAAGGAAAAATTACTGGGGTGCTTTTAGAGGGAAGAAAGTGAGGTGAGATTAGAGCAAAAGTGAAGGGATTAGTCTGAGAAGGAGAGATCTTTTTCTCAGATAAAATTTGGAGGTAAAGAAAAATGGCCATGGTGCCATAAATATAGATTTGAGTGAGATGGAGAAGCTGAGAGTTTTGTGGGTAGTGCTTTTAATTTTCATTAAAGTTATTCTGTTCACACCTGGCCTTGTTTTTACAGACTGTTCATTTCCAAACTATGTTATAAACTAAAAGGAGAAATCTAAGGGCTCTCACAAGATACTTTATTTTAAAGTATTTTTCCCAGATACTTTCCCAGATACTTTATTTTAAAATTCTGAATACTTAAATGCACACTAAAAAACTGTAATGAAAATTGCAATCAAAGATACATGCTTTTATAAAACATATATCACACATGGGTGTGTAATAAAGATCATTACACTGGAGGCCACTAACACATTCATTTAATAATCAGATTAACTTTTCCCCCTCTGCATCTCTGTTTATCAGAAGAGAGTTCTGACATTAAAACATGAGAAATTTGTTTCAAAGCTTAATTAGTAACAATTTCAGTACATGAACCAAAATTTTTGCAACATCAGATAACCAAAGAAGGAAAAAAAAGGTAAAAGAATATTAAAAATACTGAGGCTGAAGTAAGGCTGAACCACAAACACAGCAACACAGATTTTTGTTCTTCAAGCAGCTTTGGTATTTATTATTCTTTATGACTGACTTTAAAATCATTCGAGTTAACATTTCTTTTTTTTTTTTTTTAAAGATTTTATTTATTTATTTGACAGAGAGAGACACAGCGAGAGAGGGAACACAAGCAGGGGGAGTAGGAGAGGGAGAAGCAGGCTCCCGCCGAGCAGGGAGCCTGATGTGGGGCTTGATCCCAGGACCCTGGGATCATGACCTGAGCCGAAGGCAGATGCTTAACGACTGAGCCACCCAGGCGCCCTGAGTTAACATTTCTAATGATAAAATATTTTTATGTCTTCTATATTGAGTTTTCCTGTAAGATTGAAAAGTAATTTGAAAACTACTGCTTTAGAGTATAGATATGCATGGACATGAAAGAACATGCCAGGACTTTCTATATGCTGCTCTACTTTCTTCATAATATTGAGAAGAACTATTCTCTTGGAAAAGGTATGCACAGCTGGAGAGATGCAAAACAAACAAATAAATAAATGCCTCACACTAAGTCTGTATGTTTCATATAGATCTGATAGATTTTAGGGGTTGAAAAGAATCAATGGGTGAATTGTGTAATGGGTAGAGATGGAATCTATTGAATTTGGAAGAAAATGGTCTATTCCTACATCTATTCCTTCTATATATATTGTTCAGTTCATCAAAATTCAACAGGGATAATTTAACTTCATCAAACTGAATCTCCTGTGTGTATTTTTAAATCTTAAGTTTCTTCATATTTTTGATCCTCTCAACCTCAAGTCCAACTTCCAAAGACTTCAAGGGAGACCAAAGTTGTAACAAATAAAATTGGGTATTCAGTCTTCCTTGTGTCAGTATTACCTAGGGGGTATGCACTACTTTTGTTTTTAACTGATAATTTATTGTCACAGGAAACAGTGGTCCTTAACACTCATTCTATAGTGTAATAATCTTGACTATGATATAAAACTTGCTAATGTCTTGTGATACCTTGATTCATTACTTCAGCAAGTTGCTTTATTTTAAATCATAGTTAACCTTAAATGTGTACATTATTAAACTTCCAAGGATAAATCAAAAGTGGTGGAGCCAAAGTTTAAAGTATAGTTTGCTGCACCCTTTTTCATTAGATCCTTTACTCTTCTTATAATCTTTTTTTTAAATAAAGGGGATTGTTCGGTATAGCCATTTTTTTAAAAAGATTTTATTTATTTGAGAGAGAGAGCACAAGTGGGGTGAGGGGCAGAGGGAGAAGCAGACTCCTTGCTGAGCAGGGAGCCCGATGCGGGACTTGATCCAGGGACTCCGGGATCATGACCTGAGCCAAAGGCAAAGGCTTTAACTGACTGAGCCACCCAGGTGCTCTAGGTATTTTATTTTTATGTGGAATACTCTTGTTAAGAAAATCAAGGTGGGATAACTTCCTAGTACCATGCTTTTTTTTTTTTTTTTAAGTAGGTTCCATGCCCAGCATGGAGCCAACACAGGGCTTGAACTCACAACCCTGAGATGAGGACCTGAGCTGAAATCAAGAGTCAGACACTTAACTGAGCCACCCAAACACGCTATACTATGCCCTTTCTATATTGCACTGTCTCCTTGACCAGTGGAACAGAACATAAACTATGAATACAGCAAACAAAGCGAGGCTATCATTACTACAAATCCAAAGTTTAGCTCCAAATTATCTTTCATGAGGATTTTCAGAAATGCATATACCATTCCAACTTTATAATTTCTGTATCTAATGTTTTCTTGATTTCATTCGCTGTGAATTTAGACAAGCAAAATAAAGGAATTTTAATATTGAGTGAAGTAGCAAAATTATCAAGATAGATAATAAGGAATTTTGGGGAGCCTCTGTGTTTAAACTGACTGGAAATGATTGACTATATACTATCAGAGGATGTTTCAGAATTCTACAGAAATACAGTGTTTGAAATACATATATATTATAGCATGTAATGTCTTTTGACACTACATATATTTATAGTTACACAGTTTTTCACTACTCTGTTTTCTACATAATGTGTATTTTTATGTCATAACTTGAAATACGGGCTTATCTCCTGATATCTATATCTATATCTATATCTATATCTATATCTATATCTATCTATATCTATCTCCTGATCTGATAGATACCTTTTAATATCATTGCTCATAAGATACATTAAACAATATCCGTATGTCCAGAATTATTAACGTATCTTCTTAGATTTCCATGTTGACATCTATTTATATATCTCATGATATATATATATATATATATATATATAAACATCTTTTAATATCATTGCTCATAAGATACATTGAACAGGGGCACCTGGGTGGCTCAGTTGTTAAGCATCTGCCTTCGGCTCAGGTCATGATCCCAGTGTCCTGGGATCAAGCCCCGCATCAGGCTCCCTGCTCAGCGGGAAGCCTGCTTCTCCCTCTCCCACTCCCCCTGCTTGTGTTCCCTCTCTCGCTGTCTCTCTCTCTCTGTCAAATAAATAAATAAAATCTTAAAAAAAAGATATATTGAACAATATCCATATGTCCAGAATTATTAACATATCTTCTTAGATTTCCATGTTGATGAACACATTATGAGTATTTTGGAGGTGGGTAGAATCAACTTTGTTCAGACTTGAACCCTCAAACTTTCCCTCAAATCTGTTCTATCCAACCTCTTGGCCATGTCAAAAATCCCCACTCCAACCTCGTTTCTTCCTCAAAACATCTTAGAAGTTTACTTTCTTCTCTCCTTCACAGTGGCATTGCCTAAATTCAACCCCCCGGTGGCACCATCCTCCACGCTATACTCTCATTGTTACCCCCTCGAACCCAAAATCTGATCATGGTCTTCCATGCTCAAAATCTCTTGATTACTGTAGTAATAATTAACATTTCTTGGACATTTACTACTTGTACTAGTCTCACTGTCCTTTGTGAATTCATTCAACCAATTCTTACTATAACCCTATAAGGTACTTATCTCCATTTTTCAGGACAAGGAAACTGAGGCATAGAGCAGTAAAGCAACTTTTTCAACTTCACATTTCTAATGAATAGCAGAGTCAGGACCCAAACTCAGGCAGTATGACTTTTGACACTGCTGTAAGCCTCTTCTTCATGTTGTCCTTCATAAGCATCCTATGTTTAACAAACTATAAATTTAATTACATTAGGCTGTTGGTACTCTATGCATATCACCTTGTACTTAACACTTCAGGGCACACAGGTGGATTCCCAACTCCCAGCACTTGAATTCTTTGCCTGAATGTCTTATTTGGTTTCTAGAGCCTGCTTTGCTACCTGTGCAGTAGGTTGGAAGTACCAGTGACTTACCGCCCACCCTCAACCAATGATCAAAGGGAGTCGGCATATAAATACACCAGTCTACCTGCCTACTCAAGTGGAATAACTCTCAGGCCTGTATTTTACACTGGCTTCAGATTTCCCCAATGGGATTAAGGGGATTAAATGTTAGCATGCTTCATAATAAGCTCTTAATTGTTTACCTTTCTTCCTACCTACCTCCCTTACTCTCCTAAGGGTTTTTTTTTGGCATTCACCTGAAAAATGAACTAATTGCACTTTCATCTTTTGCTTAAGTACTATTTCTGGAGGAACTCAAACAAAGCACATGGTATGAACTGTAGCATCTGAATTCCTGTCCTTTTGCCCCTACCAATTCTCCTATTTTCCAATCAACATTCTGACATAGACCAGTGCTTTTGGTCTCTTGAGTTTACCACACTCTCCCAATCTACCATGATTCTGCAGAGTTCAGACCTTCTACAGACCTAAACCTGCCTACAAAATTGTTGCTCATCTTCATTCTCATTTAAAGCTAAAATACTATGTCTCATAAAGCCTTTCTTGATTTCCAGGGAAATGTAGAATTCATTTGGCTCTGACAATGTATTTTGTGTTACATCACCATGGCAATTATCTTAGTTGTTTTAAGTAGACCTGCCACAAGTATCTAGGCACCTTGATGATATGAAATGGATCACTACATGTTTATATCCCCAACACCTAGAGTAGGCCCTTAGTAAATATTTGTCAAAAAAATGGGTGAATGAAGCATTTTGTTATATCTTTAGATATTCTGAGTATAAAATAATATTTAAAATTTTTTCCTTATAAATATGTTATCATTTAATGACAAAAGGTTTTCTTATGTCCAGCAAGCCTAATTTTATGGTGAAAGCTGGACATTATCTACAGATTCTTAGCAATGTGTCAATGTTACAAATGTTACAAAGTTATCTACGGTATTATAAAATTTAAGCAAAATAGATTTGCAAGTAACTATGATATTATTTTAAATGGAATTTAAAAAGTTAAATAAATGTAATTTTATGTTATTACAGTGAGACAGAGACCTTAATAATTTGATGAAACTATATTCTATTATTTTTAAAATTTTATTATGAAATATTTTCATGAAATGTAAGAAAACGTAAAACTATCTTTTAATAGTATTAGTACTAAATTGTATTCTGTAACTGTGGTACCAAAACAATTCTTCAGACAATTTATTAAAGGTAAATTAATATTATTATGAGCTAAACTTTTGTTCGAATGACTCTCAGTTGATTTGCCACTTGAATTTCATATGGAATCAAATGAAAGCTTCCTCTCCATCAATTCACCTTTCAGTTAGTTTAGTCCAAATTTAGTTTTTATTTATGGAGTGTAATTGCTTTAGATATTTTTTTTTTAAAAATGTATTCCAGTTTTATATTCCTAGGTAGTTTATCCCAACCTCTAAGAATTAGTCCCAATAAAGAACTGTGGCAAAAAAGAGACACTTTGGGTATATATGTGTATATATATATATGCGCTCCAGGCAGCAAAAGAACCCAGTACTTTTTCTTCTGGGTTAGCCTAACATTGTGTCACAGCTGATATTTTAAACATGATTTTGAGAATTGAGTTTAGTTTCCCTCAGTGACACTAAGTCATACTCTCTCTTGCAGCTATTTGTGTGTCTGGCTTTTACATCTAACACTTTTCTTTTTCCCACCTTCCATTCGTGAAGAGAATTGTTAAGATGCATTCAAGTCCAGAAATTCAAAATTATGGCTCCCAAAGCAAGTGTGACTCAGCCAGGTTGTGAATTAAGGCAATAAAGCAAATGCCTATGTTCAACTTTTATTTTTATTCATTTCAAAAATGTTATTCCCTGGAATGGCCGCATGAGACAGACACCTCATGGTGATTTGCTTCAGCAAACTTCTTATCCATCTGGTGATCTCTAGAATGAAAATGGAACTGGCACAAGTGATAGAAATCCAGCTAACATAGAATAGGCCAATTTCCTTTCTGCCTAAAGTGCATACTCTTCCTATGGCTGGGAATACTTTTACCACTCTCTACCCTCCACATATCCAATCCTTGGTCTCAGTCTTTCAGATCTCAATGTAACTATAGTTCCCAAGTCAACCAACACCCACATTTTATATAACTACCAAAACATCTACTTCACAGTACTTTTCATTGCTGTTTTAAAGTAATCGCATATTGGGGCACCCGGGTGTCTCAGTCGGTTAAGCGTCTGCCTTCGGCTCAGGTCATGATCCCAGGGTTCTGGGATCGAGTCCCATATCAGGCTCCCTACTCTTGGGAAGTCTGCTTCTCCCTATCCTCCCCATTCATGCTCTCTCTCGCTCTCTCTCTCTCAAATAAATAAAATCATAAAAAAAAACAAAAACAAAGTAATTGCATATTTATTTGTATATATTATGCTTTTACCACTAAGATGTTAATTCCATCAAGACAGCAGCCTGCTGTATTCCTCCCTAGAGCAAATATAGTGCCGTCCCTTTTATAGGCATTCAAGAAGCATGAATTAATAAGCGATTCTCCTCTTGTTACCACTTTGTGCAGTCTATTATCAATGGGTTTTGGGGAATCATCTCTAAAGTCGCTAGTAGCATCCTAGTAATCCTTTTTGGGCCACTCAAATAAGTTTTCCTTATCTTTTTGTCTAAAGACACGATTTCCCTGTGGCATTACCTCAACATAATTTCTATGTGTATTTACAGTGATACATTTAACATGGTTCCAAACTGACTCAGACTCTGAGCACCTCCAAGGGAAGGTCTATTATGTCCCAGAAAATAGTGTAAACTAAAGGCTTATTAAATAAATGGATAAACAAAGGAATACATGACTGAAAAGCACCCATCAGAGTACTACATGGTGCTGCTTTCCACATTATAAACATCTTATACATTGCAATTTTTAATTAATGACTAAAGAAACCAGGATACCATTTATCCTATGGACCCATCTTTTTTTTTTTTTTTTAAAGATTTTATTTATTTGCAAGAGAGAGAGAGAACGAGAGACAGAGAGCATGAGAGGGAGGAGGGTCAGAGGGAGAAGCAGACTCCCTGCTGAGCAGGGAGCCTGATGTGGGACTCGATCCCCGGACTCCAGGACCATGACCTGAGCCGAAGGCAGTCGCTTAACCAACTGAGCCACCCAGGCGCCCCCTATGGACCCATCTTAAACCTTCTTTCAGTTTAGGCAATGTGACATATTTTGCTCTATCAGTATAACATTCTAGGTTTCCCATGATGCTAAAATCTCTGCCTTTTAAAACTGTCTCTGAGGAATGACTTTTAGAAGTCAAGGATATCCAGTTTTTAACCTAATGGGGCTAATGTGCCAAATCAATTGGTATTCACTCTTACTGAATGTTTACTGAATACCATATGAGTTTTTGAATTCTGTGCTAAATGCTGGGCAGACAAAACTATAAAGTATGGTTGCTGATCCCCAGGGATATACATGAGGAAGTATAAGCAAACCAGACAATATTACAAGGGAACATATGCCATGTATAAATGAGTGGAAGTGACCAAACTCCTCTTGGCATTCAGAGAACTAAGCTGGTCTGTATGGAGGAGTCAGAGAAAGCTTCATGAAGGAGCTGAAATTAAACTACAACTTGAAAGATTCAGACCAAGTGCAGGACAAAGGTAAAAGCATTAATAATGTTACAGGGGTTAGAATACATATGCTATTTAGACAGCAAGCAAAAAAAGTGGCAGGACACAATGATTAAATAGGCTGTGTTGACTAGACTAGAGGATTGGAGTAGGTAAGTTAGTAGTGATGGATTTGAAAACATTATAGATGATTAGATAGTAAATGGCTGTCAAGAGGAAAAACTTTCTCTCTACCCTCATAGATTAAGTTGCTGAGGTCATGTGGATTAAAGGATTAAACTAACAAAAGACAGATTGATAGAAGAAAAAGGAATTGAATTTTTATGAATATTTTACATGCACAGGAGTTTATAGGAGAGAAATGAAATTCAAAGTGGTTAGACCCAAGGGTTTATATACCATTTTAACAAAGGAAGGAGTGTTAGGGTTTCAAGGGATGATAAATCATGAGGAAGGGATAAGAAATATATGGGGGAACTAATGGAAGATAAGGGTTAGTTTAGTAAGGTCTGTTTAAGCAAATTTGTCTTGGTATTCATCTTTCTCTGGTGTTAATAATGCTCTCCTGCTCCTCTTTCAGGTACAGATGGGAACACATTTCCCAAAAAGAAATGTATGCCCTGCCTTTGGACTGTTAAGGGGAGGACAGAGAAGTCTTCCTACATCTGCTGATTCTCAAAGTCTTTAACCCAAAATAGTCCTTATGTCAAAGAAGCATATTTGGAATGGCCTATCCTGACTCTTTCATAACCTTGAATGCCTAGTTATAGACTTTGGATTTTATCATATGTATAAAAAAGTCATTCAATGATTTGAACAGGAGACAGACTATTTCCCATCCGTTAACCTCTTTGAGCAATACTATTGTACTAGATAATCTCCATTCTTTTTTGCTGATGCGAATATGGAGAGACTAATCTCAGAGCCAGTGGCTCATCTGAAGTTTTATGAAAATTTGCTTGAGAGCTGCAGTGTCAGCTTACCACCTCTGACCTCCTAATCTATTGATAAATCTTATGATCACCGATCTACTGCTTCCAACTGGTGAAAATTAGAGATGGTAAGGATATATATGTAATAAGAGAAAAATAAAGTAAAAACATGGGACATTTCAATTTATCATATCCTATATGATACTATGTCTTTCTGTGTCTTCTGCATCACTGTATGGGAAAACAAAGATAAAATAAAACTATATTTGAAAATTGCACTTGACCTGTAATATCATTATCTGACAAATACAATGAAATCCAAATTCCTCTTTATCAATCTTGAATCATGAAAGGAATTTTATCTTTTCCAATTCCTTGAGCAATTATGATAGCTTTTATAATTATAGTCTGCGATAATACCAGCCTATGTGCAGACAAGATGAGATGAAATACCTTGACATCAGTTGCAGAAGCATCACATAATTCCATTAGGAGCATTTAGATTGCCATAGCACCATCTGGATATCTGTTAAGGAGTCCTTTTGCACAGATTAATGTACTTCATCATACATTTATTCATGGATGAAGGGTTAGTTGATGAAAACAGTGCAACATTAACTTGCTGCTATTCCTTTATCTGTGAGCAAACATCAATGCCTCCTTTTCAATGCATCCTGGAGAGATTCATAAACCTAATCACAGGATTTTAAGTTTCCAAATCCGAAAAGATATTTATGTAAAGCACAAATTCAAGTATTTATTTATTTATTTATTTCTATTTATTTGATGAACACTCTTGCTAACCATGCAAGAGAGAAGAATTGAATTTTAGCATGAAAAACATGGAAACAAAAGTTCTATCTGCCAGTAAAAAGACTGAGGTGAATAGTATTAATCAGAAAGCGCATCCACAAAGAAGCATTCAATTAAAAGAAACCAAACAGCTCCAGTGAATATAGAGTAATATCCTTTTCAAATCTGGTACTCCCAATCTAGTACCCTTAAATGTTTATTTGCATTTTAATTGCTTGAAAAACAGTAGGATATCAGTGAAATTCCTCAGAAGGCAAATAGTCAAAAGACTCCATTTAAGGCCTGTAGTTAGTGATTCTCATTGCAGTACCACAGAATGCTTTCGTTAATGGGATGCTTTTAGAAGGCATCTCAATTTGTAATTCTGGGGCATGTGCAATGCTATCAACAGTTGTGTTTACGATGGCTTCAGAACACTTGAGACAAAGGCTATGGTATCCTTTCTTTATAATGGCCACAAAGGGTTATAATTATACAATCAGGCATAGAAATAATGTTCATGACCCAAGAATTCTTTAATTCCTTACATCTGCCTACCTTGAAATCTACATCATAGAGAAAATGAGCAATATTTTCCTTTGTTGAAAAAAAATTCTATTTGCGATATCCAAGTTATTGTCAAATAACCGTTTTAGAGCAATAGATTTTTTTTAAGATTTTATTTTTATTTATTTGACAGAGAGAGAGAGACACACAGCGAGAGAGGGAACACAAGCAGGGGGAGTGGGAGAGGGAGACTCAGGCTTCCCATGGAGCAGGGAGCCCGATGCAGTGCTCGATCCCAGGGTCCTGGGATTGCGACCTGAGCCGAAGGCAGATGCTTAACGACTGAGACACCCAGGCGCCCCATAGAGCAATAGATTTTTTTTAAAGTAACCAATATCCCTAATCTCCTTCCTCCCCCCACAAAAAGCTGGCATAATATTTTGATGTTCTATTCATATATATCCAAACACCTTTGGATTTATGTGCTCAAATATCTGAAATGCCAACAATTGGAGCAGCTAACATTTGGGAATACTTTATTTCCACTACAAAAATCAATATAATGTCTAAGCAAAAATGCTGCACAAAACACACTCCTTCCATAGATTGATATCATAAATACTAAATTGGGCAAGAGAGATAAATTTGTGAAAAATGAATTACTTGGGAAAATAAAATGAGAAGTAATTTATGTGTGATAAATTTTACTGTTTTAATAATTTTTCTTATGAAGTGTCCCATTGCCCTTCTTACTTGCTGAGCTATCATCAGATTGCCATATGAATAATTTATTGATTTTTTTACCCTCTCTTTTGATAAGAGACGAAAGGTATCAAGTGTAGTAAGGGATTTAGACAGCAGTAATACCAGGCAGGCAGTCATTAATATGATTCTTTGTCTGTAGGCTCAGAGATTGCATGTGTGGGTATAAGTATGTGTGAGTGTGTGTGCATAGGTATCTACATGTGTTTACATGTGTATGTAAATATGCATATTCAGATCCATATCCATATCCTTTGAAAGATGAGGCAAATTAAAAATAAGATTGAACAACACAAAGAGCAAAGTAATTAGTTTTGTTCTACTACTGCTTCTCACGAAGATCAAAATAGCATTGCCTCCGTACGGAAAGGCTGTAAACAGCTCATGAGAAATAATAACTAATAATTCTTCAGTACTTGATATGTGGCAGAAGCTGATCTAAATACTTTTTATGCAGTAATTAATTTACTCTTTATGACCATGTTATAAGGTAGATACAATTATTATTCTCTCATTTTATAAATGAGAAAATTAAGAAACAGGAAGTCCATGCAACTTTTTCAAAATTGCAGGACAAGTAATTGTGGAGACAGGATTTGAACCCAGGCAGTTTGTGTCAAGTACTTTCTTTTGATCACTATTTTGTGTTGCATCCGGATTTGAAGCATGATTGAAAGTTGAAGTATTTTGGAGTAAGTGGTTATGGTAAGAAAATCTAATTTACTTTAAATTTGCACCAAGATAAATTTAACATTTAATTTTCTATGATTTTGCATTGTTCACTTATTGTCTCATGCTTTACTATTAACCTGCCACAAATAGCCTTCAACGTCCTTGAGAACAGGTTTCATCTCCTTTGTGGTATTTCTTTGGAATAATTATATAAATAATTATGATCATTTGCATGGATTAATTATAGAAAGATTTTATAACTTCAATGACAAGACAGAAAAGTCTAAACATAATATAGATATTATAAGCAGATAATATAGGAGCATATATAGAGCAGTTTCTCAATAAGTGTCCTATTATTTGATTTAAAAAATTAATATATTTAAACTTCCTCCTCCTCACTTTATCTAATGTATTCTGCTTCATAGCTTACAGTGTTAGAAGATATATTATGTTTAGATTTTTTGTCTTGTCATTGAAGGTATAAAATCTTTCTATAATTAATCCATGTAAATGATCATCTATTATGTGTAGGAACTTCTCCATTGACAAGCAAACATGAATTCTTGGTCAAATCTTACACAAAGTATCTTCAAAAGAAGGGTTCTCATTAGGTTGCATGTTTGCTCTCTGATCCATTCCTCACCTGTTCCTCACTCTACTCTGTTCTGTGGAGGCTGGTCCTGCTACCAAATTTCCCATTTTCTCTTGCCCACTCGTTTTTGGCAAGGCTCACTATAATGTACACTGATGAAAGACTGGAGTGTGGGAAGAAGAGAGCCTGGTGATTTGGGGTACCATATCCTGAAAGTGGCCATCACTGTAGTTACAACTTTCTCCAGGTCACTTTGGCTTCTGAGATTTGGTAAAATCTTTCTCCCTGTGTCCCACAGTCCCAGGAATGGTCATATCTTCTTTTGCTTACCTCTGGGTTGCCTCACTATCTCCTATTTGGCTTTCTATCCCTTCTATTACATGTGTAATGAATTACCTGCACCAAATTCCCCCTTTCTAAAATACTTACAGTGGTTTTATTTTCCATTGGATTGAGACTGATAAAAGATACATAGTAGATATGTAACACTTTGTAATTTAGTAAAATTCGCACCATGCCAATGTGGTTCTATTATCAACCCTGATATTCTTTATTTTCTACTTAATTGAGTTATTTATGTAGCATGAGGAACAAAGCTTCATTCTTGTGTAAAAGGTAATGTGTATTTACAATCAAATGACCTCCTTTGCCCTAGTTTTTACATCCACTAGTTCACCAAAAACCTTATGTTCTAAAAGAAAAAGTTACTATAGAAGATAAAGAAGTTCATGACAGTTATATAATTTCTATTTGTTTAACACAACTATTTAACACAACCATGTCTTATGTGAGTCAAACAAAAGGACCCACAAGAAATAGAAGTTTTCAAGGCAATTAATTCTGTAAAAAAAGGTCCCTCAGAGGACATTATCTCTTTGCATTATTCTGTGATTGTCATCCATTGAAAAATAAAGGATGGCTTCTTGAGTGCCTGTCAACTACAAGACAGCAAAGAGTGACTTCTTCTCAAAAGCCGTGACTGAAAGGGCCACAGATTGTTCTGTCATTCATCAGTATGCTGGGAGAGAAAGCTCCGTAGTAAGGTTGATATATTGTGGGCATTGCATAATTATCATTCTTATCTTGACTCCTAGTGTGTAACCATAGATCCCACAAAATATTTTCTCTGATAATTTCTGCTATACAATTATGTAAATACAGAGCTTCTATTTCTCCAATTAAGTGGAGTAAATGTCTAATGGTACCTTCCAGGGCTTCTGGAGAAATGGCTGAATAAAAGCCAGGGCCGGGAAAATCCAAGATGAACCTTGTATGCTGGGTGTACTCATTCCTCCTCAGGTTTCATTACTTCTTGACACTAGCAGCGGACACAATAGGTAATATATTTATGTATACTAAGTCATCTATCTACATATATATATAATTGCCTCTGTGTCTATCCCTCTGTATACACATTAAGCAAAATTTAAGACCATGCTAATGTCCCTGACTCTAATTCCATTGCAAAAGGTTTATTCTAGCCTTACTTTCTTGTCTCTCTTTAATGTCCCTCTCCAACAGTGAGAAACCTGGCTCCTGCCATCCGCAAGCCATTTACTTATTCGCTCCTCCTCAATATACACATATAGTGGTTTCAGACTTGCTCGTCTGTGCTCCTGTAAGAACTTTACTAACTGGAGCATCGTGTTTATGTATAATTCTTTTTGTTTACACTTTCCAGTCAAAACATGTATTTTTCTAAAGTTACTTAGGTCGTCTCCTTTTGTTTTTGTGTGTATTGTATACCTTAAAGTTTACTCCTGTTGGTGTACAGTTCTATGGGATGAAGTCAGTTATCTATCATTCCAATGTCAGAAAGAACTGTTCCTTTATCTTAAACGTTCTCTCCCATGTGTCCCTTTGTATTGACTTCCTTAATTTAATCAATCATTATTGGGGAAACATCTATTGTGTGACCAGATGGATATACTTCTTTATTAGCTTTCTAATACTGATCTAAAATTTCATCCCCAGATTTCCACCATTTATGTAGAAAGGATAAACTTCTTAGGGTGATACGATCTGATTTCTCATTTATTCGCATCTGGTTTCTGCACTACTGAATGACTCATCTTTGAACAGGGAAGTTAGTCACTCCTTTTTCAGTATTCACATAGCACCTGAAACATACTTCTTATTCTAGTATTCCTCACATAGAACTGTAACCATTTATGTACATTTCTGTTCCCTAACTTGAAAATGAGTACCTTCAGAGGTGATGCCTGATACTCTTCATCTCTGTGTTTCCAGCACTTTGGGCAGTTATAGGTATACAGTAAGCCCTTTATCATTGTTGGCTAGATGAAAAGGGCGTGAGTGAAGTAGTGTGCTTGAAGCTGGAGTTTGGTGGAGGGAAATCAGAGACAAAGGCAAAGGTAATGATTGGATCCCTATCTTCAAAAAGTAGGTCTCGGTTACGGACTGAACATTTATGTCCCTCCATATGTTGAAGCCCTGATCATCAGTATGATGGTATTTGCAGATAAGGTCTTTGGAAGGTAATTAGGTTCAGATGAGGTCATGAGGGTAGAAGCCCCGTGATGGTATTAGTGTCTCATAAAATGATGAAGAGACTACAGCTCTCTCTCATCCACATGAGGATATATTTAGCAAGAAGGCAGCTGTCTGCAAACCAGGGAGATGGCTCTCTCTAGACATGAAACCTGTAGGCACCTTGATCTTGGACTTCCCAATTTCTAAAACTGTGAGAAATACATGGTTATTGTTTAAATCATGATTTAAAAAAAAAATAATAGCCTAAATTGAGTAAGATAGTCTCTGAAGGTGCAAACTAATTAAAAGTTAATTGGCAGATGAATGAACCCAGGAAATATTTTTTAAAGTTCTGTTTTTGAAATTTAACTCTCCTGCAAGTCCGTGGTGTCCAAGAAAATGTAATTGTTTCTAACAACTTAGTCAAATGGTTTAATTGTTCTTCCATTTGACAGCTTCACTCAGTTTTCATTTTATGAGGCAATAAATGTTTCCTACTACCAGGATTTTACTCAGCACATTTAGATGAACTATTTATTACTAAGCATAATATATGGGAGAAATTTTAAAAAACGCACATTTATCTCAAGATGTAACATGAAAATGATTTTTAAAAACTACTGAAGCATTTACATCCTAAAAACTACTTCTTTAAATTATTTTCCAATTCCTCATGTGTGGGAGGATTCTGTGTGTTGTGTATCAAGGTACTTGTGTGTGTTGTGGGTTGTGTATTAAAGTCCTGGTAAATATAGTTATGAATGTATCAAAGGCAATTAAGTATGTGATTTTGATTGGGTATATTGTCATACTGTATTAACAACTGGAGTATGGGGGAAAATCCTCCAACTACTCAAGGTTTAATTTACTATACAACATTATTGCTATTCTCTGAAGCTGACAAATCATTTTGAATAAAGCATTACATTTCATTATATAAAACTCTATTCTTTTCTTGATACACAATAAGTTTCAACTAACATTATGTACAATGACTAAGGCTGGCAGGTACACATGTATCGGGTTTCATAATTATTCTCATTATTATTTGCATAAACACAAAGCATAGAAGCTCAGAGTCAAGCTTTCTCAGGATCCCAGTACCTTGGCATCATTCACAAAACAGTTTCCATCACTGTAGCTCTCTGACTTCCTTTAGGCCATAATAACACCTGTCCTTGGTCCAAGCAATTGTGTAGCCAGCAGGTGAAAGAACACTTAGCACAGTGCCTTGCTCAAAATAGGAACTTGATGTCTCTCTATGTAGGGCTAAGGTGGGGAGCCCAGAGGGTAAACAGACTCTGACCTAGAATTAAAACTCAAAGTTGGTATCTCAATCTCACCAATGCCAGCCTTCTAACTTTCTGAAGCTCTACGGTTGGCTTCCTGACTGCCTATCACCAGCTCTCTGGCTTCTCCGGCTCCTGGTCACACCCACCCCCTGACCACACCTGCTCCTGGACTATACCCTGCTCCTGGACTAAACTTGTTCTTTGACTGCATTCTCCTTCTTGACCACACTCTGCTCCCTGACTACACTTGGCTCTCTGACCACATTCTATTTGTGACAACATCCTACTCCTTGTCTATACTCTGCTTTCTGCCTATTCATTTTCCCATGACTGCATCTAGCATGTTGACCACACATTGCTCCCCGACTACACACCCTGCTACATACATCCCACCACCTGACTACATCCTGCTCCCTCACTATACCCTAATCTTTAACTGCACTCTGCCCCTTGGCTACACCTTGCTTCTGACCATACCCTGCTTCCTGAATACACTCTGCTCCCTGACAACACTGAGCTCTTCCACTATACTGTGCTCCATGATTGCATTCATCTCACTACATATTGTGCCCTCTTCCTACATCCTGCTCTCTGACTACACTCTGCTCCCTGCCTACACCCTTCTCCCTGATTGCACTCTGCTCCAAGACTACATTTAGCTCCCTGCCTACACCCTTCCCTCTGCCCACATTTTTCTCCCTAGCTACACCTGCTCCCTGATTGCACTCTGTTCTGTGACTGCATTCTTCCACCTGACTACACTCTGCTCCTGGAGTACACCTGCTGCATGATGACACTCTGCTCTGTGACTATATTCAACTTAACTACCCCTGCTCCCTGACTACCCATATTTCCTGACTATACTCACACCATGCTTCATGACTACATTCTGCTCCCTGACTGCAACTGGCTCTTGCTGCCTGACCACACTCTATTCTTTGATTACACTCTGCTCTGTACTACCCTGGCCCCTGACTACCACCTGCTCCATAAGCACACTCTGCTCCCACACTATACTCTGCACACTAAACGCACTGTTTCCTCAATCCACTCAGCTTCTTGACTGTGCCAACAATATCCCCATTGCTTTCTTTTCTTCCCCCACTTAGGTTTGTATTGTTGGACCTCTTGGCTAACCTGACTCTCAAACTGACCCACCAACTGTCTTTCTGTAACACATGCAATATCTATTTCCAGAACAATGGTGAGCAGATAAATATTTGAGGCTTTGTGGGCCATAAAGACTCTTTGGTGACTACCCAACTCGAATTGTGCAAAAACAGCCATATACAATATGAAAACAAATGGGTTTCTGTGTTTCAATAAAATCCTTTTAATAAAATCAGGCAATAGGCAGCATTTGATCCACGCATCCTAGTTTACCAATCTCCAATCTAGACGATCTTTTAATCTCTGGTAAAGACTCAGTACATGTTTACCACCATTTTTACCATTTCAACTAAAAACACTTTCTTATATATTCTGCTTAAAAAGATAAAGGGAAAGACAGATTAATAATTTATATAGACTCAAGAAGGAAGCAAATGGGGCCTTGAAATTGTCCCATAAGAGCCTTTTATTTTTCAGATAAAGAAAATTAAACTGTAGTTAATTCTCTACCCAAATATTTTCTTTCCTAGACTAAACGTAGCTTTATGTTGGAAGAACTATTTTTTCCCAGACTCAGTAAAAGGAAAACCGAAACATCCAACAGTCTATGTATGTGGTCTCACTTGTAAGTAACTAGCAACCACACATACAAGGTCATTTTAAGCCTCTGGAAGGCTGCAGTGTGGCATAGTGCCTCTGCTACCTTTTGACAATATCTGTCATTCTATTGTTAATTACATTTCTATAATACTGTTTTATACTCCACAGGGAAAACATAAAAGCACAAGTTACTTAAGTCTTAATGTGAATGTATTTCACATTGTTTACAAGTATTAGGTTTTCATAAATGGAACAAGAAGAAAACATGAACATTTGGTGGTGGGACTCTTGTGGACAAACTTTATACTTCTGAATAGATGCTCATGTCAAATGCAACTTTTTTTTTTAAAAGATTTTATTTATTTATTTATTTGACAAAGACACAGCCAGAGAGGGAACACAAGCAGGGGGAGAGGGAGAAGGGGGCTTCCCGCAGAGCAGGGAGCCAGTTGCAGGGCTAAATCCCAGGACCCTGGGATCATGACCCGAGCCGAAGGCAGATGCTTAATGACTGAGCCACCCAGGTGCCCCTCAAATCCAACCTAAAAAAAAAAAAGAGATTATTTAGGAGCGCCTAGGTGGCTCAGTTGTTAAGCGTCTGCCTTTGGCTCAGGTCATGATCCCAGGGTCCTGCTCTGCGGGGGGCCTGCTTCACCTTCTCCCCCACTTGTGCTCTCTAGCTCAAGGGGAGAGGGGAGAGGGACAGAGGGGAAGGGAGAAGGACAAGGAGACTCTGTGCTGAGTGTGGAGTCTGATGTGGGGCTGGATCCCACGACCCTGAGATCATGACCTGAGCCGAAACCAAGAGTGGGACACTTAACCATTGAGCCACCCGGGCACCCCTCAGATGCAAATTTTGAACTAAATATTTTATTTATTTATTTATTTTTTAGAGAATTACTTATTTATTTGAGAGAGAGAGAGAGCTGGTGGTAGGGCAGAGGGAGAGAGAAACTTAAGCAGACTCCCTGCTGAGCTAGGAGCCAGACAGGAGGCTGGATCTCATCACCCTGAGATCAGGAGCCAAAACCAAGAGTTGGACGCTTAACCAACCAAAACACCCAGGTTCCCCTCACGCAACTTTTGAACTACTTGATTTAAAGGCACTCCATTTATTTCTTAGCTATGAAATCAAACAATTTATTCAATTCTCTAAGCTTCAATTTTTGTATCTGTAAAATGTAATAGTAACAAAGCATTACATGGGACTGGATACATTTAAGCTATTATGATTATAACTATCTAGGTCCGTTGGGCTGTTAGCAATTCTCACACGAAGGTTATATATAAATGTGGCCTCCATATAACTTCTGGCATTTTTGGAGTAGTTTATAGTTTCAAAGTTTTCTACTAAGTTGGTTGATATATATATAATCACTATCTATCCCTGGGAGCAGGTAGTATTAGCCCCAATATACACAGGAAGAAACTAGACCTCAGTAAATTAAAGGAGTTTTCACTAGTTTATTCAATTCTTTCATGTGTTCTTCTCAAGAGACATGTTTCTCAGAGAATCATTTACCTAAGTTATACCTACTGGCTTCTGGGGACAGTATATATTTCAAAATGCTAGACTTTGGGGTCAAGGGCAACTCAATTTCAGTTGTTTCTGTTGTGACCTGGAAAACTCAGGCATTTTCCCGAGACGGTCAGCCTAGCACAGGGAAATTCTCAATTTCCAAAAACACTCTTTTTTATTTGCTTTTTGATGCTTGAAAGATCTTCATGTACGGAAAACTCCTTTATTTGACAATTTGAAATACCACTTAAAATGGATTTGATCTTGGCAGATAGCACTGTGTAGTTTGGCTCCTACTACATCTCCAGTTTTATGTTCAGTCTTTCTTCTTGTCCTTTCTGTCCATCTCAGCTAGAAGTGTCTCTGTTCCTAACACTTTGCTACTCCTAAGGCTTCCAACCACATTTCTGTCTATTTTTAGTAACAAACCGTTATTCCCTTGCAATTGCCATTAACGCTTTATGTTTCTGCTCACACATCATTTCTTTAGGAAAGCATTTATGTCCCTTTAGACTAAAGAAGTTCCCCTCTTCTATAGTCATCAGCTTTTATAATTATTTGCAAGTCAATCTGAAAGTATTCATAAATGACTTTCTTCCTCAATAAAATATAAGCTCAATGAAGGCAGAAACCATGTCTCTTTTGTTCGCTGTTTATTTCTCTAGCACATACTATACCCTCCATTAATATTTGATTCACTGAGTTATATCCCTTTCCAGGCACAAGTAACCAAAAATCACATCTTCTCTAGAGAGAATTGTGATAAGAGAATGAGTTGAGAGAGCACAGTGGTGCTACCAAACCGACTGAGGTAAAAGAACAATAAAGGGAAATGTCACAGAAAGGGACTGTTTCAGAGACTGAAGAAAAACACAACCCATTCACTAATTTACATTACTTTCAACTGTACATAGAAGTTAACAGACTCCTTTTTTCCCCCTACATAGTGCACTGTTGTGTGGAACAGGGATAAGAACATGATCATCAGGTATCAATCCAGATGGCTAAATGGTGGCTATCATCCATGGGAAGCACTGGAAAAGAATAAAAGATCACATGCTCAAGAAGTTCAAGTTGAAGCCTAATATTCTTTTTTTTTTTCTTTAAAGATTATTTATTTATTTATTTATTTGACAGAGAGACACAGCGAGAGAGGGAACACAAGCAGGGGGAGTGGGAGAGAGAGAAGCAGGCTTCCCGCCGAGCAGGGAGCCCGATGCGGGGCTTGATCCCAGGACCTAGAATCATGACCTGAGCCGAAGGCAGACGCTTAACGACTGAGCCACCCAGGCGCCCCGAAGCCTAATATTCAAAGAATCATAGAATAGTTGCCTAGAGGCAACTATGGGCTAGAGGGCTCCTGAGTATAGTGATATGAGTTGTGCATTTCACAATTTAACCAAAGCTAATATAACACAGTACATCAACTAACTGGAATTAAAATAAAAACAAAGAGGACATCATTCACATATATTTGCAGTGACCTGTCCACGTGGGCATTTAGATATCCTTTTGCCTGAATTATTCAAGGGAGGATAGTGCCTAGGTTCCAGTGGCTAAGACCACTAAGATGAGGAACTGATGATTAATGAACTTTTTATTAGGCCACGTTCAACAGAACCCCACTTTATCACATAAAGGGTTATTTATCACATAACAAGATATATGCAGTTTGGGGCTGGTGCCGCTTGTTGAGAAAAACATCAAAGACTAAGACTCTTTCTATGTTCCTGCTTTATCATTTCTACCTGCAAGATAGGCTGGGACAGGGAGGATGTGAGCTGGGCACATTCTCTTCTTGAAAAAATTGGAATACCTCAGTAGAGGAAGAAGGGGGGTAGCTGATGTTGGATAGTCAAATAGTAGTATCTGGCACATTTAGGGTTACATCTACAGCTAGGACCGTAGCTCCTGCTTTCTGGCAGAAGACAAAATTTGAACACTGAGTCTGAGCCAGCTATGCTCTGGATATATTTCTTAACCGAGTTAAACATAAGTATAGGTCTGTCATTTAACCAGCATGCAACTTCAAAACATTGATTTTTAAAGTACTAAAGAATGGACAGAGGTAAAAGGAAAGAGGAAAAAAGAAAGATACTCTTTTTGAATGAGATGCTTGAAAGGGATCATAAAATGAAAAGGCCTAAGGAATCAGTACTTAAAATAAAAAAGAATAATAACATTTAATTTTCAAAATAGTAAAAGAACTATCTAAGTGTGGGTGGATAAGAAGGAACATGCATTTAGATGTTGGCCCAGTAATTATTATGTATAATATTAGACAACTTTATTACAACAGAACCTGCAGAGACTAGATTCACTGAATAACAACATCTAATTATATCAACAGGGATATCACTATATTTTGCAGAGTGGGCCTATTCCATGCAAGAGTTTTTGTGTCATACTTGGAATTAGCAGTCTCTTTAAGAGGTGCATGTATATTCTCTTTCAAAAGAGATCTAATTGCTGCTGAGGCATCCAAAGGGAGTGAATTTAGAATCTTCTATTTTATTTGAATGACTCAATCATTCAGATTTTCCCAGGGAGAAAAATGTCTCCAGCATAAATGGCGAGTTAAACTCTTTCATATGTAATAACTATTTCAACTAACCACATCCTTTCTAATGTGTTGCCTCTTTTGAGTTAAATTATGCCCACTAAATAATTATGTACTTTTGGGTGCTTCATGGTGCAACTAGAGACTCCAAATTAAAAGAGTTTAAATTGGAAACATAACTATCCATATAGCTTTCTTTGGTGCCTTTTTAACTAACTTTTCTTCAGGTTCTTTTATCTTTTTATCTCTACTTTTTTTTTTTTTTTTTAACCTTATTCCCTTGCCATAGCAAGAACTTGAGAACTGGTATGAATCAGGGAAAATTATTCAGTTTCTCTGAGATTCCATTTTCTTATCTGCTACACTGAGATAAGAGGTACCTCAATGGTTTGAAGAGATGATTAGAGATATCCTCATACATAAAATATCTAGCAGAACCTGACACACAGTAGGTGCTCTGTAAAAGTTTATCTCAATTCCACTTCTCTTCTTTCCCTCCACCTCCACCTCTTTCTTCCTTTTCCTTGTAGATGCAAAGTGTCAGGTCATTCCTCTTAATTTTATAGAGTCCCTCTTCTCTCTTGGCTGCCTCTTTGCCTTTTTTCAACCACTTGCATCTTGAACACTAGTGCTAAATTCAACCATGACCTGAGGGTTGAATTTGAGAGAGTGATTAAGACTCAAGAATAACCTCACATGGGAATATGGGAATTAAAACTCTCACAAACATTAGGCTCCCAGGAATGTAATAAAACCAATCCAGCAGGAAATAACTTGATGGCAGGCAGTCAAAGGATCCTCAGGAGGATCTCGTTTCCCATGCTTATGCTGGCTGGGTCAGTGTTACCCACATCCGGGTGCAAACATAGAGAGAGGGTCACTTTCTATACAGGAGCAGTGCCGATGGCTATTCTAAATGGAAAATACGAAGTTGCCATACTGAAAGAGATGGGGAATATTTAGGGTTAGAATTATCTAACATCTCCTCATCTAGGCTTACAGGGTTTAAAGCAGAGCTATATAACTCATTTGATCTCAGCAGGACAAGCTCACTGGAAATATAACATCTGTTCACCTAATGTTCTTCTCCCCATGTAAGTCTCACTGCCTGATTGCTTGAAGTAAGACTTAAAAATTTCAAGCAAGTGAACCCCAAAATGAGCATACATAAAAACAGAATGCTAGAATTACATCCATATCTTTCACTATACTATAAAATTCTCGCTATCTAACAGAATCCATTGTTTCATCATATAACCTTTTTCTTCTTAATCAATCAAATGAATTTTTTGTATACATCTACTTATTCAAGCAGTAAACAAATATCAAGCACGTTTGATGTTTCAGACACTATTATAGGTTCTAGAAAAAAGGTGATGATGAAAATAAGCATATTCCCAGCCTGTCATGGACTAGGGATACTAAATAAATAATGACACAAAAGTAACCATTATTTTGTTTGTTCAGCATACTTCTAGACTGAGTCCTTGTTACACACATACACATTTTTTTTTTTTTTTTCTGGTAATAAGCACCAACCCCTAGAGGAGTGGCCATGTTTCTCTGACTGGGCCAGTCATAGTACTCTATATTTCTCTAGCCATACTAGTTGGTCCAAAGTTGGGCAAGTGACCCAAACTGCCCCAGAGGATCCTTTCTCTGGGTTTTTCTACTTGGAAACAATGGGAAAGAACTCAGAAACTTCTGGTCATCATGATGCCCACCGTATGAAGAAGGTTCATTTGAAGCAGGAGAGGTTAAAGCCAAGCACAGACAGGCATAAATTAGATATAAATAGGAAAGAAAGAAATGAAAACCTACTACTTTTATCCTTACTTCTAGAACCCAAAGTCCCTGGAAGTGACCTGGTTTCTATATTGCCTCCTTAGATTCTGGAAGTTACTCAGATATTGTGCAATATTTATCCTATATAATCCTATTTTTGTTACATTTCTGTCACTTACAATTAAAAACATTCTTACCAATGGAAAATAAATGTAAATCCATGTTTTTTAATGGTGAAACATGCTTTAAAGGAAATATATGGATCAGGAGATCATAAAACAGAGAGAGTCATCTCATCTAAGAGGATAGGGAAGACTACCCTGAGGAAAGGCATTTAAGCTGAAATCTTAAAGGATGAGTCTATGTTAATTGGGAAAGGAGGGAAAAGGAAACAGTGAGTGGAAGGGCCTGATAGCCATGTGTTTGAATTCCTGACGGAAGGCCAGAGTTGCTGAGACACTGATCTCCAGTCCCAAATGGGCAAGGATCAAAGCACAGAGTCTTGTGGGGCCATGTTTTTTCCTGACCAGGGTTATAAACATTAAACATTTCTTCACATATATATCACAAGCTTAATTTGAGGACAATTTTTACTGGCTGACATTGTATTATAAACTCTGCGATGACCAGAAATATATCTTTACAAGCATTAATAATACCCATTCTCCTACAAAACCCATGGGGAAGCTAAGTAACTCTATGACTAAGAAATGAATAGAGATGAAATAAAATATGACTGAAAAGAATAGTACAAAATGGACTTTTGTTCTGTATACACAGCTATCAGAGCTGAAAAAGAAAATCTGTGTCCCGCAAAATTTCATTAGGGTAAAATATTCTACCCATTAGGAAAATAGGTGATTACCTTGCCTGGATTTAATTTGCAAATACAAATATTTGATCAGGATCTAGGTCATTAGTAAAGAGACTGATAGATCCGAAAGTACAGAAAAAAAAAAAACAAACTTTTTAAAGTTTGAAAGTAAGATAAGAGAGTGAAAGGGGAAATAAAGTAATGGTATTACTGCTTCAAATACTTACATATCTTTTTAATGTATATAGATTTTATCTTTAAATCCTAGGGGACTATGGTCATAGTCATGAACCAGAGGGAGCAGACATTAGTGGTAATTTAATGGGAATAGATATATCTAGAAAGAAAAATAAACATTAACCAACAGCATTATGTAAAATTTTAAGACAATATCATAAACCCAAAACCACTTACATATTTTACTGCCTAGCAAAAGTCATCATTGCTTATAAAAACATGGCTTCACATAACGGCCACAGTCATTTAAAAGATAATTTGCCAATAACTTGAAGAAAAAGATTTTAAAAAACATACAGCACTGCTATTTCATTAGAAGGTAGACCAATAGGCATCATTTTAAGGTACAGGAAAACTCATTCATTCTGACTCAGCCTGTTTCCATCAGTGGGAAATGACTGGCTAGCTCAGCCTCAAGACAGCTGCATGTTAAATTAAAAAAACAACAACCTTCAATTATTACTGTTATCCATATTCCTAACAAAGCTTATTAATTGCATATTTCTATGTTCAATGTCTATATTTAGTACTGTAATCTTCTTTATTAAACATTTCTTTTAGTAAAGTAAGTGAACATGTCACTAAACAATAGTTGTTAGAATTGTTTCAGTCCATTCTCCTCAATTATTTATGATGTGAATTTTTAAGTCACTTAAGGGATGGAAGAACCAAGGAAGCTTAGGTTTCATTAGGGCAAAAAGAAATGAAACAAAAAATGGAGCAAAACCTGCTGCTTAAATGGAGGTGGCTTGCTTCCTTTGAAGTCCTTGTGAATATTGCTTTGTGTTGCTAATTTAGAACACTCATTAGCATTAAAAAGCTTTACTTAAATGTTTAGTCCCTTGTGCTGGGTACCACACCACTTCTGAATTTTGTAGGTCATGCCCTTTTCATTACTTACAGTTGAAGAGGCATAGTCTTCCCCATGATCTACAAGCCCTTAAATCCTCTGGCCCCTGTGTACCTCTCCAGTCTCATCCTTACTAGCCAGCCTTTCACTGATTATTCTCACACCATATCTAATTACTTTCAGATTCCCAGACTCCCCAAGCCTCTTCTATTCTCAGGGTTTCCAGAATACTGTTACCAACTTACAACACCTTCCCTCTCTCCTTAACTCCAGGTCTTTCTTCAAACTCACAACACTATCTTTTTCAGGAAGCCATATTTGATCTCACCAGCTTGGGTTAGTTGTTGCTTCTCTATATAATCTTTTGGCATTTTGAGCTTAATTCTAATGTAACCCTTGGTACTGCTAATCTAGACCAACTGAACTATTTATTTATTTATTTATTTATTTATTTATAAGTAGGCTCTACACCCAGCGTGGAGCTCAGTGTGGAGCTTGAACTCACAACCCTAGATCAAGACCTGAATTGAGATCAAGAGTCAGATGCTTAATCAACTGAGCCACCCAGGCACCCCCCCCACCCTTTTTTTTTTTTTAAAGTAGCCTCCATGCCCAGCCTGAAGCCCATGGACAAACAATTCATTTTGAAAAATGGCAGGTGACCCCACAACTTCTCAATTAATTGTCTATGTTATATAATATTCACAACAAATTCTACTTAGAAACATAGTTTTGGCCTGGGAGAACCTTAGTCAGCTAGTCTGAATAGAACTTAAAGTTCAAGTTCATCTAGTTATCTGCTTCAATTCTCAAGATTGTTCTTTGCCTCACAATCTCAGCACAGTTTGGCTCAGTGATGAGAATGTGGAATAAGCTTATAAGACTGAAATCAGAAGGAGACAAACCATAAGGGACCCTTAATCATAGGAAACAAACTGAGGGTTGCTGGAGGGGAGGGGGATGAGGGGATGGGGTAACTGGGGGATGCACATTAAGGAGGGCATGTGATGTAATGAGCACTGGGTATTATATAAGACTGATGAATCACTGACCTCTACCTCTGAAACTAATAATACATTATATGTTAAATAATTGAATTTAAATTTAAAAACAAACAAAAACAAAAACAAAGACTACACAGGTATGGGAAACATGACCAGGCACCAACTCCATCCTTCTTCCTCCTGACTTTGTTTAAATTTGCTCCAGATAAGCAGGTTATCTGATTCTACTTTCCCTGTTTTCCTCAACATTCAATGGCTGAACGACTCCATTTGATGGGAAAATATTAAATTTCTGCTTCTTGCTATGGTCAACATTTAGTAAATAAGACTTTGGTAATAGTTGTGGTTGTCAAACATTTTTTCATTGTTTTTCCCATGATGTTTTTGTATTTGCTTTGGTTTTCAGTTCTCTGACTGCTGTATACTCACCAAATTGAAGGAGAAGTTAGTAAAATGAATCTAGTTTTAGTTTAATAAAACTAAGACCAGTTTGAGTTTCTGTACACGTTTGGAGAAGTGCTGTTTTAAAATAATTATAATTACAAAAATAATTAAAAGAAATCACTACTCTCCCCTCCTAATTTTATTGTCAATTTTTGAGAGTCAATTTAAGGGTCACTTTTTCACTTAGAAAGATGCACGTCTTTGCTAAGCACTTTAGAAGTTAAGACTTGTGAAAAGTAATGAAATATGGCTTTGTGACTAGTTCAAAAAGTTACTATAAAACTGATAAAGATAAATCAAGTGCCACACTAATAATTTATTGGGATATTATAATAAATATGGTGAGGGCTATTTTTCTCCTAATTAGGTAATAGAAAATGAACACTGAAGTTGTGGAGGCTAGTCATTTACTAGCTTTGAGATTCTGGAAAGT
Source organism: Phoca vitulina (assembly GCF_004348235.1). Classification (NCBI taxonomy): domain Eukaryota; kingdom Metazoa; phylum Chordata; class Mammalia; order Carnivora; family Phocidae; genus Phoca; species Phoca vitulina. Next base: position 42,635,318 of record NW_022589715.1, on the reverse strand, counting down.
CAGTTAAACCTAGCATCACTTTTCTCCTCTATAAAATGGAGAAACTAATACCTTGCAGATTGGCTGTGATCATTAATAATAATATATGAAACACTTAAACAGTGCCTAGCATTTATTAGGTTTCAATACACAACAGTCACTACTATTACTGGCAATTTAATGTACTATTTATTGTGTGCATTACTAGGTCTCCTGCATTATAATTGCCTGGTGATCTCAAAAAAAAAAAAAAAAAGTTACTAATCTACAACCCAGAGATCCCAAATTAGAATATTAGGAAGTTAGACTTAGGCCTTTGAGTTTTAAAGAAACATTATTAAAGAATGATTTTTATTTATCCTATTAACTGAGCACTATTGTATTGAAGGATTCAACTCAGTTTTAACAAGATAAATAGAGTGTATGTGATCACAATATGATTGTGGCATCTGAACTTTATACTTAATCTTATGCTTTCATGGTTACCATTTTATATGGCCTCACAATGTTCCCATTAATATGATCATTTGTATGCTCAGGAATCCGTAGTGTAGACTAACCTTTTTTGTGCTGATAAATTGTACCTTTGGCACTTAGTAAATCACATTATAGTGAACTATTTTTAAAAATTGTTAGAAGATGGTTGCAATATATTAACCTACACTATGCTAGAACTAACGTCAAAAGAAAAAAGTTTTGTGAGGCGCCTGGGTGTCTCAGTTGTTGGGCGTCTGCCCATGGCTCAGGTCATGGTCCCAGGGTCCTGGGATCGAGCCCCGCATTGCATTGGGCTCCCTGCTCCACAGGAGGCCTGCTTCTCCCTCTCCCCTTCCCCTGCTTGTGTTCCCTCTCTTGCTGTCTCTCTCTCTGTGTCAAATAAATAAATAAATAAATCTTTAAAAAAAAAAAGAAAGAAAGAAAAAAAGTTTTGCTACTGTCTTGTGGCCTGCTATTTATACCTTTCCAAGGTGTACGTTTATTATTTATTTATTTATTTATTTGAGAGGGAAAGAGAGAGTGGGGTGGGGGAGAGGGTAGAGGGAGAAGGAGAGAGAGAATCTTAAGCAGGCTCCATGCCCAGTGCAGAGGCAAACACGGGGTTCCACGCAGGGCTCGATCTCATGACCTGAGCTGAAATCTAGAGTTGCACACTTAACCAACTGAGTCACACAGGTACCCCATCCAAGGTGTACTTTTAAGTAGGCTCCACACCCAATGTTGGGCTTGAACTTGTGACCCTGAGATCAAGAGTCGCATGCTTTATCAACTGAGCCAGCCAGGCACCCCTCCAAAGTGTACTTTTAACCTCTATACTTTGTACAACTGACCCAGGTACCATAACGAAAGTATAAAGTCATCATATACTGTCTGCTAAATATTTGAGACTGTTCTTTTCTGGGACCCAGGGGGCATCAATTTAACAGAAGGGTCATTTGGAGCAGCTAATATCCATCTATCTTGTGGCAGTAGAAGTCTTCATCAGCTCATTGGGTGGGAGGAACTCAATTGTGAGGACTGCACAGAATTATCCAACATTTTATAGACCCTTTCATAATGAAATCTAGAAAGCAATTATCCATTAGCACATCTGCACTGGCCCTGGGAAAAAAAATAAACAGTTAACATTAATGAAATTGTAAGCATTGATTAATCATTCCTTTTGGAATCATTCCTTTTGGTTCTATTAGCCAGGAAGTTTGCCATCACCCAATTTAATAAGGGGCTCCTCCCATGCTGGTTTTACTATCATAATTATTAATTTTCACACCTGTGATTGTTTGTATCAGCTAACTTCAGCTTCAACTGGCTGAGTCCTCAGGGGCAATTGCATCTAAATGTGCTCAGCTGAATGTACAATTAGCCTACTGTCAGGAAACTGCAGTGCACAGATCATATGTTAATACAAGGAAATCTGGATGTTTCCCTCCTAATGCTCATCAGGACTTAAAGGTCAGCAGGGAGTTCAGGAAGTTTCTAACACCATTCCTTTTTCTCCAATTAACTTCAGTTTTAAAATATCCAAGGGGATCTAGAGTATTAATTTTAAAGTATTCTAAGTGAAACAGGGTTTTATGAGGCCAAATACAGACCAAATTCATTTCAACCTATTTCCAGCCAAGCAGGATGATACAAAAGGTTAAGTATCCCAGGTTTTGGTCATGCCAGGATAGTACTACTGATTTTTTGAATAAAAATGTGTGATCTAAAAGCAATCTTTAAGATTATCTCAAATAATTCAATTAAACTGACCTTGTTGAACGTTTATGTTATTTCTTCTCATTTTACAGATAAGTAAAAGTTGAAGTCCAGAGAGAATGAATTATTTGTCCAAAGTCCTATAATTAGAAACCCACAGTCCAGATTCTTATCTAGTACTCCTCGTAAACCATGCATTTACCTTACTAAGTCTTATCTAAGTGGTAGAAGCTGTACCTTTACAAGTTGCCTCTACATTGTTACAGAATATCAGAGAAAATCTCCTGGATCTTTCTCCCATTCTCTCTAGGCTTTGCATAATTTATTACTAGATTTCAATGACCTGTTAGGAAATGCTATGAATGAGATTCCCTGGTAGCTCCAAAGGGCTCCAAACTATGCTGTATGGCATAGTTTGAGAGCTGTTTGTTTACCTCAACATATTTTGCACAAGAAGCCTGACAATTCTTATTAAACTTCTTCCTTAGGATAAACACATTGTAATCAGAGAATTTTAAAATGCAAGTCAAAAATATATGGACGTTGTTAACTAATTTGCATATGCATATGAATTAGCACAATAACAGCTAAGAGAAATACTGATTAAAATGACCTCAGGGGTTGAAGTTCAGAAACGATGTCACATAGTCTAAAAAAAAAAGTAGTCTAGAACAGTGTACATTTTAGAAGACGACTCATGCACTATATTAGGGACTCCCGATACTCAGTCAGGTCAGGTCATTAATGGCATTTATATTTGTTTATCCCAAAAGAGGAACCCTGTGTCACATATTTCATTGAAAGTCTATTTTTCTCTTCTATTTCCAGGGTTGGTGATACTAGGTGGCCAGTCTCTTCATATCATTAAAGGTTATTAAGTCATCCCACAGGTTTTCAACACTTTTTTTTTTTCAAAAAAAAATGCCCATAAATATATATTCTAAAGCAGGTTTTCTCATTCTGTTCAACCCACCTTACCCCATGTCTTTGATCTCACTTAAAATGAGAACTATGTGCCTTACCTTGGCTGACAAGGCACTGCATGAGAGAGAAATTCATGCTTACCACTAATTTAAAGAGGCGCTTGCTACTTTCCATTTATCAAGATAGTTTAATTTCTTCACGGAACTTATGAAACTGCCTGATGTTTCCTATTGATTTACTTACTCACTGTCACCCTATAGACATCAGTGAAGATCTGTGACAGCAAAGATCTTGTCCATTTTGTCCACTGCTGACTCTGTAGGACCTACCACATATCTGGCATATTCAGTGCTCAATAAATATTTCTAGAATAAATTAACCATTTGCTTCGCCTCAGCATAGTGTCTAATATTTAATAAGATTACATAAATTTGTATGGACTAAGAAGGTGGATTTGTTTGAACTGGAATTCTTTAAACTAACCACTCTTCCCAACTTAGCCTTACATCTACCACCTTGAGGATATAGAAGCCACTCACACTTCTTAAGAAAATACTGTAAATTTCATGTGCAATTTTCTGATTCTTTTTCAGTGTTTTATTTATATAGGGAAAGGAAAATGGATTTAAAGTCAGTCAGAACTGGCTTCAAATTCACAAATTAATTTGTGAACATAGGCAATTTACTTAATTATTTGTGGGATGTTTCTAAGACCTACCTCCCATATAAGAAAAATTGAAATAATAATAATAATGAAAATTAAGAATAAAAGCTAATATTAAGCACCCCATAAATTGAAGATTATAAATAATAAAAATGATAAGTATAATAATAATAATGTTGTTTTAAAAACAGATCTTTTTAGGGGCGCTGGGTGGCTCAGTCGTTAAGCGTCTGCCTTTGGCACAGGTCATGATCCCAGGGTCCTGGGATTGAGCCCCTACATCGGGCTCCCTGCTCTGCGGGAAGTCTGCTTCTCCCTCTCCCACTCCCCCTGCTTGTGTTCCCTCTCTTGCTGTGTCTCTCCTGTCAAATAAATAAATAAAATCTTAAAAAAAAAAAAAAGTGGATCTTTTTAGAACGGTCTTCTTAAGGTGGAACAGAATAGCTCATAAATCACTTTTCCTAATTAAGTTCATTACTTTCCTGTTGACTCCTTGACCTTTCTCTCCTAAATTTATTTTTACTCAGCTATTTTTATCCATCATTTTTTAAATGTACATTATTTTGTTTTTTTAAATCAAAATATATTTGACATATAACATTGTATGATTTTAAAGCGTACATCCTGTTGATTTATTTGTTATTTTTATATGAAAAAGGACTGTTAATTTATTTTAATAGAAGTTTACCACTTATAGTTATCCTTTATCTTCAAACCACTAATTTGCTTTTTTTCTATTTAAAATTTTTTTATTATGTTATATTAATCACCATACATTACTAATTTGCTTTTTAAAAAAAATACATTCCTCAAATGTGTCAAATTTTATGCTTCCTCGGTGTCTTTGCACATGGAATTCTCTAACTTCAAACTCTATGCAGCTAAGCTTGTACATGGTCTCTGTTGATTAATGTTGGTATTTAATCTGTCAGTCGTTCACTCATGTCAGGATGATACATATTCCAAACTGGTCATAAACAATCATGTCATGTGAAGAAAAGCCAGAAGCCTTAGGTAAATTAAGATATATGGCATTGCTTGATTTTGCCATTCATACAAAGATCATCATTCTGCCATGAAAAGAAATCAGATTGGTTCAACATATTTTTTTGTTGTTGTTTTTCACAAGGACTTTCTCTTTAAATGTCCAACTCCTTAAGTTCTTTAGATTAGGTTGGAAAATCAGTGAGTTTGGTATATGATTTGATTCCTCTGAGATACTTCCTTCTTAAATTTTGTGTGTGTGTGCACTTACTTTTTGCTTTGAGATTTGGAGAATGTTTCTTTTCTTTTTTCCTTTTCTACCTGCTTACTGCAAATTAAAGTATTTAGCTTATCGTATATTCTGAGATAGAATATAGAATATATTCTATCTCAGAATATAGAGCTGTTCAGTCCTAAGCAAGGTGAATGCTATATTACTTGTGTGGCATATCTGTGGAAGCATTCCCTTTCCTAGGGCAAGTGTAATGGTATCAAACTACAAAAAAATTAGTAACAAAATTGGAGGAAAGATTACCCACAGTTCTGTTCAAACATATGCTTATGTCATGATAGGCTAGGAATTTTGGTTTGGCAAAAGGTAACAGCTTCACCATAAACAATCACTGGTTCTACTTGCATGGTTTCAGACTGGAAGCTGAACTTCTGTTTTTTTGGTTTTTTTAACGTTCTTTTTTTTTTTTTATTTTGTTATGTTAATCACCATACATTACATCATTAGTTTTTGATGTAGTGTTCCATGATTCATTGTTTGCGTATAACACCCAGTGCTCCATGCAGAACGTGCCCTCTTTAATACCCATCACCAGGCTAACCCATCCCCCCACCCCCTCCCCTCTAGAACCCTCAGTTTGTTTCTCAGAGTCCATAGTCTCTCATGGTTCGTCTCCCCCTCTGATTTCCCCCCCCTTCATTCTTCCCCTCCTGCTATCTTCTTCTTCTTTTTTAACATATAATGTATTACTTATTTCAGAGGTACAGGTCTGAGATTCAACAGTCTTACACAATTCACAGTGCTCACCATAGCATATACCCTCCCCAATGTCTATTACCCAGCCACCCCATCCCTCCCACCCCCCACCACTCCAGCAACCCTCAGTTTGTTTCCTGAGATTAATAATTCCTCACTTCAGTGAGGTCATATGACACATGTCTTTTCCTGACTGACTTATTTCGCTCAGCATAATACCCTCCAGTTCCATCCACGTCATTGCAAATGGCAAGATTCCATTCTTTTTGATGGCTGCTTAATATTCCATTGTATATATATATACCACATCTTCTTTATCCATTCATCTGTCGATGGACATCTTGGCTCTTTCCACAGTTTGGCTATTGTGGATATTGCTGCTATAAACATCGGGGTGCATGTACCCCTTCGGATCCCTACATTTGTATTTTGGGGTAAATACCCAGTAGTGCAATTGCTGGATCATATGGTAGCTCTATTTTCAACTTTTTGAGGAACCTCCATACTGTTTTCCAGAGTGGCTGCACCAGCTTGCATTCCCACCAACAGTGTAGGAGGGTTCCCCTTTCTCCACATCACCACCAACATCTGTCATTTCCTGACTTGTTAATTTTAGCCATTCTGACTGGTGTGAGGTGGTATCTCATTGAGGTTTTGATTTGGATTTCCCTGATGCCGAACGATGTTGAGCACTTTTTCATACGTCTGTTGGCCATTTGGATGTCTTCTTTGGAAAAATGTCTGTTCATGTCTTCTGCCCATTTCTTGATTGGATCATTTGTTCTTTGGGTGTTGAGTTTGATAAGTTCTTTATAGAGTTTGGATACTAGCCCTTTATCTGATATGTCATTTGCAAATATCTTCTCCCATTCTGTCGGTTGTCTTTTAGTTTTGTTGACTGTTTCTTTGGCTGTGCAAAAGCTTTTTATCTTCATGAAGTCCCAATAGTTCATTTTTGCCCTTGCTTCCTTTGCCTTTGGCGATGTTTCTAGGAAGAAGTTGCTGTGGCTGAGGTCGAAGAGGTTGCTGCCTGTGTTCTCCTTTAGGATTTTGATGGACTTCTGTCTCACATTGAGGTCTTTCAACCATTTGGAGTCTATTTTTGTGTGTGGTGTAAGGAAATGGTCCAGTTTCATTCTTCTGCATGTGGCTGTCCAATTTTCCCAACACCATTTGTTGAAGAGACTGTCTTTTTTCCACTGGACATTCTTTCCTGCTTTGTCAAAGATGAGTTGACCATATTGTTGAGGGTCCATTTCTGGGTTCTCTATTCTGTTCCATTGATTGAGTGTCTGTTTTTGTGCCAGTACCATACTGTCTTGATGATGACAGCTTTGTAGTAGAGCTGGAAGTCCGGAATTGTGATGCCGCCAGCTTTGCTTTTCTTTTTCAACATTCCTCTGGCTATTCGGGGTCTTTTCTGGTTCCATACAAATTTTAGGATTATTTGTTCCATGTCTTTGAAAAAAGTTGATGGTATTTTGATAGGGATTGCATTGAATGTGTAGATTGCTCTAGGTAGCATTGACATCGTCACAATATTTGTTCTTCCAATCCATGAGCATGGAACATTTTTGTTTTTTGGTTTTTTTAAAATCCTACTTTAGTCTCTCTTCAAAAGAGCTACCAGCCCATGCAGTATTTTGAATTTTCTAAAAGCTTGCATTTAAAAAATTGTTCTAATTACTGTTGCATATATGACTCAAAATTAGGCCTGTAATTGACTAATTGCTGTCACAATCAGTGGGCTGAGAGACACTTTAGTAAAGGGGAAAAGATTATGGCTTTCTCTCTAAGCCTTTCCACTAATCTAAATGTCCCCCTTCTCGCATGCATTGGATTTTGGATATATTTTTTCCCAGTTGAATTCAAACTGTATACACAATATTGAATTCTACTTTATTTCTGAGTAATGTTTTAATAATATAACTCTTTGAAAAAACTCAGTTTTTTACCTTTATATTTAGTCAAGCAGCCAAAAGCACTAATCAGACACTTACTCCCTGGGTGTAGTTTCCTATAGGAACACACACACACACACACACACACACACACACACATTTGGAAAAGAAATTGAAGACATGAGAATTTATACCAGTCAGGAATTTATACTATTATATAATATTAAACAATGTTACAAATATTGGTAAGTTGGGGAAGAGATATTACTGGTTGAATTTAAGACCCCATTGAATATTGTATCTAATTATAAAAGGGCACTTGGTACTTTCATATAGTAAAATCTCTGCTCTATTTAAAAAGCATATTGTGTCATTGGACTCGCCATTCTTTGGATACAAACCAACATACTTTAATAGGTAGATGTAAATTTTAGTACCTCAATAGCTCTTTCCAATGAGTAATCGTAGGCTCTCAGCCTCTTTTCCAGGTTCCCTACTCTTTTAATATCTGGGGGAACCCCAGAGTGTTTTGGGGTTGTTTGTTAAAAGAACCAGCAATAAATTCCCTAATTCATGGCGATAAATTAGTTTTATCTTGCAAGTCTTTTCCAGTTGGAAAGTTCTGTGATTTAAATTTAGCATTTGAATATAAAAATTATTGTGTTCTCTAGTGCTTTGCATGTTTTATTGAATCTCTCAAATGAGATTGTAAATACTTCATTAGTAAATACTACATCTTACCCATTTTATTTATTCCATCTAATAAACAACTGGGTAAATAATAAATAGCTAATAAGTGCTTCCTTATATATCAATCAATTGATCTTTCTTTGTACAGAGGATTATTCTCTTCTCACTTCACTATACTGCTTTTCACCTAAAATTTTCAATGCTTACTGAAAAAACACATTTATATCTGACACTTTCTGTGCTTAGAGGCTTGGAGTGAATTTTTTCTCTATTTTTCTGAGGTTTATAATGGCCAAATCTGCAATTAAGGTTACTTCCATAAAATACTCAATGATTAATGATTTTAATAATATTAAACTGCTTTTAGTAGATTGCTAATGACATTAGGATCAGGATATAAACCAAAGCAGCTGGTCATAATCACTGATGTTGAAAACATGTGGCTTTCACTTGCACATCTTCTAAATCAACTATAAAAATTTCTCAACCAAATGTACTTAGGAAAAACATAAATATAGCTATAAATCCAAATTTTAATTACTGTATTTGAGACTATATCAAGAATTTTGAGGTGCGTAATCAATTTGTGTTAATTATATAATATACATATCTAGCTACCCATATTTTTTAAATATGCATCTTTCTTTCAGGAAACCCAAAGGATTTTATGACTAATAAAAGGACTGATATTTGGTCATGTAATTTTTCACTGAGAAACAGAGTAAGTGCAGTACTTGGGAGATTATTACTCCAACCATTTGGCAATACTTTGGTTAGCAAAACCCGCGCTAGCAATTTTCTAACTTGTTTCCTCAGCCACAAAGATTTTTAAGCTAAAATCCATCACTGCTACCACCAAAATATCATTTTCCATGCTTCTCTTCCAGATAAAGATGGCCAGGAGACACATATATGGCTAATAAGATATATAAGTTGGCATTGTTGGGTGTCCTTCAAGAGGGACCAACTCAGTTGGTATTTGCCTTTTAGTGTCCTTTCCCCCTTTCTTGATTCTAACACAGGCATGATGCCTGGAGTTAAAATAGTCATCTTGTGACTAGGAGGTAATAAATGTACACTAAGTGGTGGAGCAGAAAGTGACTGGTGTCTGAGGGCATCATGAAGCCCACCATGCCTGTTCCTGACTGTCTTTCTTTGAACTTTTTATTATACTGAAAAATAAGACTTCATTCATTTAAGCCACAACATAGTATAATTCTTGACTGATTAACCATTTTTTTCAGACAAACTCATATGCACTTGATTCTTCGAACAGTACACCTAATGGTTAAAACATGCCCTCACAATCATGTGTATATATATTTGATCTTGTCATCATTCATAAGTAGTTAAATGTATAGCTGTAAGCATATGTCTTAGGTAAGAAATTTAGTTGCCAGTGGAGTGAAAATAGGAACAGTAAGACTCAAGTAAAAGCATCCTGTTTTTATAATTACATTATTATATTTCAGGGATTTTTTTTTCTTTGAAATAGAAGAAAAGTACAGAAAAGAAAATTCTATACTGGATCTTCTTCCAAAGTAAAAGAAATAGTAATAAGATGTTTGGAAGCCTTGTCAGTAAGTGTATAGATCTTTATGACAAATTTCTTCTTGGTAAAAGGAAACACCACAAGGCATAGTGGCTTCAAGCAATTCCTCAACCCCTACCTGAGTCTTTCTAAATTCAAACAAAGTGAACATTTGTTTGGAATCACTGATACCTTTGCAAGGCATTATCCTAGATACTGTAGAGGTGATAAAGATGACTGAATCTCAATCTGTGCCATCACACTGCTTATAATCTAAACAGAAAATACAAGATAAAGCACAATAATGTCCTCTGGTGATTTGAGCACAGGTTTCATACATAATCATTTAAAACCCAATACATAATCTAAAAATAAATAAATAATTAAAAATAAAACCCTACACATAATCTAATATTTGCTTTGCTTTTAGTAGATTTTCAGTAAGTATTTATATGTTAAATAATACAGGTGGAAACAAATTGCTCTGGAAAAGCAAAGTAGGGTGCAATTAATTTTGCCTAGAGGATCAGGGATCACTAATACTTGGATATTTGAATTGAGTTTAGATGAACATGACATTGATAATTTAAGACCTTTTTTTAAAAAAGATTCTATTTATTTATTTGAGAGCAAGAGTGAGAGAGATCACAGAGTGAGAGGGAAAAGCAGGCTCACTACTGAGCAGAGAGCCCCATGTGGAGCTCGATCCCAGGACTTTGAGATCATGACCTGAGCTGAAGGCAGACAAACAACTGAGCCACCCAGGCACTCCAGTAATTAGAGACCTTTTAAAGGGAGTGGTGGAAAACTGGGTTAAGGGCATTTTAGACATGTGCAAAGTGATAAAGGTGTTAAGAAATGAATGGTATATTTCAAGAATGATAAATAGTCCCCGGTAGCTAGGGATCAAGGCATAAAGGGCAATAAGAATTTAATGATCAGCTGAAGCAAGTTCATATAGGATTCTGACTCCCCTGCATGGAGTTTGGATATTATTCTGTAGGCAGTGAGAAACACTCAACTTTTTATTTTTTTTATTTTATTTATTTTATTTTTTTAAGATTTTTTATTTATTTTATTCATGAGAGACAGGGAGAGACAGAGAGAGAGGCAGAGGCAGAGGGAGAAGCAGGCTCCCCGCTGAGCAGGGAACACTCAACTTTTTAAACTAGAAGAGTGATCTGATCCTGCTTGGGTTTGGAAACATAATCTTGGACAATGTGAGGATTGGTTGAAGACTTTGAAACTTAAATGCATGGGACCTGATCATCTGCAAGAATGTCTAGGCAAGAGTCATTAAGAATTAGATTGAAAGGTTCTATAGTCAAAATAATGAACAAAAGGTGAACATGTTAAACAACAAGACTGGAAATCCTAAAACTCTGGCAAATATTTGGATGGGTGGTAAGAGAGGAGTGGTAAATTTGAGATGTGACTTAGCTGGAAAGATGAGAAGATGATACTTGACTAACCTAAAGAATACAAAAGAAGATAAGAATGCAGAAGGGACAATACTGAGTTTAGTTTTAGACATATGGTGTCTGAGGTGCCAGGAGTATATGTTTATTTAAGTGCTCAGTAGAGAGGCTTGTTCTATATTGCTTGTTTGTAGGAATTCCAAATGAAATGATATTTTTTATTGATCGCTGTATTTTTAGAACGTACAATTTCTAATACCTATAATGATTACAGTGTAGCCACAATAATACCTTTTTTGCATAACAGTTTACAAAGTTTTTTAAACTCGTGTTTCCATTTAATTCTCACAATAACTGTAAGGTCATTGGGACAAGAGTTACTATTCTAGACTTTTAGATGAATCAACCAAAGTGAGAAAATGGAAATCACTTATCTAAGGGCAGATAGCTGAATGTATGATGAAGCTGCACAGAACACAAGTCTTTCAAGTGCTTTTCATTTTACTATTTGGTTTTGTGAACAAAGAGACAAGCAGGAAATTCACGAACTCCTTTTGGTTATAGTAATAGCTTGTCATAGAATATACAAAATACTATTTTGGGAAAGTCACTACTTTGTGTGTTTGTGTGTGGGTGTGTATGTCTGTGAGCATGTATATATATGTGTGTGTGTATGTGTATATATATATATATATATATATACATGGTATGTATATATATGCATGCATAAGTATATATGCACATAAATACATGTAGTTCTTCATTCACTTCAACCAAAATAATACATTTTAACAGACTAAGTGCAGCAGCAGAAATGAGAATGTCTATCAAGATAGATATTGAGATTTTTCAATAATGTAAAACAATGCTACACTTTCCACTATATTGTTTTCTTTGAAAATATACTTACTTTATAAAAACATGAAATTACTTTATTGTTATTTTTAAATTTTAATTTAATTAAATTTTAATTTAATAAAATAAAATAAAATTAAATTAAATTATTTAGAGAGAGAGAGAGTGAGTGCAGGGGGATGGAGGTGCAGAAGGAGAGGGAGAGAATCTCCAATCTCCAAGCAGATTCTGCGCTGAGCATGGAGCCCCATGCAGGCCCCATCACATGACCCCAAGGTCATGACCTGAGCTGAAATCAGATGCTCAACCAACTGAGCCACCCAGGTGCCCTTATTAATGTTATTTTTAAGAGAACTGATAAATAAATATTTGTACTTTTTTGTTTCAATTTCAAATACAGTGAATCTTGATATTTATCCACGAAAGCAAAAGGTCATTGATGTCCTCAATAATTTTTAAGGGTGTAAAGGAGTCCTGAGACCAAAATATATAAGAACTGTTATTATAAAATATCAGATAATTTATATGTGGCTGTTGCTTTAATCCTTCATGATACCTTTGTAAGGGTTGAGGCAGTATTACATGAGTTCACAGGCTCTAAGCCTTGTTCGAACCCTAACACCACCACTTACTAGCTATGAAATCTAAGCAAGCTATTTAACTCTCCAGGGCCTCAATTTCTTTTAACACGACAATGGTAGTAAGGTACATAGCTGAGCTACTTCCAATTAACCTAAGAGTTATGCCATGGCGTTTCAAGGGCATGGTGGTGGAAAAAGTCTACCCCAGGTTCGGGCATTAAAGGGATGCACTTTCTGTAGAGAAAAGTCGTAAAAACTCTTATTATCACTACATACCTGCAATTCTGAATAATGTCAGTGATGACGTACTCATTCTCTAAAACATCTTTTGTTAGACTAAATTCTTAACGATTGCCTGACCCCAGGGTGGCTGGCTTCAACTGCCCCACGGCGTACAGACAACTGTAGGTCTTAGATTTACTGAAGAACCCTCGCCCTCCAAAGTGCCCATAGGATCAGTGGCTAGGGCCTCTGTTTCAACTGTATCCCAGGTGAACCTCTCACTCTGCTCTGTTGCACCTCTGCCTTACAGATGTTGCTCCTGAGAGCACAACCTAATGAACCTTGTGCATGCAAACTGTCTGAGAATCTGTTTCCCAGGGAATTTGGCATAAGACAAGGAAGTAATCTGTGATCACACCTAGTGAATTTGAGCACCAGAACTCAAACACTGGCAAGCCTGACTGCAGTGCTCCCATAACCACTTAATTACTATCTCATTATATAAACATTCCTTGGTATCCCCAATTACTATAAACAAAATGATGACAACTGTTTCGGTGAGGCAGGGAATCCTAGATTTTCTCTATGGCCTGATGTCCATCCAAGAGTTTTGATCACTAAGGATTAGAGGGACAATTGTAACCTATACTTGGAGTCAGTGACCAGAAGCTATTCTGAGTGGCAATCTTCCCATTCTGCAAAAACTCTGAAACAGCCAGGCAGATAGAAAGAGATTGGAATCTTGCCCAGGGAGTAAACATCAATGTTTCACATTGTCAGCAGACCCCCTTTCCTTGATTTCCCATTTTTCAGCTGTATTCTGAGCACCACTTGCCGGACCCACACTGATTTCCCTGAAGAGACAAAAGAGGCTGTGCTCTTACAGACCCTGGTAGTCTACCAAACCATCAGGTAGGCCTTCAAGATGCATCCTGCAAAAGGCCTGTTTTATTTCTCTTGGTTAAAAGTAACATTTTCTAGTATTTAAGTAGCAATATTTTACTTTTACTCTCCATAAAATCATAAAGAAGAAAAGTTAATACATATAACCACTCCCTAACTGAGCTCTCTTATTTTATTTTCCGTACAATACTTGTCACTACATGCTATTTTTTTCAAATTTATTTGCTAATTTGTTTATTGCTTTTCTTGCTCCATGAATGTGAACTTCACGAAAGTAAGAAGTTATTCCATCTTCTTTAAGCTGCTAGAACTAGTGCATGACACACAACGCTCAATTAATGTTTGTTTACTGAATGCATATCTGGAAAGAAAGGAAGATACCACAAATTAGAGTAGATCTACATTCTAAGAAGCTGGTTAATGTTTGGAGAAAACACCTGCTTTCTTATTTATTTTGTAGTTTCCAATTTTTCATTAATTTTTTACTTTCTGCCAGACATTGTGCCAGGTACTGGAGGTGGCATTTGAGGTGGCAAACAAAATGGATATAATACCTGTCCTGAGAACCTCAGTAGAGCAAAAATCAGTTTACTGTGTAAACCACACTTGTGCTGGATTATTAGAATTTTGGTGGAAATTCTAGTGGCTAATGTATCAATGCTTTTAGGTAACAATTGACTAGGTGACAAAAATCAGCATGTATTGAGTGAGTGCAATGCATTATCCACTGTGTTGAGACTTCTAAATTTTAATCCTGAAATGCACTCTGTGACACAGGTATTATTATCCACATTTTTCCAAAGAAAAAAGTTTGACATTCATAGAAGATAAGTGACTTGCTTATTCTCACATAGTAAGTCTCTGAGGGGGAACTGAAATCCTGAAACCCAGGCCTAACTATAAAATCCATGAATTTCCCAGCCACCTACAGAAGGAATTTTAATCTATGAGGAGAGGTAAATTGGGGAAGTCAATTTTTGAAAAAGTCATTTAAATAAATATGTTAGCAACCACTTGATTATCTTTCAACAAGAAGAAAAGATCTTGTTAATTTTTACACCGTAGGTTTTCATGAAAACTATATTAGTGACAAATACTATAAAATAATTATTGCTCTCAGATAGTTTGGCTATTTCTTCAGGTCCTAAGTTTTATTTTATTTATTTTTTGTGCTATTTATTTATTTATGGAGAGAGAGAGAGACAGAGCATGAGCATGAGTGGGGAGGGGCAGAGATCATGGCCTGAGCCGAAATAGAGTTGGATGCTTAACTGACTGAGCCACCCAGGCACAGGTGTTAAGTTTTATTGAACAGATATTATTACTTTAATATAGTATGAAATAAACAAAAATTCCACAAAGAAAGATACACAAATAGTCAATAAACAATGAAAAGGTGGGTGCCTGGGTGGCTCAGACCGTTAAGCATCCAACTCCTGATCTCAGCTCAGGTCTTGATCTCGGGGTTGTGAGTTCAAGCCTCAAATTGGGTTCCATTCTGGACTACTTCAAATAACACAAAACAAACAAACAAACAAAAAATAATGAAAAGGTACTCAACATCATTACTCATCAGAAAAATGCAAATTAAAGCTACCATGAGACACCACTACACACACACTGGAATCGTGAAATTAAAAGGAGAAAGAACCTCAAGGTGGGGATAATGTTCTGTATCTTGACAGATATTTTTGTTATACCAGTATATGCACGTATCAAAACTCATCAAATGATATACTTAGAATTTGTATATTTCAGTATGGGTAATCTTACATGAAAAAAGTAAGAGAATATGAACTCTAGTTAATAATATGTACTGAATGCTTAGTGGTGAAGTACGTGCTTGCAACTTACTTTGAACTACATCAAGGGATAAATGGATCGATGAGAAGAATGGATGAATACTTGTTCACTGTACAGTTGTTTCAACTTTTCTATATGTTTCAATATTTTCATAATAAAATGTTAGAAAAATTTTAGGTCCTCTAATATTAGAATTCTTGCATAAATTCTGTATCATCAAGCCCTCCTGACTGCCAGGCAAAATTAATCCCCTATTCTTTTATACAACTAAGAGGCATGGGGAATTAGAATAGGAAACGAAGATTATTTGGATCCTTCTCTCATTACATATTTATTGCTTAAATATATTAGCTCAGTTATGAATTGATGTTGTTGTATTTTGAATTATTTATAAGTCAGTCACTGTTGTGGCTCTTTTAGTGTCCTGTATTATAGTTATATTAATGGGTATTTTCTACCAGGCCATGCACTTTTCGAGGACCAAGCTTGTTTGTATTCATTTTCATATCTCTTTCCAACATTCAGTACACTGTTTATACACATTTGGTGCCCCCAAATCATTTGTTAAATAGAATTGAATTTTGCTCATCACCATCCATATTTACTTGCTTATGTTTCACTCTTTTCCTTTCTTCATAGATATGTTTTTCTATTCAGCCTTTGTAATCTTCTATGACCCTTTCTGAAAATGTAGGGAAATGAATCAGGAGTTTTTGATTAAGATAGTAATTTTAATTGCTCTTAAAGAGTGAAAGGGGTTAAAAAGTACAAATTTCCAGCTATAAATTATGGGGAAGTATTGTACAGCATAGTGACTATAGTTAACAATACTCTATATCTGAAAGTTGCTAAGAGAGTAAATCTTAAAAGTTTCCGTCACAAGAAAAAAACTTGTAACTATGTATGTTGATGGATTTTAACTAGACTTATTGTGATGATCATTTGACAATATATATAAGTATCACATCACCAAGTTTTACCCTTGAAACTAATATCATGTTATATGTCAATCATATCTAAATAGAAATAATAGAAAAGAAGAAAAAAATATAATGAACTGATTTTTACTTTATTAAGTTCAATGCCAATGACCTCTGATGTGAATGTAGGTCAATAAAATAGAGCTGAACAAAACAGAGAGTCTGTGGAAGGTACACAGTTAAGAAGATTTGTGTCGATGAAGGAAATAGGCTTGAATAAAATTTATATCCAATGTAGAAAAAAAAAGTAATTTTGAGCTAATTTTGATTGTATTGCCGGAACTCTTGATCACTGCTTGAATTACATACACTATTGTTTCATGTGAGAAATAATAGATGTCCATTATGTTAATGACTTTCCATAAGCTTTTTTTTTTTTTTACCTTCCACTACCTGTGGAAGGACTTTATGGACTACCTTCCAAAATATCTGCCTGTATTTTTTTTTTTTTTAATTTGACAGAGAGAAAGATAGCCAGAGAGGGAACACAAGCAGGGGGACTGGGCAGAGGGAGAAGCAGGCTTCCGGCAGAGCAGGGAGCCTGATGCGGGGCTCGATCCCAGGGCCCTGGGATCATGACCTGAGCCGAAGGCAGACACTTAACAACTGAGCCACTCAGGCACCCCTATCTGTCTGTATTTTAAGATTACTTGGAAAAGTGTCTCTTCAGAGCATGGGCTTTAATAAGCACCTGCAGACCTCACTGTAGAGGGAACAAATGAAACATCTTTTGGGGCTGCCAAGAGCGCTCAGTCATTGGTGAGATGATCTTTAACTTCAACAGTGGTAGGTTCAGGAAGTAATTTGTAAATGATAACATAATTTGAGTATTTAGGAAACTACAGTTGTCATAATGGCAATAGAAAGGAACTTCTAATAGCCTATGGTTAAAAAATCTAAGTAAGAGTAAGAAAATACAGGTGAGAGAATAGAACCTAACTCTGTGTTGTATTAAAGTCAATGTTGAGTGGCTATATATTCTTCCCAATGAGTACCGTGTCTGTAGAATACAAGAAAACACAGAACAAGGACTCTGCCCTCCAGGGGCATCTGGCAGTGGCTTGGGAGAAAATAGTCACCCACGGAACAAGAAAAAGCATCATGTTCCTATAGTTAGAAATTTTCTGTTTGACACACCTATAACTTTCATAGAAAATATCAGCTTATTGTAAGCTAGAGGTTTAAGGGTGTTTTCAGAAGCTATTTTCAAAGTAAATAAAAGGAAACTCCTATTTCCTTATACCTCATACATTTGTCTCTGAAGAATAGTCTATGGAAAAACTTTATCTGTTCTAGAGAGTAGCCCTGAATTTAACTTAGAAGTTGAGTACCAGGAAAGAATTCACGACAGGAGAAGGGGAAGGAGAAGGAGGAAATGGTAGGACAAGTACATTTTTAGTAGTCAGGTATCAGGAATATTGTTAAAATGGCTTTATTTTCAGGGCCTGAGTGGCTCCATTGGTTAAGCATCTGACTCTTGGTTTCGGCTCAGGTCATGATCTCAGAATTGTGAGATCGAGCCCGGGGTGGGACTCTGCACTGAGCTTGGAGCCTGCTTGATATTCTCTCTCCCTCTGCTCCTCCCTCATGCATGCTCTCTCTCTCCAATAAATAAATAAATAAATAAATAAATAAATAAACAAATAAACAAATAAATAAATAAAATCTTAAAATGACTTTATTTTCATATAATCCTATAGTCACTTCTCAGTGCCAAATAATAGATGGCAGCTCATCATGTAAATATAAAATCTCAGTAAGGCTAATAGTATATTATTTTCCACCTGTGCAAATTCTAAATCTACTAGGCTGTGTTTATAAAGTGATCTATTAATTATAATAATCTCATAAACATCTATGTAGAATTATTTCTATGAGTCAATGTAAGTGTAGATTAATAAAAATAATTTTAGATTAATATTTACTTTTTTAAAATACTGCAACTATACATATAAATAGACTCTGATACATTGGCTTATTTTCTTATTTAGTATTAGAAAGGCAATACAACATAGTGAATAAGAATGTTGTCTCTGGGAGCACCTGGGTGGCTCAGTCAGTTGGGCATCTGCCTTCGGCTCAGGTATGATTCCAGCATCCTGGGATCGAACCCTACACTGGGCTCTCTGCTCAGCGGGAGTCGGCTTCTCTCCCTCTCTATGCCCTTCCCCCTGCTCATTGCTCTCACTCTCTCTCTCAAATAAATCAATAAAATTTTTAAGAAAAAAAAGAACGTTGTCTCTGTAGCTGCTCTCTCTGGCTGCAAATTTTGACTGGGCACTTAACAGTTGTATTTAAGTGAGTTAACTTACTTATCTCTGGTTTAAGTTCCTTATCTACAATGGAACGTGAATAATATCAATTATTTCATAATTCTGGTGTGAAGACTTAAAATGTATAATACAATAATGTATAATACATATTATAACATAATATATATTCATATATAATATATATTGTTACATAATTATTTATACATTATAATATATCATACTATTATATAAATATATTATTTTATAACAATATACTTGGCATATTATAGTCTATATTCTAAGATATATATACATATATATATATATATATATATATATATATATAGCCTGGTACATAGTAAATACTTGCTGTTATTACTTATGATAGTACTGTGATTCTAGAAGAACACATATTCAGCTAGAAAATATTAGTTTTTTTTTTACCATCTTATGAAAGCATAATGTATATTATGAAAACACAATATAATTCTGTTCAATACCATCAGGGTTGTTCCAATCCCTCTTGTCTTTGTTTTTAGCAACTTGAATTAATAACATAGCATTAGCCTGCTTTTCAGGTCAATGATTTTAAATACCAGCTATGTGCTAATGACATCCAAATTGAAATCATAAGGATGGTATGGCATAAAATAGATATGTAGACTAACAGAATAGAGTGGAGAGCCCAGGAATAAACCCACAAATATATGGTCAATTAATATCTGACAAGAGAACTAAGAATGCTCAATGGGAAAAAGCTTCTTCAATAAATGGTGCTGGCGAAACTAGATATTTTCATGCAAAATAATGAATTTGGATCCCTACTGTACCCCATTCAGAAAAAAAAAATCGCAAAATATTTTAAAGACCTAAATGTGAGACCAGAAACCAAGATACTTCTAAAATAAAACATAGAGGGGCGCCTGGGTGGCTCAGTCGTTAAGTGTCTGCCTTCGGCTCAGGTCATGATCCCAGCGTCCTGGGATCAAGCCCCACATCAGGCTCCCTGCTCTGCGGGAAGCCTGCTTCTCCCTCTCCCTCTCCCGCTGCTTGTGTTCCCTCTCTCGCTGTCTCTCTCTCTGTCAAATGAATAAATAAATAAAAAATCTTAAAAACAAAAACAAAAACATAGAGAAAGCACTTTTTTTTTTTTGGAAAATACTCTTTAAAATCATTTTTGCTAATGAAGTTTTTTTGGGGTATGTGACAACAAAAGCACAAGCACAAAAGCAAAAATCAACAAGTGGGACTATATCAAACTAAAAAGGTTCTGCACAGCAAAGGAAACAATCAGCAAAATGAAAAGTCAACCTATGGAATGGGAGAAAATATCTGCAAACCATCTATCTGATAAGGGGTTAATATCCAAAATATATAAGGTACTCATAACACTTAATAGCAAACAAACAAATTGATTTAAAAAAATGGGCAGAGGACTTGAATAGATATTTTTTCAAAATTACACAAATGTCCAACAAACAATTGAAAAGGTGCTCAACATCACCAATCAGCAGGGAAATACATATCAAAACCACAGTGAGATATCACCTTACACCTCTTAGAATGGCTGTCATCAAAATGACAAGAGATAACAAATGTTGGTGAGGATGTGCAGAAAGGGGAGCCCTGGTGCACTGTGGTGGTAGAAACATAAATTGCTATAGTCACTATGGAAAACAGTATGGAGGTTCCCAAAAAGTTAAAAAAATTTTTTTTTAATTTAAAAAAATTAAAATTAAAAAAAAATTAAAAAAAAAATAGAACCACCATATGATCCAGCAACCCCACTTCTAGGTAAAAATCCAAAGGAAAGGAAATCACTCTCAAAGAGATATGTGCTCTTCCATGTTCACTGCAGAATTCTGTACAACATTCAAGACATGAAGACAGTCTAAATGCCCACTGATGGATAAATTAGTAATAAAGAAAATGGGATATATATGTATATACATGTAAATACATGTATGTATATGTACATATACATATATATATACACATGTACATTTTCTTTATTATATATCTGGAATATTATTTAGCCATAAAAATAGGAAATCCTGCCATTTGTGACAACATAGATGGACCTGGAGGGCATTATGTTAAATGAAATCAGACAAAGAAAGACAAATACTGTACAATCTCACTTATATGTGGAATCTAAGAACTCAGAAACAGTAGCTGTCAAGGACTGAGGGATGAAAGAAATGGGGAGATATTGGGCAGAGCGTACAAACTTTCAGTTTTAAGATGAATTAGTTTTGGGGATCTAAGGTACAGCATGGTGACTATAGTTAACAATACCATATTGTATATTTGAACATTGCTGTGAGAGTAGGGATTTAATGTTCTCACCATTTTTTTCCTCACCATGTTACTTTTCTAACAACAAAGTTGTAATTATGTGAGATGAAGATTGTGTTAACTAACCTTATCGTGGTTAACATTTTTAATATATATATGTATCAAACCATCATATCGTACACTTTAAACTTACACACTGTAATGTCAATTGTATCTCAATAAAGATGGAAAGAATTAAAAATAAAAGGATGTATTAGTTTTTTTTTAAATCCACCATGACCAAACGTTTTCAGAAGGTTCACATATAAATATCTACCTGCCCATTTGATGTGTACACTTAAATATCTAATAGGTATCTCAAAATTAGTGTGTCTGAAATAGAACTCCTGATTCCCTGCAAATACTGTATGATCTCTTCATACAGTAGTCCTGTTGTTTCAGTATTCTTGTCTCCTCAACTAGCACCATAATCCGTTCAGTTGGGCAGGTCCAATATAGACTCATTGATTCTTTTCTTTTAGATCTCAAATACAGTCAATCCATCCATAAAATACTGTTTGCTCTATACTGAAAATATCCTACATACCAAATTCATGCACCTTCCCCTTCTCTGCTATCACTCTGGTATAAGCCACTAGCACCTCACACCTAGACCGTCCAGACCACAGTTACTGTATCTCTGTTTCCAAATATATCCTCCTTCAGTTTCCTTTCCAACTGCAGTTTGAGTATCTTAAAAAAAAAAAAAAAGAAAAAGAAAGAAAAGATAATGAGGCAACACTGCTCAAAGCTCTCCAATAGTTTCCCATTTCACTCAGAATAAAAATCTAAACCTAACTCATAGAAACCTAGAACCCCTCTCCTACTTCACTGCCTCAAACTTTCCCTCCCCTTCACTGGGCTCCAGCCATACCTGATGTTCTTGGAACATGCTCGGTATGCTCCCAGTTCATAGTGTTTGCAGTCATTCTTCCCTTTGTCTGGAACAGTTTTTTTCTGATGCAATCTTTTCCACGAGGCTCAGTTCAAATGTCAACCCCGTAATAGAATCCTTCCTTACTACAAAGTAGTACTTGGGTCATTCTCATCCCCTTACCTTATTTTAGTTCTCTTCATAACACTTACTATTATTAATGGCATATTTAATATTTGTTTAATATGTATCTCCCCCAGTGGAATATAAATTAATCTCTTTGAGGGCAGGGGCATTATCTGTTTTATTTACTGCACTGGTTCCATGTCTAGTTAGGTCTCTGGCCTATGGTAGATGGAACAAAAGTACTTACTAAATGAATGAATAAATGCTTGGTCAATTCAGGTGTCTTAAGATCATCCCAACGTTGAAATGTGGTTTGTTGAAGTGGTGGCGGTGATTGTAATTAATTAAAAAAAAAAAAACAACCTTGTTTGTAATCAGGTTTGTAATCTGTAGTAGTCAGGATTTGTTTTTCTATAATTCAAATATATCTAATCATGAAACATTAAACTGACTTGTGAAAACAAATCCATACGATGAACTGATTTATTTACTATATTCCATGTATTTTCCCTAGAGAGCTTAAATGGAAAGTAATTAGTGAAAGCAATTTTAGCAGAGGAAAGCAAGAACTGTAAAAGGCTGGTTTTTAAAAAGTCTATATATTACTGAAGTAGGCATATACCTTTAGATATTAATAACTTCCCTGTGATAATTAATACATTAATCATTTAAGATTCATTATATTTATAAATCTTTAAATTTTCTGATGGTTTTGTGACCATTAGTAATATTTCAGTGGGGACATTAACTGTCAATATAAGCATTCTTCTGAGTTAGATGAAGAAAATGTTTAAAATATCTTTCTATATCGGATATATAAATCCATAGGATATCCACACAGCTTCTGTAATTTGATTTACAAGCTTTAGTGATCTATCCCTTAAAAGCAATGTTGTGAAAGGGGTGGTGAGACCATCAACAACATAAACCAACCAAACCACAGGAGTCTGCACTTTGATTTCATGCGCAATTGTCACAGTACATAAGAGCACAGAGAGGGAGTGAGATAACGCAATAAGATATATGAGAGATTAGAAAAGTGTCATCACTCACTTGTGATTTTATTCATTTTCCTTAGGAAGCAGACAGAAAAATATCATCTCCTTATCTTCATTTCAATAAAGCTAACTCTGAATGATGTCACCATGAGTGAAAATGATTTCATGGAAGTCATTGTAAGATGTGTTGAAGAATATCCCAAGGGAAAAGAAAGATAGGAAGATTGTTTATTGAATCACAGGAGATAGATATAAATATTTTACACAAGCATATTCCCATGTGAGATGTAGAATCTAATTTGGGATTTGCAGCTTTTTTATCAAAGCATCAGGTTTGTGATCTTGGGAAGTCATTTACCTCAAAGGTGTGACAAATCACAGCCCAGGTTTCTAGACAACTAGGAATGGTCTTGGCATATCTTCATTTTCTCATTCTACATTTTAATCCTCCTGAATAAATGTCCAGGAAGTTGAAAATATTGTGATATGACCTTATATAACTTATTTGACAAGGGACTGACTAATAAAACAACCTTGGACAGAGCTATGATTTTTTATGGCATTTATTGGTGATTACTGGAACCTAATAGTTGTTTTACAGCCTAACCAATTCTTTTGGGAAATTTACATATGAGAAAAATATTTGTTGAAAAGAAAAAATACAGAAACAATACAAACTCAAATTAGAGCATATATTTATGCTAAAGGATTCATTTGGTTTTCATTGTTTTTACTTAAGAGAAAAGGTCTTATATTTAAAGAGATCTCAAACAACATTTAAAAGTATCTGAATTGATTAAATCTTCCAAAGGAACTGATTCTAAATATCTACAAGAAGTTTAAAAAAGAAAAAGACAAAAGTCTTGTCTCATACCAAGAAATGTTCTGAAGTGGTCTATCATTATTAATTAATTGAGAATCCACTGTCAAAATATTAGTCACATGTTTGCTATTAACGTCAGCCTAATCAGTGCTTTCATGTGGAAATTTCAGATTTCTGCCCAATACTGCATTCCAAGACAATGCTCTAAGAAACAGGTGGGGGAGGGTTAATAAGACACATCTAATCATTGCTTAATTATCATTTAAAATAAGTGACACTCAAACAGAAAATGTGAGAAAAAAATACATTAAAATAGAGCTATTGCTCACACAAAATAGACAGTTTCCCCCTTGTATTTCAAAGCCAACCCAGAGCAGACAGGCAAAGGCTGTTAGTTTGATAAATAAAATACTTACTTAAATTCTTAGAAAGTTATCTAAGATATGGTGACCAAATAACTGGTTTGCATGTGCCCTTTGCATAACAGACATGAGTAAAATATAATTTAAAAACCTGCATTGTCCTATTCATCTCTTCTCATTTATTCATGCTCATTCTTTTATCTCTTTCCTATATCTTTAAATGTATGTTCAGATAAGTGTGATTGCTTTTAAGTATTCCAATTCTATGCCAGTTTGGCAGATATGCAGTGGTTTAATAAAAAGAGTATATTAATTACTTTAAAAGTTGTGAGATTCGGGTCCAAACTTTGACTACGTGATGTGAAAAAAGGTTTTATTTTATTCTTTTCTTAAAATTCTCCTTCCTTCCTTCCTTCCTTCCTTCCTCCCTCCCTCTTCCTCTTTCTCTTTCTTATTTTATTTTTTTTACTTTTAATTCCCATATAGTTAACATACAGTGTTATATTTGTTTCAATTGTTACAATATGGTGATTAAACAATTCTATACATTACCCAGTGCTCATCAATGATAAGTACACTCCCATTCCCTTTCACCTATTCCCCCACCCCACCTCCCCTCTTATAAACATCAGTTTGTTCTCTAGGGTTAAAAGTCTGTTTTTTTTTTTTTCCTTTGTTCCCTAAATTCCACATATGAGTGAAATCATATGGAATTTTCTTCTCTGACTTACTTCGCTTAGCATTATACCTTCTAGATTCATCTATGTTGTTACAAATGGTGAGATCTCATTTTTTTTTTTTATGGCTGAATATACTCCATTCTATATATACACCACATCTTCTTTATCTATGCATCTATCGATGGACACTTGGGGTGCTTCTATAATTTGGCTATTGTAAATAATGCTCAATAAACATAGGGGTGCATATATTTTTTCGAATTAGTGTTTTCAGATTCTTTGTGTAAATATCCAGTAGTGGAATTACCGGATCATATGGTAGTTCTATTTTTAATTTTGGAGGAAACTCTGTATTGTTTTCCAAAGTGGCTATACCAGTTTACATTCACACTAAAGGTGAATGAGGATTCCTTTTCTCCACATCCTCACCAACACTTGTTTTTCCTCATGTTTTTGATTTTCACCATTCTGACAGGTGTGAGGTATCTCAGTATGGGAATTAAGTGGGAAACAGCTATTTGAAACAAATCATAATCTTGACACATCTGATACTTCGTTTTTGGAGGATGCTGGAAACAATGTGGAGGTTGATGAATCTCTGTTCCAGGAAATGGATGACTGGGAGCCAGAGGATGATGAGGATGATCCAGACTACAATCCTGCTGACCCAGAGAGTGATCTGATTGACTAATGGACTATCCCCATCTGCAGAGAGGTGTGACTGCCACAGTGTCTGGGGCTGTGCTAAGGAGTTGATTTTTCTTTCTTTTTTTCTAAGAAAAAATAATTTTCAGGAGAATATTCTTCTGATAGCTTTCACCATTGAACTTAGTAAACTAACTTTAAAGTTTCAAACATATAAAAAATAATGATTAGCAACATTGAACATCTTTTCATAGGTCTGTTGGCCATCCATCTGTATGTATTCTTTGGAGAAATGTCTGTTCATATATTCTGTCCATTTTTTAATTGGATATTTTGTGGAGTTTTTGGTGTTATTGTATACGTTCTTTATATGTTTTGGATACTAACCCTTCATTGAATATGTCATTTGCAAGCATCTTCTCCCATTTAGTATGTTGTCTTTTAGTTTTGCTGTTTGTTTCCTTTGCTGTGCAGAAGCTTTTTATTTTGATGCAGTCCCAATAGTTTATTTTTGTATTTGCTTCTCTTGCCTCAGGAGACATATCAAGAAATATGTTGCTAAGACTGATGTCAGAGAAATTACTGCCTTTGCTCTCTTCTAAGATTTTTATGGTTTTAGGTTTTACACTTAGGTCCTTAATCCATTTTGAGTTTATTTTTGTGTGCAGTATAAACAAGTGGTCTAGTTTCATTCATTTGCATGTAGTCCCGTTTTCCCAACACCATTTGTTAAAGAGACTGTCTTTTTCTCATTGCATATTATTGCCTGCTTTGTCAAAGATTAATTGGCCATATAATCGTGATTTTAATTCTGGGCTCACCTTTCTTTTCTTTTTAAATTTTTTATTGTTATGCTAATCACTATACATTACATTACATCATTAGTTTTAGATGTAGTGTTCCATGATTCATTGTTTGTGCATAATGGGCTCACTTTTCTATTTTATTGATCTATGCATCTAATTTTGTGTTGGCACCATGCTGACTACTGATTACTAAAGCTTTGTAGTATATCTTGAAATCCGGAATTGTGATACCTCCAGTTTTGTTCTTTTCCAACATTGCTTTGGACATTCAATGTCTTTTGTGGTTCCATACAAATTTTAGGATTATTTGTTCTAGTTCTGTGAAAAATACTCTTGGTATTTTAACAGGGATTGCATTAAGTCTATAGGTTGTTTTGGGTAGTATGGACTTTTTAACAGTATTTTTTTTTCCAATCCATTAACATAGAATATCTTTCCATTTCTTTATGTTATCTTCAATTTCTTTCATTTGTGTTTTATAGTTTTCAGAGTACAGGTCTTTCACCTCCTTGGTTAAAGTTTATTTATAGGGGGGCACCTGGGTGGCTCAGTCGTTAAGCGTCTGCCTTCGGCTCGGGTCATGATCCCAGGGTTCTGGGATCGAGCCCCACATTGGGCTCCCTGCTCGGCGGGAGGCCTGCTTCTCCCTCTCCCTCTCCCACTCCCCCTGCTTGTGTTCCCTCTCTCGCTGTGTCACTCTCTGTCAAGTAAATAAATAAAATCTTAAAAAAAAAAAGTTTATTTATAGGTATTTTATTATTTTTGGTGCAATTGTAAATGGGATTGTTTTCTTAATTTCCCTTTCTGCTACTTCATTATTAGTGTATAGAAATGCAATGATTTCTCTATATTGGTTTTGGATCTTGTGACCTTACTAAATTCATTTATTAGTTCTAATATTTTCTTGGAATCATTAGGGTTTTCTATATATAGTATCATGTCATCTGCCAGTAGTGAAAGTTTTACTTCTTCCTTATGGATTTGGATGTCTTTTACTTCTTTTTGTTGATTGCTGTGGCTAAGACTTCCAGTATTATGTTGAATAAAAGTGGTGAGAATGGACATTCTTGTCATATTCCTGATCTTAAGGGAAAAGCTCTCAGTTTTTCACCATTGAGCATGATGTTAGCTGCAGGGTTTTCATATATGGCCTTTATTATATTGAGGTATGTTCCCTTTGGATCTTTTTTATTGTGGGTTTTTAATTGTGAATGAATGCTACACTTTAACAAATGCTTTTCCTGTGTCTATTGAAATGATCATATGGCTCTTATCCTTTCTTTTATTGATGTGACGTATCACTGTTGATTGATTTGTGAATCTTGAACCACCCTTGCATCCCAGGAATAAATCCCAGGAATAAATGATTGTGTTGAATGACTTTTTTAATTGATTGTCAGACTCAGTTTGCTAATATTTTGTTGAAGTTTTTTGCACCTATGTTCATCAGAGATATTGGCTGGTAGGTTTTTTTTTTTTTTTTGTAGTGTTATTTATCTGGTTTTGGGATCAGAGTAATGTTGGTCTCAGAATGAATTTGGAAGGTTTGCTACCTCTTTTATTTTTTGGAATAGTGTGAGAAGAATGGATATTAACTCTTTTTGTAATATTTGGTAGAATTCACCTGTGAAGCCATCTGGTCCTGGACTTTTGTTTGTTGGGGGTTTTTTGATTACTGATTCAATTTCATTGCTGGAAATCAGTCTGTTCAAATTTTCTATTTCTTCCTATTTCAGTTTTGGAAGGTTATATGTTTCTAGGAATTTATCTATTTCTTCTAGGTTGTCCAATTTGTTGGCATGTAAGTTTTCACAATAGTCTTTTACAATCCTTTATGTTTCTGTTCTTTCATTTCTGATTTTGTTTGAGTCTTCTCTCTCTCTCCCTTTCTTTTAATCAGTTTGGCTAGAGGTTTATTAATTGTATTGATCTTTTCAAAGAACCAGCTCTTGGATTAATTGATCTGTTCTATTGTTTTTTTAATTTGTTTGTTTTGTTTTGTTTTGTTTTAGTTTTCTATTCCACTTATTTCTGTTCTAAATCTTTATTATTTTCTTCCTTCTACTGTTTTAGGGTTTTGTTTATTCTTGTTTCTCTAGCTTCTTTAGGTGTAAGGTTATATTGTTAATTTGAGATTTTTCTTGCTTCTTGAGTTAAGCCTGTATTGCTATTAACTTCCCTCTTAGGATACTTTTTGCTGCATCTCAAAGATTTTGGACTGTTTTATTTTCATTTTCATTCATCTCCATGTATTTTTTTTTTCATTTCCTCTTTGATTTCTTGGCTGACCCACTCACTGTTTAATAGAACATTATTTAACCTCCACTTATTTGTGTTTTTTTTCCAGATTTCCTCTTGTTGATTTCTAGTTTCATAGTGTTGTGGTCAGAAAAGATGCAAGGTATGACTTCAATCTTTTTGACTTTGTTGAGACTTGTTTTGTGGTCTAATATATGATAAGTTCTGGAGAATGTTCCATGTACACTTGAAAAGAATGTGTATTCTGCTGCTTTAGGATGAAATTTCTGAATATATCTGTTAGATCATCTGGTCCAATGTGTCATTCAAAGCCACTCTTTCCTTACTGATATTTTGTGTGGATGATCTAGCCATTGATGTAAGTGGGGTGCTAAAGTTCACTACAACTATTGTTTTACTATTGATTACTCCCTTTATATATGTTATTAGCTACTTTATGTATTTGGGTGCTCCCATGTTGGGTGCATAAATATTTAGATTTGTTATATCTTCTTGTTGGATTGTTCCTTTTATGATTATATAGTGTTCTTCTTTGTCTCTTGATACTATTTTTGTTTTAAAGTCTTTTTGTCCGGAGGGGGGAAAGATGGTGGAGTAGGGGACCCTATTTCAGTTGGTCCCCAGAATTGAGCTGGATATCTACCAGACCACTCTGAGCACCCACGAAACCAGCCTGAGATGTAAGAAGATCTGGATCTCTACAAACAGAATATCGCAGGCCGTTGGTTTTGAGGTACGAAGTGGAGAGCCGTGATTCCGCGGGCAGATATCGGAGGATAAACGGCAGCAGGAGGGTGCCTGGATGTCGGGATCCTATACCGCCGGTGAGTGACAGCCTCGCGCGCTGCGGATGGGGCACAGACTCGCAGACCGGTAGCGGTGGGGAAAGGACTTTAGGGCAGCCCCCGGGGTGGAGGACCAGACCACGGGGTCGCGCGCACGCGAACCGCAGCTGCCCGGACAGAAACCTGGAGCGACGGTTGCGTGCACGCGAACTGCAGCCTCCGAGACGGAAACCCGGTGCACCGGGGTCCCGCTGGAGAACTGCAACCTCCGGGGTGGAAACCCCGAGTGGCGGAGTCGCGCACACGCGAACTGCAGTCCCCGGGACAGGACCCCAAGTGGCGGAGTCGCGCGTGCGGGCAAACTGGGAGCGGCTGGTGGTTTTAGAAGCACAAAGGGCAGAGACGTGCCCCAACCTGGAGGCAGGACTGGGAGCGCTGCGGAGGGGTGCACAACCCAGGACGCTGCAGTTTATAGCAGCACGGACAGAAACAGAGACAGTGTGGCCTGGAGAGCTCACTGAAGAACAGACTGAGGTCTCTCTGCTCTGAGGCAGAGGGTTGGAAACGGTCTCTTCTGCTCTGACTCGTGGAAGAGACGCGGAAAGCAGCCATGGAAAGGCGCCAGAGAACAAAAGCCCCAAAGACTGATTCCCGCTGAGCCCATCCCCCGCCACAGGGGCGCAGGGCAACTCCGCCCAAACAGGGTTGCCTGAGTAACAGGGCGGCAGGCCCCTCCCGCAGAAGATAGGCTGGGAAAACAAGAGGCCAGCAACCCTAAGGTCCCAAGAAAACAGGTGCATCTTGCTTGGGTTCTGGTCAATAATTTGGACTCTATACATTCCCTCAAACACCCATCAACAGAATGACTAGGAGGAGGAGCTCCCAAAACAGAAAAGACTCAGAGATCATGACTTATGCTGCAGATTTACAAATGGATGCAGACATAACCAAGATGTTGGAGATGGAATTCAGGCTAGCAATGAGATCCAATCCAATCTAGATAATATAACAGCTAGGGTAACTGAGACAGAAGAGAGAATAAGCGATCTGGAAGACAGTATAATAGATAAAAAGGGAAAAGAGGAGGCCAGGCAAAAACAACTCAGAATCCATGAAAATAGAATCAGAGAAATAAGTGACACCATGAGGCGTTCCAATGTCAGAATAATTGGAATCCCGGAGGGAGTGGAGAGAGAGAGAGGACTAGAAGATGTATTTGAGCAAATGGCAGCTGAGAACTTCCCTAATCTGGGGAATGAAACAAACATTCGAGTCCTAGAGGCAGAGAGGACCCCTCCTAAGATCAAGGAAAACAGGCCAACACCCCGGTACGTAATAGTAAAACTTGCAAATCTTAGAACCAAGGAAACCATCTTAAGGGCAGTTAGGGGGAAGAGATTCCTTACGTACAGAGGGAGGAACATCAGAATAACACCAGACCTATCCACAGAGACCTGGCAAGCCAGAAAGGCCTGGCAAGACATATTCAGGGTACTAAATGAGAAGAACATGCAGCCAAGAATACTTTATCTGGCAAGGCTTTCATTTAGAATGGATGGAGAGATGCAGAGCTTCCACGACCGGCAGAAGTTGAAAGAATATGTGACCACTAAGCCAGCCCTGCAAGAAATATTAAGGGGGGTTCTATAAAAGGAGAAAGACCCCAAGAGTGATATACAACAGAAATTTACAGGGATAATCTATAAAAACAACGTCTTCACAGGCAACATGATGACAATTAATTCATATCTTTCAATAATCACTCTCAACGTGAATGGCCTAAAGCTCCCATAAAATGGCACAGGGTTGCAGATTGGATAAAAAGACGGGACCCATCCATATGCTGTCTACAAGAGACTCATTTTGAACCTAAAGATACATCCAGACTGAAAGTGAAGGGATGGAGATCCATCTTCCATGCCAGCGGACCTTTCAAAAGAAAGCTGGGGTAGCAATTCTTATATCAGATAAATTAGGTTTTAAACTAAAGTCTGTAATAAGAGACACAGAAGGACACGATATCATTCTTAAAGGGTCTATCCAACAAGAAGATCTAACAATTGTAAATATCTATGCCCCCAACATGGGAGCAGCCATCTACATAAGCCAACTGTTAACCAAAATAAAGAGTCATATTGATAACAATACGTTAATTGTAGGAGACCTCAACACTCCACTCTCAGCAATGGACAGATCATCTAAGCAGAAAATCAACAAGGAAACAAGAGCTTTGAATGATACATTGGACCAGATGGACCTCATAGATATTTACAGAACATTCCACCCTAAAACAACAGAATACTCATTCTTCTCGAGTGCACATGGAACTTTCTCCAGAATAGACCACATACTGGGTCACAAATCAGGTCTCAACCGATACCAAAAGATTGAGATTATTCCCTGCATGTTCTCAGACCACAATGCTCTAAAACTGGAACTCAATCACAAGAAAAAATTTGGCAGAAATTCAAACACTTGGAAGCTAAAGACCACTCTGCTCAAGAATGTTTGGGTCAACCAAGAAATCAAAGAAGAACTTAAACAATTCATGGAAATCAATGAGAACGAAAACACATCGGTCCAAAACCTATGGGATACTGCAAAGGCGGTCCTAAGGGGGAAATACATAGCCATCCAAGCCTCACTCAAAAAAATAGAAAAATCCCGAATTCACCAACTAACTCTACTCCTTAAAGAACTAGAGAAAAAGCAACAAACGACGCCTAAGCCATGCATTAGAAGAGAAATAATTAAAATTAGAGCAGAAATCAATGAATTAGAAACCAGAAACACAGTAGATCAGATTAACAAAACTAGAAGTTGGTTCTTTGAAAGAATTAATAAGATTGATAAACCACTGGCCAGACTTATCCAAAAGAAGAGAGAAAGGACCCAAATTAATAAAATTATGAATGAAAGGGGAGAGATCACGACCAACACCAAGGAAATAGAAACAGTTATTAGAAATTATTATCAACAACTATATGCCAATAAACTGAGCAATCTCGATGAAATGGAGGCCTTCCTGGAAACCTATAAGCTGTCAAGACTGAAACAGGAAGAAATTGACAACCTGAATAGGCCAATAACCAGTAACGAGATTGAAGCAGTGATCAAAAACCTCCCCAAAAACAAGAGTCCAGGGCCTGATGGATTCCCTGGGGAATTCTACCAAACATTCAAAGAAGAAATAATACCTATTCTACTGAAGCTGTTTCAAAAATAAAAACAGAAGGAAAACTTCCAAACTCATTCTATGAGGCCAGCATTACCTTAATCCCCAAACCAGGCAAAGACCTCATCAAAAAGGAGAATTTCAGACCGATATCCCTGATGAATATGGATTCCAAAATCCTCAACAAAATCCTAGCTAATAGGATCCAACAATACATTAAAAGGATCATCCACCAACCAAGTGGGATTTATCCCCGGGATGGAAGGGTGGTTCAACATTCGCAAATCAATCAATGTGATAGAACACATTAATAAGAGGAGGGAGAAGAACCATATGGTCCTCTCAGTTGATGCAGAAAGAGCATTTGACAAAATACAACATCCTTTCCCGATTAAAACTCTCCAGAGTATAGGGATAGAGGGAACATTCCTCAAGTTCATAAAATCCATCTATGAAAAACCCACAGCGAATATCATCCTCAATGGGGAAAAGCTGAGAGCCTTTCCCTTAAGATCAGGAACATGTCAAGGGTGCCCACTCTCGCCACTATTGTTCAACATAGTACTAGAAGTCCTAGCAACAGCAATCAGACAACAAAAAGAAATAAAAGGTATTCAAATTGGCAAAGAAGAAGTCAAACTCTCTCTTTTCACAGACGACATGATGCTTTATGTGGAAAACCCAAAAGACTCCACCTCCAAATTACTAGAACTCATCCAGCAATTCAGTAATGTGGCAGGATACAAAATCAATGCACAGAAATCAGTTGCTTTCTTATACACTAACAACGCAACTATTGAAAGAGAAATTAAAGAAACAATTCCATTTACGATAGCACCAAAAACCATAAGATACCTCGGAATAAACCTAACCAAAGAGGTAAAGGATCTATACTCTAGGAACTACAAAACACTCATGAAAGAAATTGAAGAAGACACAAAAAGATGGAAAAATATTCCATGCTCATGGATCAGAAGAATAAACATTGGTAAAATGTCTATACTACCCAGAGCAATCTATACCTTCAATGCCATCCCGATCAAAATTCCAATGACATTTTTCAAAGTGCTGGAACAAACAATCCTAATATTTGTATGGAATCAGAAAAGACCCCGAATCGCCAAGGAGATGTTGAAAAAGAAAAACAAAGCTGGGGGCAACACGTTGCCCGATTTCAAGCTATATTACAAAGCAATGATCACCAAGACAGCATGGTACTGGCACAAAAACAGACATAGAGACCAATGGAACAGAATAGAGAACCCAGATATGGACCCTCAACTCTATGGTCAAATAATCTTTGACAAAGCAGGAAAAAAAACATGCAATGGAAAAAAGACAGTCTCTTCAATAAATGGTGCTGGGAAAATTGGACAGCCACATGCACAAGAATGAAACTCGACCATTCTCTAACACCATTCACAAAGACAAACTCAAAGTGGATGAAAGACCTCAATGTGAGACAGGAATCCATCAAAATCCTAGAGGAGAACATAGGCCAGTAACCTCTTTGACATCGGCCACACAACTTCTTTCAAGATACATCTCCAAAAGCTAGTGAAACAAAAGCAAAAATGAACTTTTGGGACTTCATCAAGATAAAAAGCTTCTGCACAGCAAAGGAAACAGTCAACAAAACAAAGAGGCAACCCACAGAATGGGTGAAGATATTTGCAAATGACACTACAGATAAAGGGCTGGTATCCAAAATCTATAAAGAACTTCTCAAACTCAACACCCAAAAAACAAATAATCAAGTCAAAAAGTGGGCAGAAGAGATGAACAGACACTTCTCCAAAGAAGACATACAAATGGCTAACAGACACATGAAAAAATGTTCATCATCATTAGCCATCAAGGAAATCCAAATCAAAACCACACTGAGATACCACCTTACACCACTTAGAATGGCAAAAATGGACAGGGCACGAAACAACAAATGTTGGAGAGGTTGTGGAGAAAGGGGAACCCTCTTACACTGTTGGTGGGAATGCAAGTTGGTACAGCCACTTTGGAAAACAGTGTGGAGGTGCCTCAAAAAATTAAAAATAGAGCTACCCTATGACCCAGCAATTGCACTCCTGGGTATTTACCCCAAAGACACAGATGTAGTGAAAAGAAGGGCCATATGCACCCCAATGTTCATAGCAGCAATGTCCGCAATAGCCAAACTGTGGAAAGAGCCAAGATGCCCTTCAACGGATGAATGGATAAAGAAGATGTGGTCCAGGGCGCCTGGGTGGCTCAGTTGGTTAAGCGACTGCCTTCGGCTCAGGTCATGATCCTGGAGTCCCGGGATCGAGTCCCGCATCGGGCTCCCTGCTCGGCAGGGAGTCTGCTTCTCCCTCTGACCCTCCCCCCTCTCATGTGCTCTCTCTCTCTCAAATAAATAAATAAAATCTTTAAAAAAAAAAAAAAAAAGAAGATGTGGTCCATATATACAATGGAGTATTACTCAGCCATCAGAAAGGATGAATACTCAACTTTTACATCAACATGGATGGGACTGGAGGAGATTATGCTAAGTGAAATAAGTCAAGCAGAGAAAGTCAATTATCATATGGTTTCACTTATTTGTGGAACATAAGGAATAGCATGGAGGACATTAGGAGAAGGAAGGGAAAAATGAAGGGGGGAATCAGAGGGAGAGACAAACCATGAGAGACTATGGACTCTGAGAAACAAACTGAGGGTTTTGGAGGGGAGGGGGGTGGAGGAATGGGTTAGCCCAGTGATGGGTATTAAGGAGGGCACGTACTGCATGGAGCACTGGGTGTTATATGAAAACAGTGAATCATGGATCACTACATCAAAAACTAATGATGTATTGTATGGTGACTAACATAACATAATAAAATAAAATTTAAAAAAATAAAATAAAAGTGAAGAGATGGAAAAGCATTTATCATGGAAAGGGAAGTGAAAAAAAAAGCGAGGTAGCAATACTTATATTGGACAAAAAGACTTTATTTTTTTATTATTTTTTTTTAATTTTATTATGTTATGTTAGTCACCATACAATACATCATTAGTTTTTGATGTAGTGATCCACGATCCATTGTTTTCGTATAACACCCAGTGCTCCATGCAGTACCTGCCCTCCTTAATACCCATCACTGGGCTAACCAATCCCCCCTCCCCTCTCCCCTCTAAAACCCTGTTTGTTTCTCAGGTCCATAGTCTCTCATGGTCCGTCTCCCCCTCCGATTCCCCCCCTTCATTTTTCCCTTCCTTCTCCTATGTCCTCCATG